>NC_064272.1:38613893-38924205 GCF_003254725.2 Canis lupus dingo
TCGGATTCACCATCCTGCATCCCTATCCCTCTTGTGCAAGAGATGAACCTCTTAAAGATGGCCTCAGCTTCAACAGCCTTTGTCTAGAAAGTTAATCAGGCATCTTCCTCTGTTTACACATGAATTCAGCACAACCACTAAATATAGAACAATTTGTGGCCCTATTGGTACCCAGAGAAACAAGTCCTAGCAATTTTAATGAGCAACACACTCTTCATAAGGGATAATCGAAATTCCTGAAATTAATATTATTTCCTGGTGAACAAAAGAATGAGCCAAAAGATGAGTCACAGCTTATAAAAGATCTCAACTCAAGGTCAACGGTTTGAATCTATCTAGGTTTATGAGTTAACTGTAAACTGTTAACACCTGGCAGCTAAGGCATGTTCACAGTTCAAACAGCTGCGGCCGTCCTTTGGGAAGAAGGTCTGAACTGATGTTCAGAAAAACTAACATTATCACTTACAACCTTCCTCAACCCACTTTCAGGTACAGGTAAGATTTGTTTCAGCCTTGTCAAAAGCTTACTGTAAATATGTACTACTCCCACAATCATGTCTAAATAAATAAAGACAGGGGCAGCCTGGGTGGCTCAGCAGTTGTGCACCTGCCTTCAACCCAGGGTGTGATCCTGGGGTCCTGGGATCGAGTCCTGCACCGGGCCCCCTGCATGGAGCCTGCTTCTCCCTCTGCCTGTGTCTCTGCCTCTTTCTCTGTGTCTCTCATGAATAAATAAATCTTTTAAAAATACATACATACCTACATACAGGTTTCTTAATGACAGCCAGGAGGATAAAGATATAGGGAACCCACTATAAAATGGCTGAGAAATCTGTCAATTAAGTGAATTATGGCCTGGACACTATCCACTTGTGTTAAATATGTCACAGGAGAGAATAAAAACAACAGCCTTCATGTTACCTCACACTCCCAAGAGCAGCTACAATTCTGAGATGAGTTCTAGACAAAGGGCTAGCCGACCAAAAGATCAAGAAAAACGCGCTGGCGTACTCGGTTGCACAGTATCTTAAATCCTGTGTTCCAGCACAAATAGGAGAGAGTAAAAACCAGACCTATAACAAACCTGCTTTTGAAAGAAACAGAAAACTTCAGCCTCCTGGGATGTCAGCCAGCGAACCACCAAAGAACAGGGGTCCAGTGGGTTTGCGATGCAGCAGAACCCATCCTCTCACTCACTGCTGTGGGATATCTGGGCGAGTCATTTAACCTCCCTGATGAACATACGGCACGGACGAGACGACGGACAGAAAAGCACTACAGGATCTGGCAAGTGGTAGGTAGTCTCTGAACGGATGTTTATTCTCTTTTTCTTTATTCCAGTCATTTAGCACTAAAACTTATTTCAAAAGTTAGAGTTCCTCAGAATCAAGTGCTCTTTCTCTTTAGCCAGTAGCAATTCACTGTCTCTAATCCACTTTATCAAAAAGCACAAATTTAAATCAGAAACTTCCAATATGTGTTCAATCGCAAGACAAAAGTCTCTAAAGGAGCAACTCCTCACTCCGGGCTCTGGGTAACACAGAAGCTGGAGTGGGAAGTATTTATCCCCCCCGCCCCCATCTCTAAATCCTTTTTTTTTTTTTTTTTTTTTTGGTCTAAATCCTTTTGTCCCTACTTTCAGACTACACTGGCAGCTCTGGGGATTAGCTCTGCCATCCTGAGCATTAAACTGACTAGAAACTATTTCTCATTAAAATAAAGGAACAACTCTGTGCAGGACACACACCATGCAAAAAATGCACTTACCCTGCACTGAATACCTAAATAAGGGATTCAATAGAAGACTCTGTGTCTGCACGTTACCCCTGAAACACATTTTTGAGGTTACCTCTGTACCTTATCAAATATGATTTTTCCTCATTAGCTTCAGTGACCGATGCATTACTAAACTTTCTCTTATGCCTGTTTTCTTCTTTCTCCCTCATTGTGAACTGTTGTTTTGTTAAACCTACTAATCCCGTCAATTCATATCCATGCTAGGAAACCGAATCTGAGGGGAGACAAACTAGCTTGCTGCCATTCGGTTTTCTAAACTGAAAACTATCCTCTTTCCATTAGCCCTTTGTTATTATACCAAATACGGAAATAAACATAGGTCCTTTGAATTATTTTTTTTTTTTTTTAATTTTTATTTATTTATGATAGTCACAGAGAGAGAGAGAGAGAGAGGCAGAGACATAGGCAGAGGGAGAAGCAGGCTCCATGCACCGGGAGCCCGATGTGGGATTCGATCCCGGGTCTCCAGGATCGCGCCCTGGGCCAAAGGCAGGCGCCAAACCGCTGCGCCACCCAGGGATCCCGAATTATTTTTTTTTTAAGATTTTATTTATTCATGAGAGACAGACAGAGGAGAGAGAGAGAGAGAGAGAGGGAGAAGCAGGCTCCACGCAGAAGCCCGATGCAGGACTCGATCCCGGGACCCCAGGATTACGCCCTGAGCTGAAGGCAGACACTTTAACTGCTGAGCCACCCGGGCATCTCAGTTCCTTTGAATTAATATTTACTCATTTATTTCAAATATCTTCACTTTATCAGGAAAAATTTGCCTTTCCTTAAAACGTTTTTTAAAAAATATTTTATTTATTCATGAGAGACACAGAGAGAGAGGCAGAGACACAGGCAAAAGGAGAAGCAGGCTCTCTGCGGGGGAGCCTCATACAGGACTCGAAATCAGGACCCCAGGATCACAACCTGAGTTAAAGGCAGACACTCAACCACTGAGCCACTCAGGTGCCCCTTAAAATGTAATTTTCAAGGAGCCAATGCTTCCTTTTTAAGATTTATTTTAGACAACGCACGCTCCACTGGGCAGGGAGCCCAAAGACAGCACAGAGCACACCACCAACACAGGGCTCAACCTCACAACCGTGAGATCATGACTTGAGGCAACACCAAGAGTCCGATGCTTAACTGACTGAGCCACCTAGGGACCCGGAGCCAGTGCTCTCTTAAGTAGGATTTTACTACATCTGGGAAGGAAAAAGTTTTAAGGAAAATTTCTGATGTTATGTTTTACAACAAAGTAATAAAGGAAATTTGCAGAAAAAGAAAAGGATATCCATGATCACATCATCCTATAGTTGTTTTAATAATTTAAAAAATTAAAGTCAACAGAAAAATACCAATAAATACATAATTTTCTAAATATATGTCCCACGACCTCCACACACACACACACACACACAACCTTGGGGAGTGGAAAGAAGAAAGAGGGATTATTCAAGTGTATATTGTTCTAGTTGAGAATCCTGGCCTCTCTGGCAAGCTGCCATCACTAGCAGCAGTAGTGTCCCTTCAAGGCAGCCCAACAGTAGAGCTCTTTCAGGCGGCGAGTCATGTAGTCAAGCAAACATGCACAAGTATTTGCTGAAGGCCTACTCTGTGCTAAGTAATGTAAGTAACTGTACAGGAGACACAACTCAGAGAGATACAGACTCTACCCCGAGCAGTTTACAGCCATATAAAAATGGAGATAGATAAAAAGTCATGGTCATAGAATTTTATTTTTTTTTAAGAGTTTATTTATTTATTCATGAGAGACACAGAGAGAGGCAGAGACACAGGCAGAGGGAGAAGCAGGCTCCATGCAGGGAGCCCGACGTGGGACTCGATCCTGGGTCTCCAGGATCACGCCCTGGGCCGAAGGCAGGCGCTCAACAGCTGAGCCACCCCAGTGTCCCAGTGCTATGGAATTCAAACTATCTCTAGGAGAATTTTTTTTTTCTAATCTTTTTAGAGCAGTGCCTTGAAGTATGAGTAGGAATCTGGCAAGCAGACACAAGCATTCTAACTGGAGAAAACAAAATGTGTAGAGAAAGAGGAAAGAATAGGAATTACTGGGGACACAGTATAGCTGGTGTGTGTCTAGATTGTATGACAGGAAATGGTGTGAATGATCTGACTTGAAGGCTAAGTCACAATGGATTTTATTTTATTTTTTAAAGATTTTATTTATTTATTCATGAGAGACACACACAGAGAGAGAGGCAGAGACCCAGGCAGAGGGAGAAGCAGGCTCCATGCAGGGAGCCCGACGCGGGACTCGATCCCGGGACTCCAGGATCACACCCCAGGATGCAGGCGGCACCAAACCGCTGCACCACCGGGGCTGCCCGGCTAAGTCACAATGGGAAGGCCCTTGTATACCATGCTCCAGATTCCAGGCATGACCCTATAGACATGAAGGAGTCAACAGAAATCTTTAAACAAATAAATAAATAAATAAATAAATAAATAAATAAATAAATAAATAAAATTTTAAAAAGAAACCTTTAAGCAAAGGACTGAGATGATAACTTTGGTCCTCCTGTCCTCCCCAAAATTACTGTTAGCAGTAGGGAAGCCAAACTGGAAAAGGGCAATTTAGCAGCAGGGAGGCAAATTCTGTGTGGATCACTGTCTATTTTATTCACTAGTTCCTAGCATTATGCCTGGCACAAATAAGTAGCTCTAATAACATCTCCTAACAAGTATGTATGACAAGTAAATGAACAACAGAACTCTGAAGAACATTAACATTTAGAGAGTAGAAAGAGGAGAAAGAACCAAGGAACTTTTTTTACCTTTTTTTTTTTTTAAGATTTCATTCATTTATTCATTCATTCATGAGAGACACAGAAAGAGAGAGAGGCAGAGACACAGGGGGAGAAACAGGCTCCATGCGGGGAGCCTGATGCGAGACTCGATCCTAGGACCCCAGGATCACACCCTAAGCCGAAGGCGATGCTAAACCTCTGAGCCACCCAGGCTGCCCCTAAGATTTACTTTTAAAAATATCAGTGACCACTGAGTATCAAAGAAATATAAATTAAAAAACAAGATTTTTAAAAAAATAAATAAAAAACAAGAGTTGGCAAATATCTATAAAACAGACTCAGATTTTTTTTACATTATGTTCTCAGACCTTCATGGGACAAATAGCTCTCATGTTATATAAAGTGCAGTGTAATAGAGGAAATACACTTCATAACACAAGAGGGTTTATCTCAGGAATGAAGAGGCAGTTTATTAAGAGATCGAAGCAATTTTTATTATTAACGGACACTAAAGGAGAAAGAGGATATAACCTTCTCAACAGATGACGGAAATGATGGGATAAAATTCAATACTTTTTTTTTTTTTTAATTTACCAAACTAGGAATAGAGGAATTACCTTAATCTGGTAATCTGACAGATGCTCAGCCACTGAGCCACCCAGGTGTCCCTCATGCCACTTCTCTATCAATTGGGCACTGCCAAGCATAGTTTTAAAAGTGCAAACCGCTGGGGGCACCTGCATGGCTCGGCGGTTGAGCGTCTGCATCTGCCTTCAGCTCATAACCTGCCTTCAGGTCATGATCCTAGGGTCCTGGGGTCCCGGGATCGAGTCCCACATCGGGCTCCCTGCTTCTTCCTCTGCCTGTGTCTCTGCCTCTCTCTCTCTGTGTCTCTCATGAATAAATAAATAAAATATTTTTTTAAAAAAAGTGCAAACCCTGGATGCCTGGGTGGCTCAGTGGTTAAGTGACTGCCTGCGGGAAGCCTGCTTCTCTCTCTGCCTATGTCTCTGCCTCTCTATGTCTCTCATGAATAAATAAATAAAATCTTTAAAAAAATAAAAGTGCAAACCCGAGGGTACCTGGGTGGCTCAGTGGTTGAGTGTCTGCCTTTAACTCAGGTTGTGATCCTAAGTCCCAGGATCAAGTCCTGTATCAGGCTCCCTGCATGGAGCCTGCTTCTCCCTCTGCCTGTGTTTCTGCCTCTCTGTGTGTCTCTCATGAATAAATAAAATCTTTTAAAAAATACAAGTGCAAGCCCTATGATCCACACCACCCCTTCTAGGAATCCAGTGCACAGAAGCATAAGCATGAAGGTACAAAGCCAACATATATATACATATATACTCACATTGTTTCTAATACTTTGCCATTAGAAACAATGCTGCAATGAATATTAGATATGTGGATAGTCACTGTAGCATTCTTTTTTTTTTTTTTTTTTTTTTTTGGTTAAGATTTATTTATGAGAGAGAGGAGGAGAGGGGCAGAAGGAGAGGGACAGTATTCCCAAGCCAACTCCCTGAATGAGCATGGAGCCAGACATGGGCAGAAATCAAGAGTCAGCTGCCCAACTGACTGAGCCACCCAGGCAACGCTGTAGCATTGTTTCTAATGACAAAATGGTAGAAATAACCTAAATGACCAACAATAAATAAGAAAATGGATAAATCAGGGAATGTCCATATAATAGACCACTATGTGGCCAAAGTACATCACATTTTTCTGTTAAAAACACTAAGACAGGGCAGCCCAGGGGGCTCAGCGGTTTAGTGCCGCCTTCGGCCCAGGGAGTAATCCCGGAGACCCGGGATCGAGTCCCGAGTCGGGCTCCCGGTGCATGGAGCCTGCTTCTCCCTCTGCCTGTGTCTCTGCCTCTCTCTCTCTCTGTGTGTCTGTCATGAATAAATAAAATCTTTGAAAAAAAAAAAAAAGCACTAAGACACCTCAAATATGGCATTAATCTGTAAAACACTGAATCAAAACCTTTTATCCTGTTGTTTCCACATTTTAAATTTTCTTCTAGAAAAAATAAAAAGGAAAAATATACATGAACTTCAATTAAATCCAAATTAGTGCTTTTTGCTTAAATTACTATCAACATACTTACACTGAAAATTAAATCCAAGTCTGTGCAGCCATTTCTAACTGTAAGTGAATCTCATGTTAAAGGCAATAACTTACTGTTTTTTTTTTACGTATTTTCCTTTTTAAAAAATTTTAGTGCCAGTTAACATATTAATTTCAGGTGTATCAGACAGTGATTCAACAATTCCATATGTGACTCAGTGCTCATCATGACAAGTGTACTCTAAATCCTCATCACCTATTTCACCCATCCCCCACCCACTTCCTCTCTGGTGACCATTTGCTTTCTGCTTCTCTCTCTGCCTATTTGCTTTCTATAGTTCTGAGCCTCTTTTTTGGTTTGTCTTTTTTTTTTTTTCTTTGTTTGTTTCTTAAATTCCAAATATGAATGAAATTATATGGTATTTATCTTTGTCTGATTGGCTTATTTCACTTAACATAATACTCTCTAGATCCATCCATATGTTGTTGCAAATGCCAAGATTTCATTCTTTTTTATGGCTGAATAGTTTTCCTGTATGTTTGTATACACACATCTTCTTTATCTGTTCCCCAACTGATGGACACTTTGGGCTGATTCCCTATTTTGGCTACTGTAAATAATGCTGCAATAAACACAGGGGTGACATGTATCACTTTGAATTCGTGTTTTTATATTCTCTGGGTAAATATCCAGTGGTGCAATTACTGGATCACAGGGTAGGTCTATTTTTTTAAAGATATTATTTATTTAAGAGAGTAGTGAGAAAAGAGAAATAGAGAGAGAGAGAGAGAGAGCCCAAGGGGGGCAGAGGGAGAAGTGGACTCCCTGCTGAGCAGGAAGCCTGATAAGGAGCTCCATCCCAGGATCTTGGGATCATGACCTGAGCTGAAGGCAGAGGCTTAATTGACTGGGCATGCCAGGTACCTCTATTTTTTTTTTTTTTTTAAGATTTTACTTATTTATTCATGAGAGATACAGAGAGAGAGAGGCAGAGACACAGGCAGAGGGAGAAGCAGGCTCCATGCAGGGAGCCTGATGTGGGACTTGATCCTGGGACTCCAGGATTATGCCCTCAGCCGAAGGCAGGTGCTAAACCACTGAGCCACCCAGGGATCCCCATGGCACCTCTATTTTTAATTTTTTAAGGACCTCTCTATACTATTTCCACAGTGGCTGCACCAGTTTGCATTCCCACCAATAGTGCACAAGTGTTGCTATTTCTCTACATCATGACCAACACTTTTTGTTTATTGTGTTTTTTATTGTTTTTATTTTTTTAAAGATTTTATTCATTTATTCATGAGAGACACAGAGAGAGAGAGAGAGAGGCAGAGACACAGGCAGAGGGAGAAGCAGGCTCCATGCAGGGAGCCTGACATGGGACTCAATCCCAGGTCTCCAGGATCATGCCTGGGCTGAAGGCAGACGCTAAACCGCTGAGCCACCCAGAAATCCCCGTGTTTTTTTTTTTTTTTCTTTTAGCCACTCCAACAGGTATTTTTAATTTAACTTTTAAAAAGAAAAAGTATAATTTTTAATAAAAATTTTTAATTAGAAAAATTAAATAAAAAGTGAATATACCATAGATCAATTAACTAAGTACGAAACTGTTAACATTTCAGTGGTCTATCATGTGCATTTCTAGTCTACCTCCAGCTGGGATCAGTTCCCGGATCATTCTTACAGCTGCCAAAAAATATATACAGAAAGGCAGTGGAGGTAGTGCTTGCAATCAGACCTGCTTCACATTACTTTTTCTTGTTTTTCTTTTTTTTTTAAGAATTTATTTATTTATTCATGAGAAACACACACAGAGAGAGAGAGAGAGAGGCAGAGATACAGGCAGAGGGAGAAGCAGGCTCCACGCAGGGAGCCTGACGTGGGACTCGATCCCAGGTCTCCAGGATCAGGCCCTGGGCCGAAGCTGGCGCTAAACCAGTGAGCCACCCAGGCTGCCCTTCATGACACTTTTTAAAAAGTATACAACAAAACCGAAAGACAACCAACAGAATGAAAGAAAATATTTGCAAATGTCTTATTAGATAAAGGGCTAGTATCCAAAATCTATAAAGAACTTATCAGACTCAACACCCAAAGACCAAATAATCCAAACAAGAAATAGGCAGATGTGAACAGTCATTTCTCCAAAGACATACAAATGGCCAACAGACACGTGAAAAAATGCTGAACATCACTCGGCAATCAGGGGAATACAAATCAAAACCACAATGAAATACCACCTTATACCAGTCACAATGGCTAAAATTAACCACTCAAAAACGATATATGTTGCTAAGGATGAGAAGAAAGGGAAACCCTAAGACACTACTGGTAGGAATGCAAACTGGTGCAACCAATCTGTAAGATAGTATGGAGGTTCCTCAAAAAGTTGAAAATAGAGCTACCCTATGAATCAATAATTGCAGTAATAGGCATTTACCCCAAAGATACAGATGTAGTGATCTGAAGGGGCACCTGCACCCCAGTATTTATAGAAGCAATGTCCATAGTAGCTGAACTATGGAAAGAGCCCAGATGTCCATCAACAAATGAATGGATAAGGATGTAGTTCATATATACAATGGAATATGACTTAGCCATGAAGAAAAATGAAATCTTAAAAAAAAAAAAAAAAAAGAAAAATGAAATCTTGCTATTTGCAATCATGTGGATGGAACTGGGGGGTATTATGCTAAGCAAAATAAGTCAATCAGAGAAAGACAATTATTATATGGTCTTACTCATATGTGGAATTTAAGAAAAAAAACAAAATCATAGGGACTACGGGAAGAGAGGAAAAAATAAAACAAGATGAAATCATAGAGGGAGACAAACCATAAGAGACTTTTTAAAAAAGATTTTATTCATTTATTCATAAAAGACACACAGAGAGAGGCAGAGAGAGAAGCAGGCCCCATACAGGGAGCCCGATGTGGGACTCAATCCCGGGACTCCAGGATCATGCCCTGAGCCAAAGGCAGATGCTCAACCGCTGAGCCACCCAGGGGTCCCCTATAAGAGACCCAACTATAGAAAACAAACTGAGGGTCACTGGAGGAGAGCCGGGGGGGGCGGGGCAGATGGGGTAACTGGGTGATGGACATTAGGGAGGGTACAGGAGATCATGAGCCCTGGGTGTTATATAAGACTGATGAATCCCTGAACTCTACCTCTGAAACCAATAATACATTATATGTTAATTGAATTTAAATTTAAAAATTAAAACATAAATAAGTTAAAAGTATTTATAGTGTGCTCAGGTTTAATTGCTTCTACTCATGTAAAGGGGGAGTGCACAGGGGTACAAGAGCACCAGGCTCCGGGGACCTGACCAGGCCAGGTTCAGCCCCTTGCCGCTGACCAAATCCAGAGGCAGAGAGATGAATGGTGGAGAAACCAGAGAGAAGTTTACTGCAGTGAGGCCCACACCAGGAAGGCCATGGACTCAGGGCTCAAAGACGGTCTCCCGAGTGGTGAAAAGACTTCCAGGTTTATCTCAGGAAAGTATGGGACAAGGGTCAGTTGGGTACAGGCAGGTAGGAAGTAAAGGTCAAGCTGATCATTGTCTTGGAGTCCATCACATTGTCTTGCTGCTCACGGCAGTCCTTCCTGCTCCAGGAGGTAGTTTCGGTTCCCTCTACTGGATGCTTTGCCCACAGGGTCTTTTGCCTGAGTTAAGAGATAAGCTGGAGGGACGCCTGGGTGGCTCAGTGGTTGAGCCGCTGCCTTTGACCCAGGGCGTGATTCCAGAGTCCCAAGATTGAGTCCTGCATCCGGCTCCCCCATGGAGCCTGCTTCTCCCTCTGCCTGTGTCTCTGCCTCTCTCTCTCTGTGTCTCTCATGAATACATAAATAAAATATTTTTTTTATTTTCATAAATAAAATCTTAAAAAAAAAAAAAAAAAAAAGAAGGGATCCCTGGGTGGTGCAGCGGTTTGGCGCCTGCCTTTGGGCAAGGCGCGATCCTGGAGACCTGGGATCGAGTCCCACGTCGGGCTCCCGATGCATGGAGCCTGCTTCTGCCTCTGCCTATGTCTCTGCCTCTCTCTCTGTGTGTGTGACTATCATAAATAAATAAAAATTAAAAAAAAAAAAGAAAAAAAAGAGAGAGAAGCTGGAAAGAACTTAATCAAAATTTAGAAATTTTGAGGTCACGAGGGAGGTACCTGAAGTCTTCTTTCACTCACTTTTCCTTCATTGTCTTTATTTAATTGCTCTTTTTCATGAACCAAAGTTTTTATTTTTTTTCCCCATGGATAAAACTTTTTTGGAGGGGAGGAGGAGCAGAGGGAGATGGAGAGAGAGAATCTAAGCAGGTTCCACACCCAGCATGGAGCCTGACTTGGGGCTCAACGTCACAATCCTGTAATCACAACCTGAGCTGAAATCAAGACCCCAACACTTAACCACCTAAGCCACTCATGTGCCCCCCATGGATAAGACATTTTAAAAAATTATTTTCATTTTCTTTTTTTTTTCAATTTTTTTTTCTTTATTTATTTATGATAGTCACAGAGAGAGAGAGAGAGAGAGAGAGAAAGGCAGAGACACAGGCAGAGGGAGAAGCAGGCTCCATGCACCGGGAGCCCGACGTGGGATTCGATCCCGGGTCTCCAGGATCGCGCCCTGGGCCAAAGGCAGGCGCCAAACCGCTGCGCCACCCAGGGATCCCTATTTTCATTTTCTTAAAAGATTTTGTTTATTTATTTATTTGAGAGAGAGAGAGAGAGAGAGAGAGAGAGAGTCTGCAGAAGCAGAGGGAGAGAATCCTAAAGCAGATTCCCTACTGAGCATGGAGCCCAATGCCCAACCTGAGCCGAAATCAAGAGTCAGATGTTCAACTGACTGAGCCACCCAGGTGATCCTTTCTTTTTTTTTTTCTTTCTTTTTTTTTTTTTGATCCTTTCTTTTTTTAATGCTTTCCTTCAAAAACTTCAAGAAACTGGGTATTCTAATGTTTCTGAAAATTTTTCTGCTTTGTGCAGGTACTAGCTATGATAAATTCTGTATCTCATTTCCTAAAAACTAAAAGGTGACATACAATTCCTAGGTTGACATATTCAAATAGGCAAACATTTCTACCTTCCAGTGGTTCCCCACATAGGTTCTATCAATATTTCAAATACCAAGTCCCTTCAGTAAATGTATTTGTTTCTGTAAGATAAATCAGTAATAGGACTACTCTCAGCAGTCTGGATAACAATATTTTAGGAGCTCACAATTAGCATCTTAAAACAATATTCATCATAGAATAGTGCACAGTGGATATTCAAAAATCATCTTACTTTAAGAAATATCCCCATGGGGTGCCTGGGTGGCTCCTTCAGTTAAGCATCTGTCTTTGGCTCAGGTCATGATCCCAGGGTCCTGGGATGGAGCCCCACATCGGGCTCACTGCTTGGTGGGGAGCCTGCTTCTCCCTCTCCCTCTGCCTGCCGCTCCCCCTGCTTGTGTTCTCTGTCAAATGAATAAATAAAATTAAAAAAAAAATACATCCCCGCATTATGAAGTCTCTTTATTCTGGTATCCATGTATTGCAAGAGACATAAAATCTCTTCCTTTTATGCATTAAGAGACCCAAGTGAACTTCAAACTTAAAGCTGTATAAATCCTATCAAATATGCTAAGGCCAGGTACACCAGGCTGGCTCAGTAGGTAGAGCATGTGACTCTTGAACTCAGGGTCAAGTTCAAGTTCCATGCTGGGAGCAGAGATTAGTAAAAACAAATAAAAAATAAAATTACAGTTTACTTTTTAAAAAATATAAAAGCCAGATACCATGAAGAAAGGCTTAACACCAACTTCCTGATGAAAAAATGGGAATGGTACTAAAACTCCAGACTTATATATGACATATGGGACATCCAAATATAATGCTTTATGCCACCAGATGATCAGTTTGTTGATAGTCTTCATATCAGAATAAAAAGGGAAGAAGTTAGGGAGTTCTACAATGGAATAAACAATTCTAGCAGCTTTTAGGAACTCCTAGTCCTAAACAGGGGGATGCTCCAAGGCACTGCTGGAATTATGCCATTCTCACTTTCTTGCTGAAAGCATTTGTCACAAGCGTGTTTAGTAAACACAGGCTGGCATCTCTCCTCTCAGACTTAAAAATCTGACTCTCAGGAAACCTGGGTGGTTCAGTGATTGCGCGTCTGCCTTCAGCTCAGGGCGTGATCTCGGGGTCTGGGATCAAGTCCCGCATCGGGCTCCCTGCACAGAGCCTGCCTCTCC
Organism: Canis lupus dingo; assembly: GCF_003254725.2. NCBI lineage: Eukaryota > Metazoa > Chordata > Mammalia > Carnivora > Canidae > Canis > Canis lupus. The sequence goes on from NC_064272.1 coordinate 38,626,758, forward strand.
CTCTGCCTATGTCTCTGCCTCTCTCTGTGTGTCTCTCATGAACAAATCAAAACTTTAAAAAATAAAAAAATAAAATGTTGAGCATTTAAAAAAACAAAAAACCTGACTCTCCAGATACAAGTTATCAAGGAGAATGAAGAACTCCCCGAGACAATGGAGGAAATGATTCAACAAGAAAATAAGGAAGTAAACATTTCTCAATTGTCGTAAGAGAAAATTCATGTCAAGAGTTTGAGGGACAGAAGACTATAACACAGAGGAGGAAAAGAAGAAAATAGAAATCTGGAGAATAAACAGAAAGCTCCTCACCATCAGCAAGAGCATGATCATCCAGGTTCCCAGATGGAGTTGAGGGGAATAGGTGGTCACTCTTCTGTTTCTTTTTTTTTTTCTTTTTTTTTTTTTAATTTATTCATGAGGGACAGAGAGAGGCAGAGACACAGGCAGAGGGAGAAGCAGGCTCCCTGCAGGGACTCCATCCCCCCATGTGGGACTCGATCCCGGGTCTCCAGGATTAGGCCCTGGGCCGAAGGCGGCGCTAAACTGCTGGGCCACCCGGGGAGCCCGGTGGTCACTCTTCTTAAGGAAAAACCTTAAGGTGCAGCTGCTCCCCGTTTCAGTTGGTTAATGAAGAGGCAAAGTAAACAACAAGAAGAGGGGTGCGTGTGGCTCAGCTGGTGAAGCATCTGCTTTCAGCTTAGGTCAAGAGCTCAGGGTCCTGGGATAAGGCCTGCAGCATGCTCTGCTCAGTGGGGAGCCTGCTTCTCCTTCTCCCCCACCCCCACCCCTGCTCATGCTCAGTCTCGCTTTCTCTCAAATAAATAAAATCTTAAAAAAAAAAAAAAAAAAAAACACCGGAAGAAACCTGAAAAATCTTTCTAGGGGAAACAAAATCTAAAGGATTTGGAGCACCTGCTGGGTGAGGGACGCCTTTGGTAAAAACGTTTATCTCTGTTCCCAATTGATAGCTGAGACCTTTGAAAAGAAAGGAGGAATGTGAATGTCTGTCAATAAATTGGAGTTGACTTTCCAGATCATACTAGAACATTCTTCCTCTCCTACACTGAAACCTGGTGACTCCTTATCATTTTAGGTGTCAGTTCTAAATCCTACTTCTTTATCCTGGAAGTTGTTTTTTTTTTTTTTTTTTTTTAAGATTTTATTTATTTATTCATGAGAGACAGAGAGAAAGAGAGAGGCAGAGACACAGGCAGAGGGAGAAGCAGGCTCCATGGAGGAGGAGCCCAATGTGGGACTCAATCCTGGATCCCATGAGCTGAAGGCAGATGCTCAACCACTGAGCCACCCAATTGTCCCAACACTAGTATTTTTTTTTTAACACTAGTATTTTTTAAAGAACTCTCAAAAGTCAGATTCTGTCAATTATTCAATTAATTATAAATTATATCAATAGGAATTTAAAAAGAGAACAATCTGAAGAGACTAGTATGGTTGCACAGCATAGTCCATTGAGTACAGATGTTAAAAAGACACCCGATGTACATATGTGCAAAGGAAGAGTGCACAGTCAGAAAGATAATAGGATGGTGGTTCTGATCTAAAGGAAAAGTGCTGGGAAAATTACTGCCCAGAATGAGACAAAGCCTGTTAATAAAGCTAAGGCTAACGAAAAGGACTCTGAAAGCTGTCGAGATCAACTTCTCTTCTTCCATCTTCCTATCAATTAGCACAATCTTCAACTTGAAGAGGGGAAGAACAAGCCTTGTGGAAAGCTCTACACAGCAGAGCCCCTAATTATTCCACATCAGTTCAAGCCTACAGACCTGCAAACTCTAACAATATGGAGAACTCCAGGGGAGCCTGGTGAACGTGTGCTGCAGAACTTTAAGGATGAGCAAAGTATCAAAACTTGAGGATGAGCAGGATGAGCAAACACAGTCCTCACTTCAAAGAGGGGACATCTACTGAGGGTTACAAAAGTTCCCAGGCTCTGACAGGCCTGGCTTCAATCTGGTGAAGTGCACAATTTATCTTTCACATGCACACACACCTGGCCCTGGCCAATGGATTTTAGTGTTTTGTTTTTTTTTTTTTTTTCCAAAAAGGTGGGCTTTGAGCTTTTAGAAAAGGGAGTAGTGATTACCAGAAGTGATTTACTAAAAACAAGTCTTTAAAAAAAAAAAAATACAACTAGACCAAAAAACAAAGTAATGGAATATATAGCAGTGCTACTCAAAGTGAAGTCTGCAGCACTGGCCTCAGCACAAACCTGCTCGATCAGAATCTGCACTTTAACAAGAGCCCTAGGTAATTTTTTCTTTTAATTTTATCTATCTAAAAAAAATTATCTGTTTATTTTTGGAGAGAGAGAGAGAGAGAGCGCGTGCGCTGGTGGAGGAGGCATGGCAGAGGGAGAGAGAGAAACTCTTAAGCAGGCTCCGCTGTCGGACTTGGCTCAACCCAAGGACCCTGAGATCATGACCTGAGCTGAAATCAAGAATCAGGTGCTTAACTGACTGAGCCGCCCAGGCTCCCCTCCCCAGGTGATTCTCATACAGGACAAAATTTGAAAATCACTGATACATAGAAGAGAGCTACATCTCAGCAAGGTATTTGATAAGTGTTTCATAATCTCTTTGTGGACAGTGAGATTTCCTCCTATCCATTTGTTACATTTATTTGCTTGACAAAATATTAAGCAGTTGACACATTTATGTGTCATAATAACCCTACAAGGTAGGCATTATTCTCTGTAACCTACAGATATTAGTATAACAGAGATTATATAGCAGTACTGAGCCTGGGTGGCTCAGTCGGTTAAGTGTTTGCTGTCCACTCAGGTCATGATCCTGGAGTCCCAGGACTGAGCCCCACACTGGGCTCCCTGCTCAGCAGGGAGTCTGCTTCTCCCTCTGCCCTTCACCCCACTTGCACTCTCTCTCTCTCAGATAAACAAATAACGTCTTTTAAAAAAACAATAAAATAAACAGAACTATCTGCCAGGCACTGTTTCAAGGACTTTATAGATATCAACTTATTTGATTTTATAACAACTCTTTATGGTATGTACTATTTTTACCCACTTTTTACACGTGATGAAACTGAGGCAAAAAGTTTTAAGCAACTTGCTTCTAATCACACGGAAATTTGTGGTATAGCTCTCTCTTTTTTTTTTTTTAAGACTTTATTCGTGAAAGAGAGAGAGAGGCAGAGACACAGGCAGAGGGAGAATCAGGCTCCCTGCAGGGAGCCTGGTGTGAGACTCGATCCTGGGACCCTGGGGATCACAACCTGAGTCAAAGGCAGACATTCAACCCCTGAGCCACCCAGATGTCCCTGTGGTATAGCTCTTAACCGCTCTTAACCACTACTTTCTATAGCTACATGTGCTGCCACAAATGGGGCATACAATAGCCCTGAAGGAAACTAAACATTATACCCCAAAACAGTCCATTAAAAAAAAAAATCAAGGGATGCCTATATATATAAAATGTGTGTGTGTGTGTGTGTGAGAGAGAGAGAGAGAGAGGGAGGGAGGGAGAGAGGAAGAGAGTGCTCATTCAGGGGAGGTGCTAAGGGAGAAAGAGAGAATCTCAAGCACGCTTTCCCCCAGCATGGAGCTCAACTTGAGGCTTGATAGAAGGACCCTGAGATCATGACCTGAGCTGAAACCAAGAGTTAGACCCTTAACCAACTGAGCCACCCCCAAAATAAAAAATTCTAAAGGAATTCCCTGAAAGGAGGGTGACAAGTAGACTAATGTTTATTTACAGTATGCTAGGATGGGCCATAACCTAAAGCACTTTGCATCCATGCTTTATTCACCCATTCCAACAGATCCATTGTAGGTGTTAAGGCATTTCACATATAAGGAAACAGAGGCCCAGACAAGTTAAGGACCTTGCCATGTCACACCACTTGTGATGATACAACCAAGATTCCAAAACCAAATCCGACTTTCAAGGCCATGCTCTTTCCCTTGATTTGCTCTGCATCCATCCTTGGCCCAGTCCCACTGCTATAAATGACTTAGGTAAGAGCATTGGGTCATGCTGACCATATGAGAGAGACTTTAGCTAAGAGAACAAATAACATTTAAAATAGAACACAGATCTAAAAGATCCAAACAGGATGGAGCAATGGCCAAGATTGGTATTTAAAAGCAAGAGGCGGGACGGGACGCCTGGGTGGTTCAGCAGTTGACCGTCTGCCTTCAGCTCAGGGCGCTGATCCCAGGATCCGGGATCGAGTTCCGCATCGGGCTCCCTGCATGGGGCCTGCTTCTCCCGCTGCCTGTATCTCTGCCTCTCTGTGTGTGTCTCTCATGAATAAATAAATATTTCTTTAAAAAAAAAAAAAAAGCAAGAGGCTTTGGAGTCAGATGGGTCTGAATACCAGATTCTATCACTTCACTGTTTTGAATGTAAGCCAATTACTTAACTTCTTTGAGCCTTAATTTCTATTCTATAAAAGCGGAATTCTACCTCACAGAATCATTGTAAGGTGGGAGAAAAGGTAATATTTGTAAAGTGTTGGGCACAAAATGTTCAAAAACTGTTCAGTGAACATGAAATCTAATGAAATAAAATTTATATAGGATAAGAGCAAGAAAGTCAATTTTAGAAGCACCAGAAAAAATTTAACGGAAACACATAAAAAAAGACTTAGGGATCTCAGTTGACTTGAACCTATGAGTCAACAGTTTGCTGAGACTGCCAAAATTATTGCGAATTTGGAACACATTACAGAAGCACAGTGTCCAAAGCAAGTAAGCCCCAAACAAGGAGGCCTATCAGATTTTATTTGTAAGGCTGTCTTCAGTCCTGAGTGCTAAATTTTAAGGTCAATGGCAAATTAGAATCAATTCAGGAAAAGATCAGAATATGGAAAACATAGAAACTAGGGGAAAAGAAAAAAAAACACAGTAACTAGTTCCTTCCTTCCCAGTTCTCTAGTTCTTCCACTCATACAACAGAAATTACTCATCAACTGCTTCTGTTTCTCAATAACTAAAACATTTCTCCCTTCATCTTCATCTCCTTTTCTCCATCTTTCTCTCCCCCTTTCCCTCTGATCTCTTCCCACATGCACCTCAAATTCAATTTTGCCAATGGCACATGGATCTGACAAGGAGTAACCAGATGATTTCTAGCTTAAAACTCTAGGACCTGGGATGTCAGACCTGTTGCCAATCTGGCCCTAGCCTATAGATTAGACTTGCTACTGCTAATCTACATCAGATTTAACTAGCCCCTTGCCTTTTTTCCTGAGATAGGCCCCACACCTTGTGCTTAGGTAACCAAATCCTGAGTCTTCATCACATACTCAAAAACCTGGGACTCTTCCTTCCATACATGTCTCCATAACCTGCAGCTCCATTACCCCCAAAAGGAATACAGCTGGCCAGAAAACTGCATTTGGCAACGTCGGCCATCTCAGGCCTCAACCATTTCAAACTTACTGGATCAGTATTTCCCAACCTAAGGAAGCTATCAGATCAACTCCAGGCAAATGTATGCATGCTCATAAAACGGTAGAACAGTTTACTGTACCTAAGAGGCCATTTGCAAACCTACAAAGGACGAGGCCCAGAAAAGCTGCCCGCAATCTGGCTGTCCTCACTGCAGCGCCCCACTTTCAATTCCAATTAGAACTGGGCTCAGCTCCTGGCAGGACGCAGACAGTAAAATCTGGTAACTCCTAGGTCCAGATTATCAGGGCAACTGACATTGCAGTAACATGAGCTTCCCTATGGAATGGCCTTGTCGGAGTTGGCAGGTTTTCCTGGCTGAATCAGAACAGCCTGCGTCTCCTTTCATTCAGTACTCCCTTGGAAGCCAAGCGTCTCTCTAGGGAATGCCATCTGCAGTGGACATCAGGTGTCTCAATGCCCTGTTGTTTTAACCATGTAGATATTGCGGTTCCATTTCTATTTCTCAAGTAGATACAGGCGCTTTCTATGGCTGAGAGAAACCATGGTAAATGCTGATCTTTTGAGAGTTTTGTCTCACTCTTCCCTTACCATGGCCTAGTACAGCTCTAGTCCAGAATCAGGTAACTCCTGGAGCTTCCATCCAGTGCAGACCAGCTCTATTCCTACAGTACTAGACTCAATTTATAAATCTAGGTCTTCTCTTCATGAAGTGAGCCTGGGTATCTAAACTGACTTTTAGATGGTTCCCCCACCAACACAACACTTTAGTTATTCTCTAGATCACTAGTTCTCAAACTTGAGTGAGGCCTGTTAAAATGCAGATTGTTGTACCTTACTGGTTCAGTAGGTCTGGGGTGAGACCTGAATATCTGCATTTTTAACAAGCTCCCAGGGCATGCTCATGTTGCTGGTCTGGAGACCACTCTTTGAAAACTATTGCTCTAAATCATTACTATTTCACGTCACTCCCAGAACTATATTGCGATTGGGGTGAGGGGAGACGAAGATGCTATACAAATTGGGTCAGTTTCCATCGTAACAGTCAGTGCTTTGTCCTACACAGAAAACTCCTCCTACAGAGTAGACCTGAACTGGATCTCACAGGTGAAACATCCAGGAGTTTAAAACAGATCACAATTTACATCCTAACAAATTATTAACATAGATACATTCTGTAACCAAGAAATGGCACTTACATACGTGATTCTAGGCTCAAAATCAGCAGCCAAACCAGAAGTGGAATGAACACCTATGCTCTTTCCTATGCCTCACCAAGCATATTATTCATTAAATGAATTAACACCTGTAAAACACTTATTTTTTTTTTAATTTTTTTTTTTTTTATTTATTTACGATAGTTACAAGAGAGAGAGCTAGAGAGAGGCAGAGACATAGGCAGAGGGAGAAGCAGGCTCCATGCACCGGGAGCCTGACGTGGGATTCGATCCCGGGTCTCCAGGATCGCGCCCTGGGCCAAAGGCAGGCGCTAAACCGCTGCGCCACCCAGGGATCCCTGTAAAACACTTAGAATAGTGCTTAGCCATTATTTCATTGTGGTAAAATACACACATGACATTTATTATTTTTACTGTTCATAAGTATAGAAGTAAGTGGCATCTAAATCAAGTCACAATGTTGGGTAACCATCACCATTATCTATACCTAAACTTGTCATCAGCCCCAACAAAGCTGTGCCCATTAAACAACAATCCTCATTCCCATCTCCCCCCAGCCCCTACTGCTCTACTCTCTATATACAAACTTGCCTATTCTAGCTATACCTTTTCTAAGTACAATTATACTTTCTGTGTCTGGCTTATTTCAATAAGCATAATGGATTTGGGGTTTGCGGGGGGCGGGTTAAAGATTTTTTTTTAACATTTTTTAATTTTTATTTATTTATGATAGTCACAGAGAGAGAGGGGGGGGGGCAGAGGGAGAAGCAGGCTCCATGCACCGGGAGCCTGATGTGGGATTCGATCTCGGGTCTCCAAGATCGCGCCCTGGGCCAAAGGCAGGCGCCAAACCGCTGCGCCACCCAGGGATCCCAGATTTTTTTTTTTAAAGATTTTATTTATTTATTCACGAGAGACACACAGAGAAGCAGAGACATAGGAAGAGGGAGGAGAAGCAGGCTCCCTGCGGAGAGGCTGATGCCATCCCAGGACTCCAGGGATCACTCCCTGAGCCAAAGGCAATAAAGGCTCAACCACTGAGCCACCCAGACGTCCCTTTTATTTTTAAGATTTTATTCTTAAGTATTCTCTACACCCAATGTGGGGCTCAAACTCACAACCCTGAGACAAGAGTCACATGCTCCACCAGCTGAGCCAGCCAGGTGCCCCAATAAGCACAGTGGTTTTGAGGTTCATCCACATTGTAGCATATATCAAAATTTCATTCTTTTTTTAAGGAATAATATTCCATTGTATGTACACAGCCATTTTGTTTATCCATCAGTCGATGGACACTCAAATTGCTTCTGCCTTTGGGTTATTGTGAATAATGTTGCTATGACATGGACATACAGCTAGCAGGAAACTTGCTGGTCACATGCTAGTTGTATGTTTAATATTTTAAGAAACCGCCAAATTGTTTTCCACAGGAGCTGCACCATTTGACACTCCCACCAACAGTACCAATACTTCTTATTTTCTTCCTTTTTTAAAAAAATTATAGCTAGCCTAATAGGTACTGCTTAGCCACTATTACTACCACAAGTTTTGATGTAGACTTTTACCAGTATTTGTAGCACGGCAAGGACAGCACCACTACAAGAAGAGGTTCTGACTAGAGTTTCCAAGCATTTTCATTCAAAACACAAATCTCCAGTTGCTTCTAATTTTTTCAAAAATCATCTCCAAAGCTAGCATTTCCTTAGTTTGACATCAACCAAGAAAGAAAATGATGCTCTGGGGGCACCTGGGTGGCTCAGTTAGTTAAGCATCTGCCTTCAGCTCACGTCCTGATCCTGGAGTCCTGGGGTCCGGCCAGCGGAGTCCAGCCAGAGTTGGTCAGGCTCCCTGCTCAGTGGGGAATCTGCTTCTCCCTCTCCCTTTGCCCCTCTCCCTGCTCATGCTCTTTCTCTCTCACACACTTTCTATCAAAGAAATAAATAAAATCTAAACAAAACAAACAAACAACAACAACAACAACAAAAAAAAACAGAAAATGATGTTTCGGATGGCTAAAGGAAAAAAAAGATGGATGGCTATGTTTTTGAAAAAAAGTATGTTGGAAATCCTATATATTTTAATCTTGCTAACTGTATCACTTTTAAGTCCCTGACCTCATCAGAAATACCATTTTCTCTTTACTTCTGGGGTTTTCCTGGCATGGAAGTGTTAAACTCTCAGTGAAACAAATGACTTTTCCCAAATAAAACTGTTTTCTTTTTTTTTTTTTTTTTTTTTTTTTTAAAGATTTTATTTATTTATTCATGATAGTCACAGAGAGAGAGAGAGAGAGGCTCAGAGACACAGGCAGAGGGAGAAGCAGGCTCCGTGCACCAGGAGCCCGACGTGGGATTCGATCCCGGGTCTCCAGGATCGCGCCCTGGGCCAAAGGCAGACGCCAAACCACTGCGCCACCCAGGGATCCCCTAAAACTGTTTTCTTGTGCTCATGTATTATGTTCAAGGTTTCAGGACTGCCTCCAGTAACTCTTTTTTTCCTTTAAGAATCTAAGAAAGAGGGGATCCCTGGGTGGCTCAGCAGTTTAGCGCCTGCCTTTGGCCCAGGGCGCCATCCTGGAGTCCCGGGATCAAGTCCCACGTCGGGCTCTCTGCATGGAGCCTGCTTCTCCCTCCTCCTGTGTCTCTGCCTCTCTCTCTCTCTCTGTCTATCATAAATAAATAAATAAATCTTAAAAAAAAAAAAAGAATCTAAGAAAGAGAAAATGTGTGTGTTTAGAAGGTGAAAACCAGGAGGAAAAAATTTTTTTCCTTTTTTTTTTCAGGAAAAATTTTCCTCTACTTTTACACTTGGCAAGAATTGAGAAATAAGGGGCGCCTGGGTGGCTCAGCAGTTGAGCGTCTGCCTTTGGCTCAGGTTGTGATCCCTGGGTCCTGGGATCGAGTCCCATATGGGGCTCCTCACGGGGAACCTGCTTCTCCCTCTGCCTGCGTCTCTGCCCCTCTCTGTGTGTCTCTCATGAATAAATAAATAAATAAAATCTTAAAAAATAAAAATAAATAAAAAACAAAAAGCAGTAGTTTCATCTTAGTTATTAGTGGGCAAGTCTACTATATATGCTTCCCCATTATGCTGATGATTATATATGAAAGATTCGACTCCACATATAGAAGGCTAGAGCCTGGCTTTATATACAGGCAACGTGGGACACCTGGGGGCTCAGCGGTTCAGCGTCTGCCTTTGGTCAGGGTGGGATCCCAGAGTCCCAGGATCGAGTCCCACATCAGGCTTCCTGCATGGAGCCTGCTTCTCCCTCTGCCTATGTCTTTGTGTCTCTCATAAATAAGTAAATAAAATCTTTAAACATTTTATATATATATAGACTTAGGACATTAGGACATTAGGAGACTTAGGACATTCTGAGAGGTATGTACCACCAGAGCCTATATGAACCTCCAAGTTCACTACCCCATTAAAGCATATAATTTCTTTCATGAATAAATGTACAATAAGCAGCTATTGTACATTGTACAGCCCTATCTCTGTAGGAGAGCTTGTGAATGGCAGAAACCAGAATGTTCAATTCCCAAAAGGCCAAGAGAGCCATTTTTGGTGCACATGTATGTAGGTATGTCATAGGTAGAAACATGTCGGTGACAGATGAAGTTTACCAGGCGGTGCACTGCACCTACCCAGAGTCTGAGCCCCACTGCTGCCTCCTTGGTAATTTACCAGAAGCTTCTGAACATCTCCCTATTATCACAAAGACAACCATCTGGAGCAAAACAATACCAGCTTCATGGGTTGTGTAAGGAATCATTTCAATATAGTTTCACTCATTCTTCAGTGAGTGTATTTGAACTCTCACAATGTGCACTAAGGATGCAGAGAGGACTGAGACCCCGTCCTCACTATGTAGAAGAGGTCTTCTTCCTTGGTGGGTCCCCTGTGATTCAAGAACTGCTTAGGGGCACCGGGCGGGGCCCTGCCTTCGACATGGGTCATGATCCCAGGGTCCTAGGATCGCGCCCGCATCGCGCCCGCATCGGGCTCCCTGCTCAGCAGGGAACCTGCTTCGCCCTCTCCCTCTGCTGCCCCCCCTGCTTGTGCTCACTCTCTCTTTCTGTCAAATACATACATACATACATAAGACCGGATTAGAGAGAACTAGAGGGCAATTCCTCAAAAACAGAGAGCCCCTCATCCGTGTTCAAGAACTAGGTACACAGTGGACAATAAATGATTGCTGAAAGAATGAACAAATTGTATTTCATTTATAATCTTCCTCTCAGTAAATATTACAATGAAAAGGAAGAGACTGATACATAATAATCACCTCACTCACTGGAGAAACAGAAAGTCAAACATTCAGAGGGGGAAGCAAAAATGACACTTCCCATTAGTATCATTACGTGGCAGGGCTCAGCACTGTTCTGCTTGGCCTGTGAAATCCCCCCATCTCTGAAAACTCCTGCAAATGGCTCATTTTATCCTCTGGGATAGTTGTGCAATGAAATAACAGACCGGAGTTTTTCGCTTTTTCAGTATATAAAGTTAATCCTTGAAATCGTTGTCTGGGGACACATATTTGAATAAATACTAAATGTGTTAACCAAAGACCTATCTTCAGCTAAAAAGTAGGAACTTGTATTTCTGTTCCTAAGCACTACAAAATCCTTCAGATATAAACTAGGGGTTCTTAACCTTGGCACTACTGCCAGTTTGGGTCAGTAATTCTTGGTTGTGGTGCACTGCCCTACACATTATAGGATGTCTGACAGCGTTCCTGGCCTCTACCCAACAACAGATCCCAGTAGTACCCTCCAACTGTGACAATCAGATGTCTCTCTAGACAGGGACATTTATCCTGGGCGGGGGGGGGGGGGGGGGGGGGGGGGTGGGGGTGGGGGGGGGGGGGGTGGGGGGGTTGGAAAACATCCTGGTTGAGAACCACTCAGATAAACAATGGAATGAGAATGTTTTCACAAAGGCTGTAATGCTGTTTAAGAAAGATATGTCAGATGATATAAATTGTTATTCTTTGGGGCTCCTAGGTGGCTCAGTCGGTTAAGCCCCTGCGTTAGGTTCAGTTCATGGTCCCAGAGTCCTGGGATCGAGCCCCGCATCAGGCTCCCTCCTCAGAGGGGAGCCTGCTTCTTCTTCTGCCTCTATCCCTGCTCCTGCTCTCATGAGCTCTCTCTTTCTCTCAAAGACATAAATCTTTTTTTTCAAATAAATAAATCTTTTTAAAAAATCGTTATTCTTTGTATTCCACATATAAGTCATTTTTAGATCAAACTTTTAAAGTTTTATCTGACAAAAAAAAAAAAAGACAATGCAGCTAAAGGTAATGTATAACCTAGAAAGAAGAACTTAATCAGTAAACCAATGGATGGTACAGAAAGCTGACGGGATAAAATGAGCTACATGCAGCCCTGCTAGCATCCCGTAGATACTTTACTCGTGCACAGTAACCATCACAAGTCTTCCACAATCTTGAAATCATCCAGCTCACTGCTACAAATTCAGATTATTAATTTTTCTTCCTATTTTTTATCTGAAAAAAAAAATGTTTCCTGTACCATAGGGAACAAGAAAACCATTATCACAACTATTTATTGAGCATTTTGTAAGTGTAAGGAATTTTACTTACTTAAATTAAGTCTGTCTCCTAAAAGTTCATTAAAGAAAGAAGATAAAACAAACTCAAAAATATAAAATAAAACTCCCAGAGCCACAAGGGAAGCTGGGGATTCCTGATGTTTACCTAAGACCCGATGCCGCCACCTCCCAAAAGGCCAAGGTTTCATTTGCAAATGATTGTGTTTAGAAAAAGGCCAGATTGGCATTAATTTTAATTCTTGGGATTTCAGCACTTAGTAACATAATCCCAAACTTGTATAGAGCATGCAGCACTTCTTACAAGTTGTTATTGGTTTTGATTATAAAAGATACATGGCCATTGCAGAGAATTTAAAAAAGACTACTTTTTTAATTATTATTTTTTAAAGACTTTACTTATGTGACAGAGAGAGAGAGAGCGCACAAGCCAGGGGAGCAGCAGAGGGAGAGGGAGAAGCAGGCTCCCCTGCTGAGCAATGAATGCAATGAGGGGCTATCCCAGGACCCTGGGATCATGATCTGAGCCAAAAGCAGATGTTTAACCAATCGAGCCACCCAGGTGTCCCTACAACAGTTATTTTATTTATTTATTTATTTTTTTTAACAACAGTTATTTTAATAATGATGTATATCATGTAATAATGATGTATATAAAAGCAAATGTAAAGATTAGCCAGTTGTTCAACGAATGAACAAATGATTCATAAATTAATGTCCATAGAAACCTCAGTACTAAAGTCATAGATGGCTCTCTTTAAAATAATTTTGAGGGCAGCCCAGGTGACTCAGCGGTTTAGCGCCGCCTTCAGCCCGGGATGTGATCCTGGAGTCCTGGGATCGAGTCCTGAATCAGCCTCCCTGCATGGAGTCTGCTTCTCCCTCTGCTTGTGTCTCTGCCTCTGTGTGTGTGTGTGTGTGTCTCATGAATAAATAAAATCTTTAAAAAAAAAACTATTTATTTATTTGAGATAGAGCACAGAGGAAGAAGGAGAAACAGACCCCTGTTGAGCAGGGAGCTCCATGCAGGGCTGGATCCCAGGACCCCAGGATCATGAGCTGAGCCAAAGGCAGACACTCAACCAACTGAGCCACACGGGTGCCCTGAGGCTTAATATTTAGAAGACAAAATTGCAGTATCCCAACTTTACGATCTTTTCCAATATAATACAAGTATACAGGTCAGAGAATGAGACTCAAATGTAGTTTTGACTTTTACGTCTGTAAAACAGTTCAGCTCCTTTCCAAAGCAGAGTCTTACTTTTTAATCCATTAACAAGTAATAAAGGTCAGGTTCCTTTGAGGAATAACTTCAGGTTCCTTAGCTTTCATAACAGTGAAGTCCAAGACCTTTGATGTGCTCAAAAATTTTAACAGAGTAAAATTCTCATATCCAGATGAGATTTTATCTGATTGTTAATTACAGTATCAGTAGTTACTGGCAAAAAGCTTCTATGTAACATTATGAATCATCCGGTCCTTGACATATGGCTACTTCCGGGGAGGGGGACACGTGATATTTAGCATAGGACATGTGAGGCTGTGGGAAAAGTAAAGTTCTTGGCCACAAGAACTAGGATAAAACCCTTGCCCTTGGGAAAAATGCCAAAAATCTCTGAAGTCCACTGCAAGGCAGTTAAATTTTCAACTTTAGATGATCTCTGTTATAAGAACACAAACCACAGCATGAAATTAGAATAGATTTTTGAAAACTACATTATAAAGTTGCAAGATACCTATTTTTTGAATTTTATTTTTTTATTTTTATTTTTTTTTTTAAGTAGGCTCCAAGCCCAGTGTAGAGCCCAATGCGAGGCTTGAACTCATGACCCTGAGATCAAGACCTAAGTTGAAATCAAGAGTCAGGGACTCCCGGGTGGCTCAGGGGTTGAGTGTCTGCCTTTGGCTCAGGGTCTGATCCCAGGATCTGGAATCCAGTCCTGCACGGGGCTCCTTGTGGGGAGCCTGCTTCTCCCTCTGCCCATGTCTCTGCCTCTCTCTGTGTTTTTCATAAATAAATAAATAAATAAATAAATAAATAAATAAATAAATCTATCTATCTTTAAAAATATATTAAAAAAAAGAAATCAAGAGTCAGACACTCAATAGACTGAACCACTCCTGGCCTTGCAAGATAACTATTTTCTGACATTCGTGTGAATCCATGCTAAGTGATAGTCCCCAGGGTGAATATAAATATCTTCCCCCTTGGGATTAGTTTAAGCTAACTTGGCTCTAAAATCTTTCACTACTCAAAAACAGAGTATCATAATGGCTAACTTCACTAAGTGCTTACTATTAAGTGTTCTATATGGACAAGCTTATTAATCCTTACAATAATGCCCCTAACTACATTAACTCTAAAATAGGAATTTTCAGAATGCCTGGATGGCTGAGCAGTTGGGCATGATCCCAGGATCCGGGATGGAGTCCCACATCAGCCTCCCTGCATGGAGCTTGCTTCTCCCACTGCCTATGTCTCTGCCTCTCTCTCTCTCTCTGTGTCTCTCATGAACAAATAAATAAATCTTTAAAAAAATAAATAAATAAGGACACCTGGGTGGCTCAGCAGTTAAGCGTCTGCCTTCAGCTCAGTGCATGATCCTGGAGTCCCAGGTTAATCCCACATTGGGCTCCCTGCTTGGAGCCTGCTTCTCCCTCTGCCTATGTCTCTGTCTCTCTCTGTGTGTCTCTCATGAATAAATAAAATCTTAAATAAATAAATAGATAGATAGATAGATAGATAGATAGGAATTTTCTTTAGAGGTTTTGAAAATAAATATTATTTGTTACTGCAACTTTAAAGAAATTAATGAATTATTTTTAAAAATATTTTATTTATTTATTCATGAGAGACACACAGAGAGAGAGCCAGAGACACAGGCGGAGGGAGAAGCAGGCTCCCAGCAGGGAGCCCGACATGGGACTCAATCCTGGGTCTCCTGGATCACACCCTGGGCCAGAGGCAGGCACCAAACCGCTGAGCCACCTGGCCTGCCCGATGAATTATTTTTAATGTGAGAGAAGCACTATCTTTGGCCTAAAATGAAAATAAGCATAAATGCATATGTATTTTGGAAAACTACTCTATTATTCTATCCTATGGATCACTACTGGGAAATCCATGCAAAACCAAAAGACCCTAAAAAGAGATAATTGCAGAATTTGAATATCCTTAGAATCCCAGTTGAGTCTTTATTTTATGGTTTATTATAAAGAAGGAGTTCTCCTCGAAACTTGTGCCCAAACAGATGTAACCCACGGAGATCCACTTAACTTTTTGTAGGGTATAGACATAGAACAGATAAATTAAGAGATCCTTAATTATCCTTGATGGTCAAGTTAGTTGTAATTACATAGCAAATTCAATAAAATTACCAACTTTAGGTCGAGTTACAAATGTTAGTATATGCTTTGGGAAAGTGAAATTAAGACAATAACATAGTAAGAATGAAGATTAGTACTGATATGTAGAAATTACCTTCACACTGCCAAATTTACAATTTTGCCAGCCCATTAAGGCTTTTATATTTAAACATAAAGATACCCCCCCCCCAAAAAAAAGTATTCCTGACACAAAACATCTGGCTTTTTAAAGTTTGGAGACATAATATTCTTCAAATGTGGCTCCGTGGATAGTTCTTTCTCTTGTACAAAAGAAGATATCAAAAAATTAAATTTTATTGTGACTACATCTCAAAATGAAGAGTCATCAACTTTATCTTAAGGAACACATTTTTTTCCCAAGAGTTCTTTCATCACAATTTCCTGCATAGACTGAATGATATGTCTGTCTCTGCTGGCAATACATAGGCCTGAGTAAAGGTTTTCCAAAATTTTTCTTCTGTGCATTTTGTTTTTAAGATTGTATTTATTTGAGGGCAGCCCAGGTGGCTCAGTGGTTTAGCGCCCCATTCGCCTCAGGGCGTGATCCTAGGGTCCCGGGATCAAGTCCCATGTCAGGCTCCCTGCATGGAGCCTGCTTCTCCCTCGGCCTATGTCTTTGTCTCTGTGTCTCTCATGAATAAATAAATAAAATCTTAAGAAAAAAAAGATTTTATTTATTTGAGAGCAAAAGAGAGAGAGAAAGACTGAGAGAGCACAAGGACAGAGGGAGAGAGAGCAGCAGACACCCCCTGAGCAGGGAGCCAGACATGAGGCTCAATCCCAGGACCTCAAGATCACAACCTGAGCTGGACGCAGATGCTTAACCCACTGAGCCACCCAAGCGCCCTTCTTCTGTGCATTTTTTAATTTTTATTTATTTTTAAGATTTTATTTATTTATTCATGAGATACAGAGAGAGGGGCAGAGACAGAGGCAGAGGGAGAAGCAGGCTCCATGCAGGGAGCCCCATGTCGGATTCGATCCCAGGACCCCAGGATCACACCCCGGGCTGAAGGCGATGCTAAACCGCTGAGCCACGCGAGCTGCCCCGTGCATTTTTTTAAACCGTATTTTAAGAAGCATCATCAAAACCCACACACATATATCAAAACCAAAACCAAAAAATTAGCTATCATATGCCCATGTAGACATCTTAGTAGGTTGACTAATTGCTTCATGAAAAGTTACGGAGTAGAACAGAGGGAACATTTGCAGTAGAGGAAAAATAATCCAGATCTGAGTAGAAATCATGGCTCCATGGCTGGCCACCTATGTGAACCTGGGCAACTTCCTTCTCTCAGGCTGAGTTTTACTTGCAAAATGAGGTAATAATTCCAATCTTATGAGGATTAACTCTATGTGTAATGCCCAGCACAGAGCCTGACTCAAAGCAGGAGCTCAGGAAACAGTTACTGTTATGATCCTGTTGTTATTCACGTAAGCTGCTTAAAGGCAAAGCACACTCTTGTAAGTCACTTGTAGGCTCTGTAATTAGGGAGAACTAAGAAAATAAAGGCAAGGAACATCAAAGTCACAAATGAGGATCTGGTATAATATCATTTCAACACAGGCCTAGATGGGAAAGGAGACTATGAAGCAATAATAATGACCTTCAGACATATATATCAAAACCAACAATATCCTTAGCATATCCCAATTAACAATGTCCTTATTTTTATAAGCCCCCCTGAAAGGAGATGCTGCTGCCTGGGTGCAGCTCCTGTACAGAATCACCCTTCATTCCCCAAGTACCTCCCGTACCTCCCGAATGCCCACACGCCAACGGCGGGCCACGACGCCGGGCCTGGACATAAGGCAGGGAGCAAAAGCAGACACGGCTCCGATCCTCGTGGCGCTTCCAGTCATGCAGCCCCACCGAGTGCCAACTTGTGAGATAAAGGAGAGTACACGGTACTCTAAGAGCCAGTAACAGGGATCTAACCTAACTGGGGAGATCAAGGAAGGTGAGGGCTGAAGAGGGAGTGGACAGTGGAGGAAAGCAGTTTGTGCAAAGACCTGGTAGCGGGAGAAAGCAGCAAGAATGCAAGACCAAAAGGCCAGTGTGCGTGGAGGAAGATGAAGTGTGAGACTGAGCTCGGGCGGCTGAGGCTCTGTGGATCGTGTTAGAGAGCTCTGACATCCCAAGAGTCATGAAAAGCCGCCGAAGGGCTTTAGAAACGCTTGCTTACTTTATGAGTAGCCAGGCTGAAAGGATGCTGCAATCAGATTCGCAGTTCGCCTTTGCCTTCAGGACAGAGCAAGGAATTCAGATAGATCCCAAAGTAGGAAACAAAAGTTCCTCAGGCAAGGACAACAGCTTGGGGGGTAGGGTGACGGTGGAAGTGGAAGAAGTAGATAAATTCAAGAGATATTCAGGAAAATCTGATGCGTCATGTACAGGGGCTGAGGGAGAGCAAAGTGTCCAAGAAAACTTCTGGGATTCTGATTCACAGGACTGTAGAGGACACCTATATTCAGGAGAGATGTGCTCCAGAAAACTCTTTAAGGCAGTTAGTTACCTACCCCCCGAAAGGACAGAAGTACATAAATGCAGTTCACTTGTGCCCTGAACCCGTGTTAACCCACGGTGATCCCCTACTTTACTTAGGACACCGCCAAGCCTTTTTGCTATGTCCAAAAGTCAAATTGACTCTCAAACGTACAAAATGTTTCCAACACTGAAGATATTTCAAAGATTCGGCCACAAGCTTTAGAATCAACTTCAAACGAGTTCTAAAATTGGTTTGAGCAGTGGGGCAGCATTATGGAATGAATGTGTCATTTCCCATGATGACTACACTGAGATAGGACTAACACGAGCTTGCTGCTGCGTAAGGTAAACATTTTAAATAAATCTTAACAGTGCAGAGTGCTCTTATGAGATGTTAAACTAAAATATGAAAGTTTTATCATGCATTACAATAATTTGAATTATACTACTTTTGGGGTGCTTGGGTGGCTCAGTTGGTTAAGCATCTGCCTTTGGTTCAGGTCCCATCTCAGGACCCTGGGACTGAGGCCCAGGTCAGGCTCCTTGCTTGTGAGGAGCCTGCTCTTCCCTCTCCTGATCGCTCTTGCTCTCTCTAGCAAATTTTAAAAAGGAATTAAAAAAAAAAAAAAAAAAAAAGGAATCATGCTTTTATGTTTTTTTCCAACATTTTGAAATGCCTGTAGAAAACACATTTTTTTAAAGATTTTTTTAAAGATTTATTTATTTGTTTGTTTGTTTGTTTATTTATTTATGATAGAGAGAGAGAGACAGAGACACAGGCAGAGGGAGAAGCAGGCTCCATGCCGGGAGCCCGATGCTGGACTCGATCCCGGGACTCCAGGATCACGTGCTGGGCCAAAGGCAGGCGCCAAACCGCTGAGCCACCCAGGGATCCCTCTTTTAAAGATTTTATTTATTTATTCATGAGAGACACACAGAGAGAGGCAGAGACACAGGCAGAGGGAGCAGCAGGCTCCATGCAGGGAGCCCGACGTGGGACTTGATCCCGGGACCCCAGGATCACGCCCTGAGCTGGGCTGAAGGCAGGTGTTAAACCGCTGAGCCACCCAGGCATCCTGAAAACTTGGCATTTTGTAGGAAACGATATGATTTTTAAAAACCCACATTCCTTGTTGATCTTTTTTTTAAAAAGAGATTTAATTTATTTATTCTTGAGAGACCCAGAGAGAGAGCAAGAGACATACAGGGGGAGAAGCAGGTTCCCCAAGGGAAGCCTGATGTGAGACTGGATCCTGGGCTCCACCCAGGAGTCCCTATCCTTGTTGATCTTAATAAATATTTAAAAGCATCAGGTTCCCTGCAGGGAGCCTGCTTCTCCCTCTGCCTGTGTCTCTGCCTCTCTCTGTGTGTCTCTCATGAATAAATAAATAAAATATTCTTTTAAATAAATGAAATTTAAGAAAAGAGATCCCTGGGTGGCTCAGTGGTTGAGTGTCTACCTTTGGCCCAGGCCTGATACCGGGGTCCTGGGATCGAGTCCTGCATTGGGCTCCCTGCATAGAGCCTGCTTCTCCCTCTGCCTGTGTCTCTGCCGGTCTCTCTCTCTGTCTCTCTGTCTCATGAATAAATGAATAAAATCTTTAAAAAAATAAATATTTAACTGTTCCCATCCAGTTCTTGTTAATGCCCATCACATTGTTCACTGTAAAAGATTTTTTCTAAACACACCCGTATATGTATATACTCTGTGCAGACTAAAGCACTGACTTTAACAATACTTAAATATCTACTTTCCTTGGTCTTAATTTTTTAATAGGTACCCTAGTGCCATTGTCGCAGTGGAATACTAATGCCTTGAAGTATTAGAAACATAGAAACTCTAAATCTGACTAATCCAATGAAAAGAAGTGAATGCGTTTTGCCTCTTTAAGGTCAGCCTAATGAAAAAAATTAAAATAAAGTAGAATAAAATAAAATAAAGTAGAATAAAATAAAATAAAGTAAAATAAAATAAAGCAAAATAAAGTAAAATAAAATAAAGTAAAATAAAATAAAGTAAAATAAAATAAAATAAAGTAAAATAAAATAACGTAAAATAAAGTAAAATAAAATAAAGTAAAATAAAATAAAATAAATAAAATAAAATAAAGTAAAATAAAATAAAATAAAGTAAAATAAAATAAAATAAAGTAAAATAAAATAAAAATTAATAAAATAAAGTAAAATAAAATAAATAAAATAAAGTAAAGTAAAATAAAATAAAATAAAGTAGAATAAAATAAGATAAAGTAAATAAAATAAAATAAAGCAAAATAAAATAAAGCAAAATAAAATAAAATAAAGTAAAATAAAATAAAGTAAAATAAAATAAAATAGGGATCCCTGGGTGGTGCAGCGGTTTGGCGCCTGCCTTTGGCCCAGGGCACAATCCTGGAGACCCGGGATCGAATCCCACGTCAGGCTCCTGGTGCATGGAGCCTGCTTCTCCCTCTGCCTGTGTCTCTGCCTCTCTCTCTCTCTCTCTGTGACTATCACAAATAAATAAAAATCTTTTAAAAATTAAAAAAAAAATAAAATAAATAAAATAAAATAAAGCAAAATAAAATAAAGCAGAATAAAATAAAGTAAAATAAAATAAAATAAAGTAAAATAAAGTAAAAAGTAAAATAAAATAAAATAAAGTAAAATAAAATAAAATAAAGTAAAATAAAATAAATAAAGTAAAATAAAATAAAGTAAAATAAAATAAAATAAATAAAATAAAATAAAATAAATAAAATAAAATAAAGTAAAATAAAATAAATAAATAAAATAAAATAAAATAAATAAATAAAATAAAATAAAATAAAATAAAATAAAATAAAATCAGATCAACCTAACGCATCATACCTTAGTGCCGAAGCATTTATTTCCCTAATTGTGGGTGGACGGGC
The DNA here is from genome assembly GCF_003254725.2 of Canis lupus dingo. Taxonomy (NCBI): domain Eukaryota; kingdom Metazoa; phylum Chordata; class Mammalia; order Carnivora; family Canidae; genus Canis; species Canis lupus. The sequence continues at coordinate 38,647,677 of NC_064272.1, forward strand.
CCCTTGGCCACCTGCCTGCGCTAGGCCCTGACGAGCATTTTATGAATCTCAACTGCAGTTACCAGGATGTAACCACGGCTCGCACGGAGCAGAATTCTTTTATTCTTTCCCCTCCCGATGCCGATTTTATCTCAAGGCGTGAGAAGGCAAGGCAAGGCGGCGGTCCGAGGCCACATGCGGAAGATGTCATCTCCCCGGACGAGGAGAGGAGTCAAGCACCTTCTGGACACGGGGCCTCGGCGCCCACCGACTAGGACGAGGCTGGGAACCCGCCGCGCACCGCGGAGGCCGCGAGCGTCCCTGGGGACAGGCCCGGGAGCTTGGGCCGGCGCGGGGCGCCCGTGCGGTTCATCTTTTCCTTAGTTCAGGGTGTGTTTCTTTTTCTTAACGACGTGAGATCCGGCCGTGGCCTTGCAGCCTCCCCGAGGCCGGGTCTAGGCAGCGCCGGGCCCCCGAGGTCGGCGAGCGGGCGCGGGAAGGGCGGCCGGGGCCCCGGGCTCCCCCTGACCCGGCCCCGGGGCGCCGCGAGCCGCCGCCTCCTGGGAACTGCGGGGCCGGGGCTCTCGGGACAATGGGCCGCGGGGCCGCGGGGCTGCGGGGCGACCCTCCGGGCTCACCGGGAGCCGAGACGCTGCCGCAGCCCCCCCGCCCCCCGGCCGTGCCCGCCGAGCCCGAGCCGCGGACCGTCGGGGCAAGGAGCCGAGCATCCCCGGGGGCGGGGGGGGGGCCGGGGACTTGGATGCCACCGGGGGGGGGCGGGGGCGGCCCGCGGGGGCAGGGGTAGGGGTGCGGGGGGTGGGCAGGGGCAGGATGGGGGGCGTGTGCGGCCCGCGGGTGGGCAGGGGGCAGGGGAGGGGGAGGGGCGTGCGGGCCGCGGCCGGGGCAGGGGCGCGGGGGCGGGGGCGGGGGTCCTGGGCCGGGGTCGCCCCCCCGGCCGCCGCTTACCTGCTCCTCCTCCGGGGTCAGCTGCGGCGCCATGTCGGGCCGGGGCGCGGTCGCGGGCTCCATCCCGCCGGGAGCGGGGAGCGGGGAGCGGGGAGCGGGGAGCGGGGGCCGGAGCCGGGGCCGGGGCGGGGCGGGGGTCCGCGGCCGCCGCTTCCGCGTCTCAGCAGCCCGGGCCCGGCCGGCGCATGGCGGGGCGGAGAGGCCGGGCGGAGAGGCCGGGCGGAGAGGCCGGGCGGCCGCCAACGCCGCGTCTGCTCCCGGAGGAAGGGCCGCGGCCGCCCGCTCGGCGGAAATCCCGGCTTCCGCCCCTCCCCCCGCGCCCCTCCCCTCCCGCAGGGACGCGCCCGCCCCGCGCCCCGAGGTGCCGGCCCGCAGCGCCCCGGGCGGTCGGGGGTCCGGCGGGAGCTCCCCACAGCCCACAGCCGCCCGCCCGAGCCGGGGCCGCGGCCCTGCCCCCGCCCCGCCCCGCCCCGCCCCGCCCCCGCCGCGCACTGGGCGCCCCCTCCGGGCTCAGCGCCCGCGCCGCAGCGCCCGCCCGACGCCCCGCGGCTCCATTCAGAAAGCGGCTTCTCATTCACAAACGGGCGGCGGCGCGGAGGGCGGGGCGGGGCGGGGCGGGGCGGGGGCGGACCCGCCGGGAGGGGGAGGCCGGGCGGGGCGGGGGGACGGAGGAGGGAGGAGGGAGGGCTGCGGGGGGGAGGGCCCAGGGGGAGTAGGGGGGAGGGGGGATGGCTGCGTGGAGGATGGAGGGCTGCGGGGGGATCTGGGGGGGAAGGGCCGCAGGGAAGAGGGGGGCCGCAGGGGGGAGGGCCGCGGGGAAGAGGGAGGGCTGCGGGGGGGGGGTGCGGGAGGAAGGAGGGCCGTGGGGGGGTAGGCGGTGGGGGAAGGGCCGCAGGGGAAGAAGGACGGGGTGGGGGGGCGGCAAGGGGAGGGCCTCAGGGAAGAGGGAGGGCTGAGGGGCGGTGGGGGAGAAGTCTGGGGGAGGGGGAAGAGGGGAGGAGGGAGGGCCGCAGGGAAGAGGGAGGGCTGCTGCGGGGGTGGGGGGGTAACCCCGCGGGAGGAGGGCGGAGGGGAGGAGGGAGGGCTGCGGGGGGGTCTGGGGGGGAGGGCCGCGGGGGGGAGGGCCGCCGGGGTCGGCGGAGGCGGCTGGTGTTCCGCGGCACCGCGCCCGCAGGCCGCACCCCCTTCGCCCCCGAGGACCGCCGACCGCCGCCCGGGCGCCCGCACCTGCGGCCCTCAGCGGGAGCCGCGCTCAGTCCCGCAGGGGAGCAGCAGCGGGTCGACCCTCACCCAGGAACGGCGCGGCCCTGCACGCCCGGGGCTCCCAGTGCGGCTTCGCGGTGCCGCAGGACGGAGCCCGCGGTCGGTCGGAGGCACCGGGAAGCGGGCGGCCCGCTGTGCTGTTGCATGGTTCCAGAGCAAAAAGAAGTACAGAACCGGTCCAGCCCACCCGCAACGGCTAACCCCCGGGGCCGAAGCCCCGCAGAGCTGGGGACAGGCCCAGGGAGGGGTCCTCGGACACCGAGGAAGGTGCTCTGGCTTCTGACGCTCCCTCTAGGACTTGAGAAGCGACCTCCCTCTGGTTTCCTCTCCTTCTCCATCAGCAGTGAGACGGCAGTCAGGTGGCCCTTGCCTAGAGAAGTATTGTGCGCGGACTCGTGGCGACTTCAAATCCAGCTTTTGAAAGCTTCTTGTGGACAACGTTATTTGTGGTTTGAATTTGTTTTGATGAAATGGTTTTGAGGTTGGGTGTTAGGACCTCCTGATCCAACTCTTGTGCTGGGAGTGGAGAGGACCATTACGTTGACCATAGTAACAGCAGCGCTGTCCATCGTGTGATGGTGGACTTTGCAACTAAAAACCAGGAGGTTTGGGGCAGCCTGGGTGGCTCAGCGGTTGAGCCGCTGCCTTAGGCCCTGGACCTGATCCTGGAGTCCCCGGTTCCAGTGGGGCTCCCTGCATGGAGCCTGCTTCTCCCTCTGCCTGTGTCTCTGCCTCTCTCTCTTCCTCTGTGTCTCTCATGAATAAATAAATAAAATCTTGTTTTTTTAAAGATTTTATTTATATATGAGAGACACACACAGAGAGAGGCAGAGACACAGGCAGAAGGAGAAGCAGGTTCCATGCAGGGAGCCCGATGTGGGACTCGATCCCGGACTCCAGGATCACGCCCTGGGCGGAAGGCAGACGCTCAACCACTGAGCCACCCAGGGATCCCAATAAATAAAATCTTTAAAAAAAAAAAAATAATAGGAGGTTTGACCAGTGACCCTAGAGTGTTCAGTTTGGGCAAGGCTACTCTTTGCTGACCTAAATGGCTCTCCAAAGATCTTGAGGCACTTTGCTCCTACTGTGGCCGGGCTCCTCTTGCTTAGCGGTGGCGGTTAGCCGTACGCAGTCTGAGGAAAAGAAGGGATATGCCCAGGCTCCCCCTTGTAGGCAGTGGCACAAGGCGTGTAAATACTCCTGGAGCCATAACCCTCCAAGCAGCCCCCTTTGCCTGCCAGCACTGGCGCCGTAGCCTGCCAGCCACATGCCCCAAGCAGAGGGGGACCAAAGCGGACAGCTGATAGCTCGCTGTTATTTGGAAGGGCCGACTCCACCAGGAACCAACTGGTAGAAATGTACACATCATCTAGATTTGGACTTCATTTCTGTCATCGTTACTTTGCCTGAAACAATAGTGTGATTACTATACCATTGGTTTAGAGTATGTTATTTCTTTATTGATTTATTAAGAAACATCCCTTATGCCACTGGCTTGTGAAGTGTTATTAGAAGTTATAATTCCTGCAGTGAACCTGTGTTAAATAAATTATTGACAAAGGTAATCTCAGTCTCTGAGCATAATTTGCTATGAATAAAACAAGTAATCCCTGCTATTTGGATCTGTTTCTATCACAGGCAGGTTATTTGCACCAACAAGGCTGTGACTCTAGGTTGAGTGCATCACCCCATACAAGAATTACAGTTTGAGTATTGCAACCAAATACTCCTCTGGAAGACAGTCCATTTATTATTTTTTTTAGAGATTTTATTTATTTATGAGAGACACAGGCAGAGGGAGAAGCAGGCTCCACGCAGGGAGCCTGACATGGGACTCGATCCCAGGTCTACAGGATCATGCCCTGGGCCGAAGGCGGCGCTAAACCGCTGAGCCACCCAAGGCTGTCCCCGTTTATTAAACAAGTATATTTTTATGCCATGCACTGGGGTTACAAAATGAACAAGACAATGGTCTCTTCCACATGTAAAGCTCTAGACTGATCCCTGGGCCATATTGTGAAGTAGAAACAGCAAGACTCAAATAGTGTCCATAATAATGTCGTTTGTACAAAGAAGAATAAAGAACATATAAACTTATTGCTACACAGAAAAGGCTTGGGAGGGGGCACCTGGGTGGTTCTGTCAGTGAAACGTCTGCTTTCAGCTCAGATCAAGGTCCCAGGGTCCTGGGATCGAGCCCGTGGTGGGTGGGGAGCCTGCTTCTCCCTCTCCCTCTGCTACTCCACCTGCTTGTGCGCTCTCTCTCTGTCTCTGTCAAATAAATAAAATCTTCAATCATTGAATGTCTTTCAAGAGGAAAGAAGGAAGAGAGCGATTTTCCCCTAGCTGGTCTTTTGTAAATTTTAAGTTGCTGGGTTGTTTTTTTTTTTTTCGACTTTTTATTGAGGCCTAATATACGTACAGAAAGGAGAAAATGTAAGTATACCACATGAATTAATTTTTGCAAACTGAACACGCCCATGTAACCAGTACACAGATCAGGAAATAGAGCATTCCCAACTTGCCAAAGTCCCCCTTATGTCCCTTCCTAGTCCCTACTCTCAAGAGTAACCATGGTTTTGGCTTCTAACGGCATAGCGTGTCTATGTTTAAATTTTGCATGTGGTTGTATAATCTTCCCCCCCAAACTTTTAGTAATACCTTAAATATAGTTTTTCTCCTGGAGCAGGCAAATGGCTCCGGGACAAGGCTGAAGTAGGAAGTGGCAGGACACAGGAGAGGTTTTGCCCGGGATCATCAGGACGCGGGAGGTCAGCGATGCACCCAGGTCACGGGGCTTAGTGTGGGCGAGGGCGAGGCTCCAGGCGCTGGGCCCCTGCGGGTGGGGGGGGGGGGGTTCTGGAGAGCAGAACCCGCCAAGGCCGGGGTTCAGTGCCGTGAGCCGGCGGCAGCACCGGCCGCGCTCTGGGAGGCACAGCTGAGTGCCAGCGTGGGGCTGGTCGGGGACGTGCTCCAGAACCTCTGGCCCACCCCAGGCCCAGCAGGACACGCTGGGAAGGTTCTGAGCAGACAGGCGGGTGACATGGCCGGGGGAGGGAGCCGGCTGGCCTGGCCCGAGTGCCCGCGCCAACCTTCCAGATCAAGGTGCTGTCACCAGCTCGGGCAAGTCCTGGAGACGCCACAGGGCTTCTCGTACAAAGGTAGCAAAAGACTGGAAACCATGTGATGGCCCATCCGAGAAGACTCAGTAAATAGACTAGAGCGCGCGTGAACGCCGAAATGCTAGGTTCACATTTAGTGTGTGCCTGCCACGTGCCGGGCACTGTTCCCATGACTTTCATTCATCTCATCTCCCCGTCACACTATGAGAGCGCCGAAATTATCCTCATTAAAAAAAAAAAAATCCGGGGACACCTGGGTGGCTCAGCAGTTGAGCATCCACCTTTGGCCCAGGGTGTGATCCTGGGGTCCCCAGATCGAGTCCCGCGTCGGGCTCCCCGCATGGAGCCTGCTTCTCCCTCTGCCTGTGTCTCTGCCTCTCTCTCTGTGTGTGTGTGTCTCTCTCTCTGTCTCTCATGAATAAACAAATAAAATCTTTGAAAAAATAAAATAAAAAATCAAGGTAGGCCCACGTGTATTGGCATAGCCTCCTCAGATTTTTGTAATGTGTGGCTACAAGACTTTGGGAGGAAGGTGACGGTAGGGTTGGGGGAGTGTAAGTAACAGACAAAAATCATATTTTTTAAAAGAGATTTGATTTATTTATTCATCAGAGACAGAGACAGAGAGAGACAGAGGCAGAGACCCAGGCAGAGGGAGAAACAGGCTCCATGCAGGGACCCTGACACAGGACTCCATCCCGGGACCCCGGGGTCACACCCTGAGCCGAAGGCAGGAGTTCCACTGCTGAGGCCCCCAGGTGCCCCAGTTTTTTACTTTTTTAAAGCAACGGTTTCAGGTCTCTTTCTAGAAAGCTTATCCTCCCCTTCCTCCTACCATCTCCACCAGACAAGTCTGACTCATCCTTAAATCTCCGCTCAAGTCACTTCCTCAGCAGGATCTTCCTTGGCTACTCCCTAAACTGAATTAGACGCCCTGTCCAGCTCTGTCTCGCTTCTTATTGTTATTTTTAATCAGTGAGCCAATCCCAGTTTCTAACTATGCCCTTGTTTCTATGCCCATCAGCTGGGTCTCCCTGCCCGCTCTAGTAGGCTGTACGCCCCAAGAAGGCAGGAAGCACCTCTGTCTTCTCGGCCCCTGGCCCCCCAGAATCTAGAGCCTAGTATCTAGTACACAGGCCTTTATAAATGTGTTGAATTACTGAATCACTGAAGACAGCCACCTTAAAAAAAAAATAATAAAATTTTAAAAAGACCTTAACTCCGAGTCTCTACTTTTTATTTAAAGATGCTATTTATTTATTCATGAGAGACAGAGAGAGAGGGGCAGAGACACAGGCAGAGGGAGAAGCAGGCTCCATGAGGGGAGCCCGACGCAGGACTCGATCCCGGGACTCCAGGATCACGCCCTGGGCCAAAGGCTCAACCACTGAGCCCCCCAGAGGTCCCAACCCTGAGACCTCTAGCCCACCATTTTCTCTTGCCTTTCTTATATTTGCTCAGGTATATTTGTTTGGAAAAGAGACATTTCCAGAACGGTGATTGGATTTTTAAGACCTTTTCTCCAAAACACTTCTACTTCTGGAATCCCAAGCTCCTATCAAACATTGCTTCAAACTGTCGACTGCCTGTGGAAACAATACATTGTGCCATACACACAAGCTTTGGCTACAAAAGATCCGTCCCCTCAAAAATCCCTACTGGCTTTTTTTTTTTCTTTTAAGATTTATTTATTTATGAGAGAGAGAGAGAGGCAGAGACACAGGCAGAGGGAGAAGCAGGCTCCATGCAGGGAGCCTGACGTGGGATTCGATCCCGGGTCTCCAGGATCCCGCCCTGGGCCAAAGGCAGGTGCCAAACCACTGAGCCACCCTGGCTTTTTTCTAAAAGGCGAACAGATACAGAGTAAATAAGGCCACACTGCTAACCAACGTCTAGGGTGAACATTTTCTTTTTTTCTTTTCTCTTTTTTTAGGGTGAACATTTTCTTCTTGTTTACTCACAGGCTACATCTCTCAGCACGAGAACAGCTGAAGGTGAGCTCCACAGGGAAGGTGAAAAATCTTACCCATGTAGGTGACAGTCTCCCATTACCTAAAATACTCTGGGGACCAGTCCTTACCTATTGCGATTCTTGGCGATTTTTGTTTTTGCTTTTGTTGTAACCTCAACCATGAGCTGGCTCTCTCCGCAATTTTCTCGCCTGACACCCTGCGCACCAGTCCTAAATCACAGGCTGATCAGTCACGATTCTATGTCACTTCTCTACCTGCCACCCATGTCGACAGTTTACCTAACGACAGTTTACCTACCTGACAATGTGACTGTGACAATTATTTGCTTCCTTGCCCGTTTCTCCCACTAGACCGTGAGCTCCTTGGGGGCAGGGACCATGTCTTAGCCTTTCCTCTTCCTTCAGGACCTAGTGTGATGGACAGCACGCGGGAGGTGGTCCCCAGTCGATGCTGGCTGCAATACTGGGTTTGTACTTTTCTAGCCAACAAGGTCCAGTTTTTATCAAAGAGTACCCAACTGGTTTGGTTCCCTTGGATACGTAGTGGCTTGTGAGAAACGGTTCAACATGAAGAAGGAGGAACCGTCATCGGAGGCGCACTGCTTTCCCTCGCTTTGACTCCTCTTGCTAACCGGAGTCCAGGGCAGAATGGATGAATTAGGTCCACGAATGGAACCTTGCTTGAACCAGTTTGCACTTCCTCCCTTGCAAAAGCTTTTGCTAAATTTGCCCGTGAGAAGCAGAACTGACAGGCTGAGTTCCATCTTTTATTTCCCCAGTTGGACTGCGGACAAGACCCGCGGGGCCAAAGCAGAGGGAGACACGGAAGGCTCGAAGGGACAGCCAGCCTGCTGGAAAGGCCGCTCGCGATGGACGCTAGTGGCTGTGCCCAGGCGTGGATGGAAGAAGCCTCTGGCTGCCAAATGTTGTCTCTTCTGCTTCCACGCCGTCTCTCAGGATGAGGAGCATCCCCTGGGCTGGGCCCCATCCGGAGGCCTACCTCCTAGTTTGCCAGGCTGCCTCTGGCCACTTTACTGCCTCAAAACAGACACAAAAGTCCACTTTTCAGAACCATCACTCTCACCGGGAATGGGAACCCCTGTGAGAAACCGATGCGCACATCCCAGGTTAGGGACTCGGTCTCTTCCCTCACACATTTGCTGCCTGAGGGAGGCCACTCTTCATTCATCTTCACTATTGCTGACCTTGCAGCTCTCCCAGGCCTCTCCTCCTTGCCTCGCCTTGCGCCTTGCGGTGGACCCCCTGGGGAGGGGCGCAGGGGTGAGGCCCAGTCACAGCAACACCCAAGACCAAACCTCTCAGGACTTGGTGGGGAAACAAAATTTGTAAGTTAATTTGATTCTGGAGATCCCTGAGTGGCTCAGCGGTTTAGCCCCTGCCTTCGGCCCAGGGTGTGATCCTAGAGATCCGAGATTGAGTCCCACGTCGGGCTCCCTGCCTGGAGCCTGCTTCTCCCTCTGCCTGTGTCTCTGCCTCTTTGTCTCTCTCTTTCTTTCTCTCTCTGTCTCTCATGAATAAATAAATAAAATCTTTTTTTTTAAGTTAATTTGATTCTAGGGGCGCCTGCGTGGTACAGTAGGTTAAGCGTCTGACTCTCGGTCTCAGCTCAGGTTGTGATCTCAGGGTCATGAGATCTAGCCCTGCAAATGCTCCACACTCAGTGCAGAGTCTGCCTAAGACTCTCTTTCCCTCTCCCTCTGCTCGTCCATCCCTCCTGTACGCTTGCTCTTTCTCTCTAAAATAAATAAATTAATTTAAAAAATAAATTTGGTTCTTTTTTTGACATAAAGACTGGGTATACTCACAGAATCCTAAGACAGGGTGGAACTCAGAAACCAGCTCATTTTACCAAAACAAGCCGTCAGTCAGACTCTTGCTAAAATCTCAAGGCTTTTTTTGTCTACTTTTCCTGCCCTACATATCAGAACGCATGAAACAAATGACCACATCTGCTTAAAAATATGCATTGTGAGGTTTTGCTCATTTCCTTACTAGAAAGAAAAATTTTTTTAAAGATTTTATTTTTTTATTCATAGAGACACAGAGGGAGAGAGAGAGAGAGAGAGAGAGAGAGGCAGAGACACAGGCAGAGGGAGAAGCAGGCTCCATGCAGGGAGCCTGATGTGGGACTCCATCCCGGGTCCCCAGGATCACTCCCTGGGCCAAGTTGGCACTAAACTGCTGAGCCACCGGGCTGCCCTACATTGTCCTTTTTTTTTTTTTAACTTTTTTTTTCTTTTTAAGATTTTATTTATTTATTTATTTATGAGAGACAGAGAGAGAGAGAGAGAGAGGCAGAGACACAGGCAGAGGGAGAAGCAGGCTCCATGCAGGGAGCCCGACGTGGGACTCTATCCCAGGTCCCCAGGATCACATCCCGGACTGAAGGTGGCACTAGACCACTGAGCCACCCGGGCTGCCCCTAGATTGTCCTTTTACGCACATTCAGAGAACTAAATATAGCTCTTGTTCTTAGAACTCTGCAGCATATCCAACCACCCGTTGGTAGCCCACCACACACCTCTACTCAGCCTCCTCTCCACGGTCACTCTTCTGTGCAGTAGAGAGGGATTGTCCCTCTGACTGCCTTCTCATCCCAGCTCATCATTTGATCCACCCAACCAACATTTTAATAAATGCCAGGCACTGGCATGATCAATAAGACCAGGTCTCTGACAGAAAAGAGCTTGCAATCTAATAGAGGGAATGTGTAGTAAAGAATTTAGCCTTGCTCAGAGAGAAGCTGGCCTTTGCCCTTGGCTCCTAGGAAATCACCTCTAAGCCTTTAGAAGTGTCCTAAGAAAGTTTGTTTGTGGGCAGCCCGGGTGGCTCAGCGGTTTAGCGCCACCTTCAGCCCAGGGCGTGATCCTGGAGACCCCGGATGAGTCCCACGTCGGGCTCCCTGCATGGAGCCTGCTTCTCCCTCTGCCTGTGTCTCTGCCTCTCTCTCTCTCATGAATGAATAAAATCTTAAAAAAAAAAAAAAAAAAAAAGTTTCTTTGTTTACCTGGGGGTCTTTAGCCATACCGGATAGACTGACAATGTGACTGGGGGAAAGGAGGGCTGTGGATCATGTGTTATCAGCTAGACCTCTGGAGAGGCTGGAGGCTGAGGTCTAAATGACCAGGCCCCAACGAAAACTTGGGACACAAGGCCCAGGTGAGAGTCTCTGGTTGGCAGTACTCTGTGAGTTCTCTCAGACGCAGCTCCCAGGAAGTTATTGCTATTCGTGATTCCAATGGAAGAGGGTGAGAAGATCCACGTTTGGAACTTTGAGGACTCTGCCCCATGCACTTCTTCCCTTGGCTAACTGATAATCTGTTTCCTTTCACTGTGACAAAGTCTATCGGTGAGTATAACAGCTTTCAGGGAGTTCTGCGAGTTCTTCTGGAGAATTATCAAACCTCAGTGTGGTCTTGGGGACTATCCCTAAATTTGGGGGAGAGATACATGCAGTGGGATGGGAAGGGCCCAAACATGAGAACGGCTACTTCTACCTGCAGAGGTAAAGGTTTATCCAGATAGTTGCTGAATGGAGTTTTCCAAAGATGAGTAGATGTGTTTATCAGATGAATGACATCAGAGTAAGGAGGGACGCGGTGGCTGGCGGGCGGGGGGGGGGGGGGTAGTATGAAACTCGTGTGTTTGTACAAGGAACTATAAAGTAGCACCACTGGAGAGGAGACAACAAAGGAAGGAAGGTAATTTATGAGGCAGGGCAGATACGCCAAGGCCAGGTTATGAAGAAGTGCACACGCAGGCTGGGAAGCTTGTAGGTCACGGGAAATCCTTGAAGCAATGCATATTTAGCAAGGATCACTCTGCCAGTTGTAGCAGGAGTGGCTTAGAGGGGAGGAAAGGTTGTGGCAGGGAAACTAGGTAAGAAACTCTGGCAACACTTCAGGACAATGAAGACTTGAATGAAGGCCATAGGTCATAGAGGAAATGGAGAAGAGAGAGGTCAGGCATTCAAGGGACGGATGACTCACTAGCTGTGAGAGGTTAAGGAATGGACGGAATCAGCAGAATAATACCTGGGTTCCCAGCTGGGGTGACTAAGGGCTATTAACAAGGACAAGGATCCCAGACAGGAAGAGAGCATGATGGGGAGGGACCGAGGGGGAGAGATGATGAGCTCAGTTCGAGAGGATGAGGAGATTGGCTGGGAAGGGGTTGGAGACAGACAGGGCTGGAGCATGCGCACATGCACTGCAGGTGAAGTCGGGAAAGAGAAAAGCTGCGAAACGTCCCTTAGGTTTGGAAAACAAGAGACTACCAGTCGCTTGATGTGAGCACTTAGGAGTGGTAGGGACAGAAGTCCGATTTCTGACGTGAATGTGAAGTGGGCTAGTGACAAAACGGTGATTGTAGACAAGCTATTATCAGACACAAGTGAATTAGGACGACACAGTCGTCCGATGCAGGCCTCAGAGCCCAGCGTGGCGTGCTGAGTGAACAGTGAAACAACCAACACTGCCTACTTTGCAGCAGCTGGTGGCAAAGCCTACTCTTCCCAGGTGCGTCGGTCCTAGTGGCACTTGAGATGAAACAGGTGATCTCAACTAGTGGTCCTTGGGCAACTCATGCCAAGCTGGCCCTCTAGCCAAGGCGAGCAGGGTAGTCTACACAGGGCAGTGGTATCAGATAGGATTCTTTGGTTGTCAGCCCGGAGATCTGCTCTGGGTGATTAAGGAAGACGGAGTTTACCAGATGCTCACTGGTTTCACAGCGAGAACAAGCAATACCCCTAACTTTCCGAGGGCAAAATAAATGATCCAATGGATTTACTTTCTTTGTTCCTCTGCTCAAGATACAAATTCTTGGTGAGGAGAATATGATCGGTCCATCTTGAGTCATGAGCCTGATGTTTAGCTAAAGGAGGGCAGTGGCCCCAGACTACAGCTCCAGCAGACCCCACTGCATGGGGAAGATATAATTCCACAAAAAGGAAACGGTTGCTATTCAGAAGGGTGGCCAGAAAACTAATATCCAATCACAACAACTTCTCTTTTAAGATTTTATTTATTTATTCATGAGAGACAGAGACAGACAGAGGGAGAGAGGCAGATTCCATGCAGGGAGCCTGATGTAGAACTTGATCCAGGGTCTCCAGGATGACGCCCTAGGCTGAAGGTGGCACTAAACCGCTGAGCCACCTGGGCTGCCCTCACAACTTCTTTACACAGCCATCTTTGAAACAGGTGGCAGGAGGTGATTTTTCTTAAGATTTTATTTATTTATTCGTGAGAGAGAGAGAGAGAGAGAGAGAGGCAGAGACACAGGCAGAGGGAGAAGCAGGCTCCATGCAGGGAGCCCGACATGGGACTCGATCCCCAGACTCTGGGATCACACCCTGAGCCAAAGGCAGACGCTCAACTGCTGAGCCACCCAGGCGCCCCAGGAAGTGGTTTTATAATTCACAAGAAATATGACCAGAGACAGTCTATATTCAGTGATTGATAATGTTGGCTCCTCAGTTAAAAACGGAAGGGGCACTTCTCTGAAATACATCCTCCAAGCTATCATTCAATAATATCAAGTTGTGCTTGGCGATAAGTTTGCCTGGTATGTTCTGTGACTCATGCATCTGTCTCCCAGGAGTGTCCTTTGTGGAAGCAGTCCCTCCTGACTTGCTTATTTCGGAGCAGAGCCCAGCCAAGTCTGGTGGTACGGGCTAGCCTGCCCAGCTCTGAAATGATACAGTGGGCCTGCGGAGGGCACAGACTAGTGCCTTCTCCTTGGGAAGATCATGTAGCATCCAGGCAGCCAGCAACATGCTCCTTGGCGAGAGGAACATAATGTTCCTATTGCAGAACTGACCCAAATTCAGGAAGGAGCGTACTGATGTAGGCATGCTCAAATCGGCCGCAAGCAGGATCCTTATGGGGGGTGGGGTTGTCTTCCTCCTCTGATTTTACAGAGTCAGCTTGAGCAGCTCTGGGAGAGCCCAACAAGAGGCTGGTTCCACTGGTGGGCTGAATTTCTGTAACCGGGCTCCACTTAAACCACAACTTCTGCCCAGATCTGTGCCCAGAGTTAATGAACACAAAGGAACCAACTGCAACTCAGACAAGATCTGACCTGCACCCTTCAGAAATTTTGTCCACAGGACAGTAGTGCTGCTGGAGTAGAACAGTGGAGCCTTTTTGTCTAATAAACCAAATCCTTGAAAGGTGGAAAGCAGCGTGAGCAGCAGATTGAGGCCAAGGGAAATGGGACGCATTTCCTGAGCACAGAGCAGAAATCAATTGGTTAGTTTTATTATTTTTTTTAAGATTCTATTTATTTATTCATGAGAGAGACAGAGAGAGAGAGAGGCAGAGACACAGGCAGAGGGAGAAGCAGGCTCCATGCAGGGAGCCCAAAACAGGACTCGATCCCGGGACTCCAGGATCACGCCCCAGGCTGAAGGTGGCGCTAAACCGCTGAGCCACCGGAGCTGCCCAGTTGGTTAGTTTTAGACAGTGGTCTTCCACTGCCACAGCTGCAAGAGCCCTAGCTTACAAATCTGAAGGGATCTGGCCTCTCAAAGCTCTTCCATGACATAAAATCTAAAACCTCTGCGGAATACGCAAGCCCACTGCTCTCTATAGCCCCCTCCTGGGCAGCTCCCCATCCCTCCCTTAAGCCTGAACCAGGATGAGCCAGTGTCGGGTCCCAGAGCAAGTCCTGCTCTGCTCCGGGATAGGGGTGGGGTGGGGGTGGGGTGGGGTGTGCAACTACAGACCCTCCCGCCTCTGTGAGAAACTCCTGCTCTCCTCCTCTGCAGAGCACTTTCTGTCCGGCTCTGAGCCTCAGCCCAGCTCCACCCTCCTCTATGGATGGAACCTCCCTCTGCTTTCCCACTTCCGGCTGAGCATCTTTCAGCCCTAAAGGAATCTTCTCTAGGCCCTGCTGGTGGGTTGCTATCCTCAAGTGGACTGTGAACTCCTCAAGGGCAGGGACTGAGTGCCGCCTGTCTCCATAAACCACTGGGGCCTAGCGCAAGGCTTATCTTTGGAAGAGCAAACGTTTGTTGAAGTTGTGAATGAATTCCACTTACATTTTATCTCTGGCATTGTCTAAACCAAAGAAAATCACACTTCTCAGAAGAGGGAACATATTCAAATACCAAGAACTGCAGTTCCTGGTAAGACCTTTTAGAAAATGACGTTACTAACAGCAGCAACTGGAAACTCAGCAGAATGCTTAAGTGCTAAAAACAGTGAAATGGGCCAAGATTGAACAGTCATGGTTTAGGTAGCCTGGGGGGGAAGGGTCAAGACCATCTAAAGTTTAAGAACCACAAACAACTTCTTTCGTAAGAATTACATATATTTACATTTGGATATCTGGGATACACTTTTCACCCAAATTACTGCTCACATCCAAAGACCACCCAATCTGGGAACCTCCCTCAACTGCCCGAGCCAGCATTTCAGATAGGAGATAAGCTGTCTCCAGCTGGAGTGGCTTTGCTAAGTCCACTCTAAAATGAAGTAACCTGGTGTTGTCACCGTCCTCCTCTCCAGCCGTACTTCTGGGATGAAGCACCATCCTGTGACTCCCCAAGGGGCTGCCCTATTAGTTCTCCATGAGGCTCCCAGGGGGTTCCAGGCTATGGGGAGGGCTCTCCAGCCTAGGAGTAGACAGGTGTTCCAACTCATAGTCAGATGCCTTGTGTGTGACTTTCTTCTTCATGCCTTCCTGGCTCCTCTTGTGCTCAATAATCTGCTGGAGCTGGTGCCCAGCATATTCTGGCTTGGTGGTCAGCGGGCCGGAGGGCACCGCTATGCCGAGAATATCTGACACCATGTAGGGGCGCAGCCAGCCCACCAGAGGGGTGCTTCCGGGGCTGTAGTGGGTCTGCTTGTGGTAGAAGAGAAGTCCATCTACCTACAAAAGAGGAAACCAGGGGTGAAAATGACTTCTGGGCCACGTGTTTCCAGGAAAGCCGATGCACACAGGGGCAGCTTTAGTGGGCCAACTCCCTTTCCTCGCCAGAGGAAAAAGAAGCCTTGTTTCTCACACGTGCAATTTCTCTAAATGAAGAAATGGTCTAGAAAACTAAACCTTGGAGGATAAAAACATAAGTAGCACTTTCCTGTTTACAGGGTGTTGCTATCTACTACTTTATCTTCATACCCGCCACTGAAGGTGTTTAAGAAATGGGGCTTGGGTAGTTCTGGGGGCCTCCCTGGAAACACAGAAGGGGAGAGCCTGAGTGGTAGAGTTAGTTGAACATCTGACTCTTGCTTTCAGCTCCAGTCGTGACCTCAAAGTTATGAAATCAAGCCCCACGTCAGGCTCCACGCTTAGTGTAGAGTCTGCTTGAGATTCTCTCTCTCTCTGCCCCTCCCACTCATCCTCTCTCTCTCTCTCTCTAAAATAAATCTAAAATATAAATAAATAAAAACAGTATGAGGCAGAAATTCAACTTGAACCCAGGTCTTCTGTCCCAGAGCCCACCTACTTTTCATCACTCCGAGGGCTCTGTAACGGGGAATGTGTCCCACACAGGGAAAAAGCAGGGGAACTGGACAGGCCCCAGGATGCTGGGCTGCTGAGCACAGGGGCAACAGGCTGTCAGGAAGCCTTGTTCCCCACGCCATTGCCGGCTGCCCAACCTCCCCCTAAATCATCTGCAAGCTATGTTCTGGGAAACTCAGGTTTTCTCAACGGGAAGACCTCCTACGGTTCCACATTTTCTTTTCCATGATTCAGTGACTCATCTCTAAAAAGCATTTATTGTCACTGGGGCATAAGAATCATAAATAAAGATGTGTTCTTACCACCTTCTTAATTGACTCCCAGAAATGAAGGCAACTTGGCCTTTGCCATTTCCCCATTTGGGAAACTGATCCTTTTAGCAAAATTATATCGAGTTCAAGCAAATACTTGTGGGTGACTGGAAAGAATTTAATTTTCTTATTTTTTTTAAGATGTTATTTATTTATGGACAGCGCACAAGCAGGCGGAGTGGCAGGCAGAGGCGGAGGGAGAAGCAGGCTCCCCCTGGGCAGGGAGCTCCAGTGCTGGGCTCTGTCCCAGGACCAGGGATGGTGACCTGAGCTGAAGGCAGACGCTGATGGAGCCACCCAGCGTCCCAGTGACTAGGCACCATTTTAAAGGGTATGAGGAGCAAAGGCAAGTTTGTGGCTGAGCCTGGAGAGGTTCTGAGGATGACAAATGATTGCCCAGGGTGAGGAACTTCTAGGGACATGAGACTTTCAGTGCTAAGTTGGGGAAGTTCTGGACAAACTGGGGCAAGTTGGTCACACTGCTCCCATGCCACTGCTCAGCAAGCGCCACCCCAGGGACCATTTGCTCTTAGGAGGAAGGATAAGGAGTTCGTACCCCCTTGGCCTGTCTGTCCCCTGTCCCCACCTGCACGATCAGCTATGGCAGTTAAACAAGGGGCCGGCCTCTCAGGCTCACAGCAGAAAACAGGTACCCAAGGAGGACCTAGGAATGGAAGCCTTCCCCGTCCCTGGGCCCCTGGCTCTTCATCTGAATAATGAAGGATGCACATGAGCTATCCTTGCAGGGCCTTTCCAGCTCTGGCATTCTGACTTATCTAGCAGGGTGCAGCTGAGGCTCTGAAGGGCAGTGGCACATCCTTTCCCAGGAATCAGCTTCCAGTCCTTTTCTGATGCTCTGACACAGCAAAGTCAGATGATACCCTAAGACTGCGTAACCAAACCTCCCTATGTCCTGCAAGCACATCAGGGCAATAAAGACAATGGCTGTTACTTACCTCAAAAGGGAAGTCCATAGACAGCACCTTACACAGGCTTTCAGGAGTACAAGGGAAATTCTTCAGTCCCACAAATTTAAACTAAAACATAAATTAGAACAAAGGATTAGTATATGTTACAAATAATATGAGTTCCACCAAGTGATAAACTATCAAAGAAGAAAAGTTCAGTCTCATCCTTCTCTACCTCCCCCCACCCTCTGAATTACTGGGTTGGTTGTTCTCAACCTTGCTTTATCCACAAAAATCACCAGGGATCTCTTAAAAAACACTGAAGCCCAGGCCCCACCCTGAGATTCTGACTGAATTGGCCAGGGATGGGTCCCAGGCATTTTTTTTTTTTTAATGCTATCCAGTTGATTTTAACACACAGCCAGGACTAAGAATAACTGTCCTCTGCTAGGTTTAGGGACTGTATGTTATTCTCTCTCTCTTTTTTTCTTCTTCTACTGTATGTTATTCTCGAAGCCATATGACAATCTTGAGGAAGGGCTAGTGCAGCTCCTTTCACATCAGCAAGGATTTTTATTTATTTACTTCTTTATTAAAGATTTTATTTATTTATTCATGAGAGAGAGAAACTGAGAGAGAGAGGCAGAGACACAGGCAGAGGGAGAAGTAGGCTCCGTGCAGGGAGCCTGACGTGGGACTCAATCCTGGGACCCCGGGGTCACACCCTGAGCCAAAGGCAGACGCTCAACCCTGAGCCACCTGGGTGTCCCTAGCAAGGACAATGAACACTATAACAAAGTGATTAGGATTGCTCTGAAGTCAGATTGCTTGGGTTTGACTCCCAACTCTGCCAATTATTTCATCTCTATGTGCCTCTGCTTTCTCATCTATAGAACAGGATAATACAAGTATCTACTTTATAAGGTTGCTGCATGGTTTCAGTGAGATAATATATGTAGAGCACTTAGAACAACGTTTCAGACAGAGCTGCTCCTGTGTTTCCCCTCCTCAATATATGTTCTTCCAGGACCTTCCTTGTAACATCACTGGATACTGACCCCATTTATTGTCCTGTAAGTGGTTACTGAATGCCTTTAATAGTGTAACCAATCCAAGCAAATGCCAATCTATCGGGCTTTGATAATAAAATGCCCTGAACATAGCTGTCGCATATTTAATCACTGAGTAGCGAGCAAAGACACACAGGCTGTCATCCTGGACTGTGAGACCTTGGGGAAGGCAGTCTCCTCTGAGCATACATCCTCATCTGTAAAATGAGGTCCCTCTCAGCCCAGTCACAAGAACAGAGGTTCTCAAAGTGTGGTCTGTGGACTAGCAGTGCCAGTGCCACTGGGGAACATGTTAGAAATCCTCAGGCTCAGGGCGCCTGGGTGGCTCAGTGGTTGAGCGTCTGCCTTCGGCTCAGGTCATGATCCCCGGGTCCTAGGATTGAGCCTTCGCCTCTTCATCTGAATAATGAAGGATGCAGATGAGCTATCCTTGCAGGGCCTTTCCAGCTCTGGCATTCTGACTTATCTAGCAGGGTGCAGCTGAGGCTCTGAAGGGCAGTGGCACATCCTTTCCCAGGAATCGGCTTCCAGCCCTTTTCTGATGCTCTGACACAGCAAAGTCAGAAGATACCCTAAGACTGCCTACATCAGGCTCCCTGCTCAGTGGGGAGCCTGCCTCTTCCTCTCCCTCCGCTGCTTCCCCTGTTTGCGCGCGCTCTCTCTCTCTCTCACACTTTCTGTCAAATAAATAAATAGAATCTTTTTTTAAAAATAACAAAAATAAAATAAAAATAAAAAAAGGAATCCTCAGGCTCATCCTGACCTAGTAAATCAGAAGCTCCAGTGAGGAGGCCCAGGGATCTAGGTTTACCAGGATTCCATATACTACTGACGAATGCTACAATTTGAGAACCACTGTACTAGACTTCTAAATAGCATTATTTTTAAAAAATATTTATTTATTTATGATAGACATAGAGAGAGAGAGAGAGAGAGAGGGGCAGAGACACAGGCAGAGGGAGAAGCAGGTCCCATGCCGGGAGCCCGACGCGGGACTCCATCCCAGGACTCCAGGATCGCGCCCTGGGCCAAAGGCAGGCGCCAAACCGCTGAGCTACCCAGGGATCCCTAAATAGCATTATTTATAAAAAGTTATTAGCATTTTATATCAACCACTGTTTATTGAGTGCCTACCGTAAGTATCATGTTAGGAGAACGTGCATGTTTGTATTACTTGGTTCTTAGAACAATCCAGTAAAGTAGGTGTTACGAACTCTATTACACAGATGAAGAAACTAAGGCCAAATGAGGTTATTAATTTTAGCTAGTAATTGTTAAAGCCAAAACTAGTTCAGATCTGGATGACTGTTAAGCCCACATCCTTCCCATGCTATCTCAAAAACAAGATCATTTCATTCACAATTATTACATTTAGATAATAGAACAATCCAAAACAATCCCCCTAAAGAATCCCACAGTCCTAACACCAGGTCTTACGGGATTAAGCTTGGTTTTCTCTTCCAGTCCTTCTTCTTCTGGTAACTTTGAATGCATCCAGTAGAATCGGAAATCAGTCTGACACAGAGGAGGGAAACAGAAAGATGAAATGCTGCTCATTTCAAACTGTAGAATGAACAAAAACACCCCATTCTAAATAACCACCTAATTTATGAAGACCTAAGCCCTTCTATCACGTCCCTTCAAACACTGCCATAAGGTCAGGAAGATGTTTATAAAATCTTTGAAGATTTTTTTCTTAAAACCCAATAGGATGTTTAATAGCAGTCGAGCCAACATGTATCACTGTAGGCCTACTATGTGCCAGGCTCCATGCTAAGGACCTTATTCACCTAATCATTGATCCTCACCCACCCACCCTCTGAGAGTTGGATTACCATTATCTCCAGTTTACAAGTGAGGACTCTGAGGCTCAGAGAGATTATATCATTCAGCCAAGGGGACTCAGGACTCTGACTCAGGACTCTGACTCCAAAGCACAGTATGTTAATCGTCATTCAGGTTTCATTCTGAGGATTAGAAACTACTTTATAGTTGTAACTTATAAACTACTTTATTCTCTGAATTACGGATCCATACCCTTTTGTAGCTATTTAGTGCCTTTTGTTTCCTGTATATTATTTTGCTTTTAAAAATTAAAAAGGACAGGGCAGCCCAGGTAGCTCAGCAGTTTAGTGCCGCCTTCCGCCCAGGGCGTGATCCTGGAGACTCGGGATCGAGTCCCACATTGGGCTCCCTGCATGGAGCCTGCTTCTCCCTCTGCCTGTCTCTGCCTCTCTTTCTCTGTGTCTCTCATGAATAAATAAATAAAATCTTTAAAAAAAATTAAAAAGGACAGTCTATCCTATATATTATAAAAATACAGGTAATTTTAGTTACCAAACTTATAATTTGTGAATACATGTTATGAAACATACTTCAGGAGAATGAAAAGAAAATATATTCTATTTTTTTAAGATTTTATTTATTTATTTGGGAGAGAGAGACACACACAAAAAAGAGCAGAGAGCACAAGCAAGTGAGGGGGTGGAGAGGGGCAAAGGCAGAGGGAGAGGGAGAAGCAGGCTCCCCACTGAGCAGGGAGCCCTATGTGGGGCTTGATCCCAGGACCCCAAGATCATGACCTGAGCTGAAGGCAGATGCTTAACGGACTGAGCATCCAGGTCCCTGAGGAAGATGTGTTCTAGACTGAATTTATGAGATCTGAGTTTTAGGTGTGGCTCTGCCCTACAGCAAAGTACTTAAGATCTGTGGCTGTCAGCTTCCACGCCTAAGATGGGGAAATAACAACAGTACTCACCTTATAGAATTGCTGTAAGGGCTTCAGTGAGATAATGTTCACAGAGTGTTTGGCAACGCAAATCTTAGCTATTAGGTTAGAACAAGGTGTGTGTTTGAATTCTGCAGCCCCACCGCCTAGCTTTGGAAAATCGTGCTTTGGCTACTGGCTACAGAGAAGCAGCAGCCTATGGTGACAGCCCTCAAGGCCTGCCTGGGGATTGCCCGTAGGCTTGTTAAAACATAAGTTTACCCAAGTTTCTGATTCAGTAGGTCCAGGAATTTGCATTTCTAACTGTGATAAACTAATTGTCGAGGAGGACAAAAAAGTCACCACTAGAAACCTGAGACAAAGGTGAGGGAGTGTTAAGAAGAGAAATGGAGTCTGAGGGGCTGACCTAGACTCACTCTGATGGCTGCTACTGTCACTCATTGGAATCACCAGGAAATTGTTGGAGGAAGGTGACCCTCGAGGGGTGAATACCGAGGCCTCTCCTCACTTGGAAAATCTCCTTCCAGAGCTGGCCCCTCAGAGATTCGAGCCTTTGTATCATACTAAGGAGGTCCTGTTGTTTTCAGCATCAGGATGTGGTTGGTGAAGCAGTAGAGCTGGCCAGAGACTCCTTGTTGGTAACTTCATTCCACCTTCTCTTCCTTGTGCGGCCTGCACAAGGTGGCATCCCCATTGCCCACCGTCTCCCGTGCCAGCAATCCTCCCACACTCTAGAGAGAGGGGAGGGGGCGGGTGCAGCTTCCACAGAGTCCCAGCCTACCCCTCTGCTGTTTCACTCTTTCCTCCCCTCGAGAATTGCTGTACTTCCCTTAGTTCCTCCTACTTCTTTTTTTAAAAACGAAGCTAATTTAAACACACTCAAAAATGCAAGGAACATTAGATAATGTACTTGATATACCACATCCTGTGCACACCAAGAAGCTGGTCACGTACCAAACCCACATGCTGAGCCACTTTCCCAGGAAGAAAGGAGAAAACAGAAGAATACATGAGGAGAGTATCAGTCCTTACCTGGCAGTCATAAAAAGGGTGTCCCCGCCAGCACATCACATCTAGAACATAGTAGGTTTGGTTCACCTCGCTGTAAATGCAGTCCAGAATGGTGTAGTCTGGGGTCACAGAGCAGAAAGTCAGTACAGGGTACCCCTTCCAATCAGAGGTCATTAGGGAGAAAGTTCTCCATGGCCCTTATCTAACTCCTTGGTGCAGCTAAGGGTACGCAAGTAGGATGGCATGTGAGGGACCAAGGCAACCCTTCAGCCAGATGGGAATTCTGAACTTTTAGATAAACTAGGACATTTGCTCACCTTAGAAAAAGCTTCAGCCCAAAAGCAGGTAATCTTCCATTTTACATGCATTTTTGAGTTCCTATCATAGGTGGTCTATTCTGTGTGGAACATTAACTATAAGTAGTCCCTGCTTTTAAGGAAGTTACAATCCAGTTAAGGGGATCAAATGATCATGGAGCAAAGAACCAAGAGCTGAAGTGTACAACACAAGCTAAGAGCAACAGGGGTTCTAGAAGAGGGAGACTGGAAGAGCAGGAAATACTTCACGGGAGAGCTGGCACATGAACAGTCTTCTGGGATCAGAGGATTAAAACAATAGGGTAGAGGGGAGGTGGGAGGAGATGTCAGGCTGGAATACGGATGTGGCATGAGCAAAGGCCCACGGGTGGAATGAAGTGGGCACATGTGGGGAATAAGCCAGCGGAAGAGAGCTAGACGCGGTATGAGGAGTTGGGGAGAGGCATGGGCGAGCCAGCGTTCACATGTGATGCGCTCTGAAAGCCAACAGAAAAGTCTAGGCTCAATACCAAGCACATGAGGAGCCACCAAGGGAGCCTGAACAGGCAGGGACGAGAGTGGGGTTGAGGCCCAGCTTGGCCCCTTCCCGGACCCCTTCCCGGGCGAGTGACTGGGCAAGTTACTTCACCTCTACGATCTTAGTGTCCTCAGCTGAGCCTCGGGGGCAGGGAGAGGCTGCGGTTAACACAACCACAGGGAGAAGACAGATTTGGCAGGAAGCCTCAGCAACAGCTTTCTGGGGGACCTACGGCCTCCAAACTGCACTGTCACCCAGTAACGGACATCCGTGGGAAAGGTGCGTCAACTTTAATTCAGGGACTTGTTGCCCAACAGGCCTCAGGGGCTGCATCTCTTCTGCAACTGAGGAGGCCTGACCTTGAAGATGGCTGGAATCCCGGAGACAGGACTCGCCTGACCTTGAAAATGATGGCCTGAATCCAGACGTACAGTGTCAAAGGTGCACTTTCAAAGGGAGTCTTTAAAGCAAGTAACCAAGAACCTTCCCCTTTTACTAATTATAAAACTTACTAAAAAGGGGCACCTGGTTGGCTCGGTTGGTAGAGCATGTGACTCTCGATCTTGCGGTTGTGAGTTTGAGCCCCTATGGTGTGCAGAGATTACTTAAAAATATATATCTTTCTAAACAAACTTAGTAAATGGACAATATTAGGCAGATACCTTTTGCTGTGGTTGAGTTTCGCTTGTTGCCTCCGGGCAGAAGGGAAGAAAACCTGTTGACACAGTAACCACTCTTGGTGTAGGCGCTGGTGGAGCCCTGCGGTGGGGGGAAGGGGGGGGTGACAGTTAGCCATCCCATCAGGCATCAAGGTCCATCTCACCCTCTCGCTTCCACAATCTGCAGGCGTGTCACCAGCCCAAAGATGGCTCTCAACAAATCCCTCCCGCGGGCAAGTGTTTCAATCCCCAGGCCAGGCATAGCTGCTGTAGCAGGGAAGGTGCACGAAGTACAAAGAACCCCTCCTGCTATAGCCCAGGCGCACTGGACGAGGCAGGAGGCAGCTACTCACCCTGGAGGCCACGATCAGGGCTCTTTTTCCCACAGGGCACACGACCACAATCCATTCCTGTCCCAAATCTGAAGGGACGTCAATTAACCACTCAGAGAGCATCAACTGGGAACATACAAAAAATGGCATAGAAAATCAACAGGGGATGCCTGGCAGGCTTAGGCGAGAAAGCGTGCGACTCTTGATCTTGGGGTTGTGAGTTCAAGCCCCACGCTGGGTGGAGAGACTATTTAGAAAATCAACAGGGGTGTGCTGCTGCAATGGATGCAAGGACAAAGAACTCACATCCTCTCTATATAATGGAATACCCCCAAGGCTGACGGTAGACCTCCGCCCCCACTTGCCCTCAGTCAACTTGTCTCAACTGACGGGATGGAGGCTGCTCACTGTGAACTTCAACTTCTCTCCTCATCTTCATCCATCCCACTCCTACTACCGTGCCTCCTGTGTCTGGGTGTAGGGACCTTCTTCCTCACCTTACTTTGTCCATCCACCTGCCAGAGGCTATTCCTCAGAGATGAATCAGGCCCCTGACCTTGAGATGCTCTCAATCTGAATCATCATTTCTCAAACTGGTTACCCCAAATACTGTACTAAGGATGTTGGGAAATCTGCTTCAAAAAAGGGGGGTGGTTAAGAATGAAATCTTGCCAGTGCAGCAACGTGGATGGAGCTAGAGGGTATTATGCTAAGTGAAATAAGTCAGAGAAAGAAAGAAAGATACCAAATGATCTCACTCATGTGTGGAATTTTAAAAATTTATTTATTTATTTATTAAAAAGATTTTATTTATTTATTCATGAGAGACAGATAGATAGAGAGAGAGAGAGAGAGAGAGGGAGAGGCAGAGACACAGGCAGAGGGAGAAGCAGGCTCCATGCAGGAAGCCTGATGTGGGACTCGATCTTGGGTCTCCAGGATCACGGTCTAGGCTGAAGGTGGCGCTAAACTGCTGAGCCACCCAGGCTGCCCCGGATTTTTTTTTTTTAAAGATTTATTTATTTATTCATGAGAGAGAGAGAGAGAGAGAAAGGTGGAGACATAGGCAGAGGGAGGAGCAGGCTTCCCATAAGGAGCCCAATGCAGGACTTGATCCTGGATCCCATGAGCTGAAGGCAGACACTCAACCACTGAGCCACCCAGGTGTCCCTCATATGTAGAATTTAAGAAATAAAACAGATGAACATATGGGGAAGTGTAAAAGAAAAAAAGAAGAGGGAAACAAGCCATAAGTTACTCTTACTGATAGAGAACAAACTGAGGAGTGATGGATGGAGTTGGGTGGGGGATGGTCTAGATGGGTGATGGGTGTCAGGGTGGGCACTTGTGATGAGCACTGGGTGTTGTATGTAAGTGATGGATCACTGAATCCCACTCCAGAAATCAATATTGCACTGTAATCATAACTAACAAAATTTAAATTAAAAGAGAGGGGAGACGCCTGGGTGGCTCAGTGGTTGAGCATCTGCCTTCGGCTCAGGGCGTGATCCCGGAATCTGGGATTGAGTCCTGCATCGGGCTCCCTGCATGGAGCCTGCTTCTCCCTCTGTCTGTGTCTCTGCCTCTCTCTTTCTCTCTCTCTCATGAATAAGTAAATAAAATCCTTAAAAAACAGAACAAAAACAGAAGGGTGGTGGTGGTGGTGAAATGAATTTTGCAAAGATTAACTCTTCCACTCGTGGCTCACAGTTCCTCCCATCGACACAGGAGACTGGCCTATCAACTAACTGCCCCCACAGAACTTCATCTCTCCTTTCCCTTGGCCCACGAAATGCTCAAGCCCTAACCTTAAAAAACAAAACAAAACAAAAATGAAAACCTTTTATCACTCTGCATTTCTGGTAAACTATTGCACTTTGTCCCTTTCAAAATGACTTCTTATTTCTCGCTGCTGCTGAACTCTCAGTCCAGATCTGCCTACCCCACGGCCCTGCCGAAGGCCATGACTTCCTCGCTGCCAAGTCTCCCTCTTCCCTCTCTCCCCCCTTATCCTCTGTGCTCCCCTCCTTGTGTGCCGCTGCTGGTCACCGCCTCCTCATCCTCCTTGACACATGTTCCCTTGGCCGTGTGAGCCAGTGCTATTCTTCTTTTTTTTTCCTCCAAACACTCCTCCACATACTCCCCCAAAACATGTAGAGAATCTTCAGAAGGCTGTTTTAAGTCCCCCCCCCCCAACTTTTTTTTTGTCTCAGATGCTGTCCTGGTCGGGGCTGGACATCTACTTCTGCAGCTTCACTTGCCACTTCTGAGAGGACATCCTCCAATTCTCCTTCTGTTTTCTTTCTTTCTTTCTTTCTTTCTTTCTTTCTTTCTTTCTTTCTTTCTTTCTTTCTTTCTTCCTTTCTTTCTTCTTTCTTTTTCTCCTTCCTTCCTTCCTTCCTTCCTTTCCTTCCTTCCTTCCTTCCTTCCTTCCTTCTTTCTCTCTCTCTTTCTTTCTTCTCTTTCTTCTCTCTTTCTTTCTTTCTTCTTTCTTTCTTTCCTTCTTTCTTTCTTTCTCTCTTTCTTTTCTTTCTTTCTTTCTTTCTTTCTTTCTTCTTCTTTCTTCTTTCTTTCTTCTTTCTTTCTTTTCTTCCTTCCTTCCCTTCCTTCCTTCCTTCCTTCCTTCCTTCCTTCCTTCCTTCTCTCTCTCTTTCTCTTTCTTTCTTTCTCTTTCTTTCTTTCTTTCTTTCTTTCTTTCTTTCTTTCTTTCTTTCTTTCTTTCTTTCTTTCTTTCCTCCCTCCCTCCCTCCCTCCCTCTCTCTCTCTCTCTCTCTCTCTCTCTCTCTCTCTCTCTCTCTTTCTTTCTTTCTTTCTTTCTTTCTTTCTTTCTTTCTTTCTTTCTTTCTTTCTTTCTTTCTTTCTTCTTTCTTTTTTTCTTAAGTAAGCTCTACTCCCAACATGGGACTTGAACTCATGACCCTGAGATCAAGAGTTGAATACTCCACTGACTGAGCCAGCCAGGCACCCCGATTCTCCTTCTTTTTCATCTCCAGACTGCTTTCCTTTCCTCCAGACCTACATTTTCAGCCATCCACGTAGTATCTCTTCCTCTGCTTGCTCTCTCTTTACCTTATACTCACTGTACTCAAAACAGGATTCACGGCCTTCGATCACCCAAATACCTTCCATCCCTGAAATCCCCTACTTCCCCTTTGTACCCTGTAGCTCTGTTAATGGCAACACCATTCTGTTACCGAATCTTTTTTTTTTTATATATTTTATTTATTTATTCATTAGAGACAGAGAGAGAGAGAGGCAGAGACACAGGCAGAGACAGAAGCAGGCTCCTCGCCGGGAGCCCAGTGTGGGACTCGTCCCAGGACGCCAGGATCACACCCTGAGCCAAGGGCAGACACTCAACCTCCTGAGCCACCCAGGCGCCTCATCTGTTATCGAATCTTAAACCAACCATAATCAACACTTCCTTAAAGAATGATAGTGATACAACACCGAAAGCACAAGCAACAAAACAAAGGATAGATAAATAAGACTACCTCAAAATTTAAAACTTTAGTGCTGCCAACGACACCATCAAGAAAGTAAAAAGACAACCCACAGAATGGGAGAAAAATATTGCAAATTATGTATCTGATAAGAGACTTGTATCTAGAATACATAAAAACTCTTATAACTTAATTATAAAAGACAACCCAATTAAAAAATGGGCCTAGGGGGCACTTGGGTGGCCCAGTTGGTTAAGCGTCTGGCTCTTGATTTCAGATCAGATCATGATCTCAGGATCATGAGATCGAGCCCATGTCAGGCTCTACACTGGGCATGGAGCCTGCTTAAGATTCTTTCTCTCCCTCTCCCTTTGCCCCTCCTCTCTCTCTCTTTCCTCCTCTCTAAAAAAAAAAAAAAAAAAAAAAGAAAGAAAGAAAGAAAAAAAAAAAGAAAAAAAGGCACAGACATTTCTCCAAAGAAGGTATACAAAACGTTACTAAGCACATAAAAAGATGCTCCATATCATCAGTCATTAAGGAAATGCAAATCAAAACCATGAGACATCACTTCACACCCTCTAGGATGGCTACACTCAAAAGGATGGACAATAAGAAGCTATGGCAAAGATGTGGAGACATTGGAGCCCTCATTCCCACTGCTGGTGGGAAAGTAAAATGCTCTAGTCATTTTGCAAAACAGTGGCAGCCCCGGTGGCTCAGCGGTTTAGCGCTGCCTTCAGCCCAGGGCGTGATCCTGGAGACCGGGGATCAAGTCCCTCAGGATCAAGTCCGTCCTCATCGGGCTCCCTGTAGGGGGCCTGCTTCTCCCTCTGCCTCTCTCTCTCTGTCTCTCATGAATAAATAAATAAAATCTTAAAAAAAAAAACCCGTGTGGCAGCTCCTCAAACATTAAACATAGAATGATCACACGCCCTCGTAATTTCATTCTCAGGTACCTACCCAGGAGACATGGAAACATATTCACACGAAAACTTGTTCGTGACTGTCCACAGCAGCATTATTATTCACAGCAGTTAGAAAGTGGGAGTGACTCAAATGCCACCACCTGATGGGTGGACCAGCCAAATGTGGGGGATCCAGACAACAGAACGTTATCTGGGAATAAAAAGAAATGAAATTCTAACACATGCTCCACCGCAGATGAACCTGGAAAACCTTATGCTAAGTGAAAGAAAACAGATACAGCACATCTTATATGCTTCCATTTATAGGAAATGTCCAGAAGAGGCAAAGCCAGAGACACAGAAAGTAGATTACTGACTGCTAAGGGCCGGGGGAAAGGAAGATTGGGAGTTAACTGCTGATGGGTATGAGCGTCCTTCTGGTGGTGATAAAGTGTTCTGGAATTAATACAGTGGTAGTGGTTGCACAGCCCCATAACTATACTCTAAAAAACACTGATTGGTACCCTGGAAATGCGTGATTTGTGTGGTATGTAAATTTATCTCAACATAGCTGTTTAAAAAAATAGTAGCTAATATTTGTGGGGCATCTATTACGGGCTGTAGGCCAAGTATTGTGGGCATACCATCTCCTTCAATCCTTCTCACAGTCCTGTGAAATAGTACTGTAACTGTCCCCATTCTACAGCTAAGAAACCGAGCCTTGGAGCGGTTAAGTAACCTGCTCAAGGTCAACAAAGAGCCTGGCTTTGAGGTCAGGTCAATGTGACTTCAGAGTTTAAACACTCAACCACTTTTCACACTGCCTCTTCTATCCAATCCCTGTTAGATTCTATCCATTTATCCTGGCGACACTTCTCACACTTGTGACCTAATTTCCTTCACACCCTCACTGCTCTCAGCACCGACAGCAGATCATTTTCGCAAAGCTAAGCTACTCCAGCTTCTCTCTTCCAGGCCCTTCTACACGCTGACGTGCATGTCAAATTCCCAACTCTGTCCCTGGCTCAAAAATTCTTGGTGGTCCTCCACAATCGAAAAGACAGTCTGCATTCCCGCACGTTTCTACTATATTCCTTTCCCCAACCCTATGCTGTTCCATCTTCATTGGCCTGCACACTGTTCTCAGCACACCGTGTACTCCTCCCACCTTGAGGCTCTTGCTCAGACTCTTCCTGCTGCCTGGAAGACCCTGGAATGCTCTGCACCTCTGTCCATGTCCTACCCATGCTTCAAAGCTGCCCCCTC
Organism: Canis lupus dingo; assembly: GCF_003254725.2. Taxonomy (NCBI): domain Eukaryota; kingdom Metazoa; phylum Chordata; class Mammalia; order Carnivora; family Canidae; genus Canis; species Canis lupus. Next base: position 38,676,939 of record NC_064272.1, read on the forward strand.
TTTCATTAACTTTTTCCTGATTTCACAACCCTACTTCCTTTTTTTTTTTTTTTTAAACCCTACTTCCTTCCTTGCTGGAAGCTAATCTTTCTTTCTTTTTTAAAAATTTTATTTAAATTCAATTTGCCGGGCAGCCCCGGTGGCACAGCCGTTTGGCGCCGCCTGCAGCCCGGGGCGTGATCCTGGAAACCCTGAATCAAGTCCCGCATCGGGCTCTATGCATGGAGCCTGCTTCGCCCTCTGCCTGTGTCTCTGCCTCACTCTCTCTCTCTCTGTGTCTCTATGAGTAAATAAATAAAATTCTTTTAGGAAAATAAATTCAATTTGCCAACATACAGTATAACACCCAGTGCTCATCTCATCATGTGCTCTCAACATCTGTCACCCAGTTACCCCACCCCCACCCTAATCTTACTTTCTTTTTTTTTTTTTAAAGATTTTATTTATCTATTCACATGAGACACACACACAGAAGCAGAGACACAGGCAGAGGGAGAAGCAGGCTCCCTGTGGGAAGCTGATGTGCGACTCGATCTCAGGACCCAAGGATTATGACCTGACCAAAAGCAGACACTCCTAACCACTGAGCCACCCAGGTGCCCCCTAATCTCACTTTTTTTTTTTTTTTTAAGATTTTATTTACCCATTCATGAGAGACACACACACACACACACAGAGAGAGAGAGAGAGAGAGAGAGAGACAGGCAGAGGGAGAAGCAGGCTCCCTGCAAGGAGCCTGACATGGGACTTGATCCTGGATCCCAGGATCAGGACCTGAGCTGAAGGCAGATACTCAACCACCGAGCCATCCAGGCGTCCCTAATCTCACTTTCTTATAGCAAAAACCATCACCTCCACTTATTGCAGGGGTACAGGGGCCATTTCTGACTCTTGTCCATCTTCCCACATATAGCCCAGCTGAATACAGAGTAGGGCCTTCAATAATACTTGCAGAACAGAATTGTATTTTGTCATAGACGATATTGCCTGTGCTGTATCTGGGACACAGAAAGAAGATGGGAGTATGTGTGCTCAGAAACCATATTCTAAAGGTAAGAGAGGATTCTGAGATGACAAGACACTTGGGTTATAGAGAGAACAATATAATAGCAAGGTAGGCCCCTGGCTCCCCTTGGACCCATACCCTGCCTTCCGGAATACCTGGCCTGCCAGAAGCACTGAACAGTCTCCACACCTGCTTCCCCTATGGCTCCACAGACCACACTGGTTTCTTTCTGCAACCAACAGGCCACTTAGTCAAGTATGTTACAATCATCTGTTGTTTCACAGCCTCAGCCTCATGGAGGCCAACTGGCTGGCCAGTTGGCAAGTGGCCATACTCAAGGGCAACTGCACTCCCCACCTTCCACCACCTGAATGTGAAGATCCAAGACTGACATGTTAGTCCACTGCTCAGGAAAGACCACCAACCTAGGAGTGGGGTCGGGGAAGTGCAGGCTGGGCAGGTCCAATCCGGCATTGCTGTACAATGACCACTAAGTAAGTGCATGGACTCTGTTAGTGTATTAAGAGCTCGGCGGCTTTCTGCAGCAGGCCAGCGACCTCAGGTTATAGTATGACCACCCACAGCCTCCCTCAGTGACCCCTGGTCAGCATAGGGCACCATAAGCCATCTCTTCTCTTAGTCCATACGCTTAATGCACATCCACAGCTTCTTTGCAGCCTGCCCATTCCTTCCTCCTGTCTCCTCCTCCTCTCTTTATGGCAACACTTACCTTGGTGGGGTTGGACCCGGGCCTCACCTTCCCTGGACTACTCACTTGATTAGCATAGCGTTTTGGTAACTTCTTAACGGCGTCAATGTCCATCTCTTCATCGTCTTTCTTATCTTCCTCTTCCTCACTCTCCATCCCTGTCCAGTCATCTTCAGCCAGTCGCCTGGCATGATTCACGTAATCCAGCCGGTTGCTGGAGGGAAGAAGGCACAAGGACAGCCCTTTATGTCTCTTATGAAGACCCCCTACAAGGTGACCAGTTTAGTTTAACTGAAAGGCTCCGAGTTCAGGAGCACCCTGGGGATTCTAGGGGAAGAAACGGTAGAAATTTCCTTCCAAAGGCTAAACTAGTGACGGCCCTTCACCTGTCCTAGATAGGGAGCCCCCTCTGAACACACTCAGCCTTCCTCAGTTTCCCGAAAACCAGGCAGAGTAAAATGTTGAAAGGAATTCTCGACGTTCACTGGCTGGAGAGGCTGACCCTGCTGCTATTCACCCCATTCCAGACTCCCACCTCTACTTCCCCACCCTGAGAGCTGAGCTTCCTGCCTGACAGGTATCTGTTAAAAGGACCCCCAGTGACTGAAGAGAGGAATGAGTGAGATGCGGTGAGCAGGTTAAAACAAGGACCACTTCAAAACAACAACAACAAGGACCACTTCTGGGACTTTCCAATTAATACAGTTTTCTTTCTTTTTTAAAGATTATTTATTTGCTTGAGAGAGAGAGAGAGAGAGCACACACACGCAGAGGGAGAGAGCTCAAGCAGGCTTCCCACTGAGTGTGGAACCTGACCTTGATATCATGACCTGAGCTGAAATCAATAGTGGGACGTTTCACTGACTGAGCCACCCAGGTGCCCCTAATTTACACAGCTTTCTGAGGAGCAGCCAGGTCTTCTTCCTGACTTTTTTTTTTTTTTTAAGATTTTATTTATTTATTCATGAGAGACACAGAGAGAGGCAGAGACACAGAGGGAGAAGCAGGCTCCACACAGGGAGCCCGATGTGGGACTCAATCCCAGGACCCGGGGATCACACCCTGAGTGGAAGGCAGACGCTCAACCACTGAGCCACCTAGGCATCCCTAATATCTTTTTTTTTAATTAAAGATTTTATTTATTTAATTAAGAGAGAGAGAGAGAGCATAAGCAGGGGGAAGGGTAAGGGAAAGGGACAAGTAGACTACTCACTGAGCAGGAAGCTCAATGCAGGGCTGGATCCCAGGACTCTGAGATCATGACATGAGGCAGATGCTTAACTGACTGAGCCATCCAGGTGCCCCTAAATTTAATATATCTTTTACTTATTTCCCTGTATCGTTATCCTCCTTTAAAAAAATTACTACATTTTCTAGAAAGGTTGGGTAATTAAGAAGTAATAAGAACTGGGGTGCTTGGGTGGCTCAGTTGGTTGAACGTCTGATTCTTGGTTTCAGCTCAGGTCATGGTCTCCAGGTTGTGGAATTGAGCCCCATGTGGGCTCCGTGCTCAGTGTGGAATCTGCTTGAGATTCTCTCTTTCTCTCTCTCCCCTTCCCTCTTCCCCCTCTACTCCCCCAGCTCATGCTCTTTCTCTCAAATAAATAAAATCTTAAAAAAAAAAAAAAAAAAGGAAAAAGAATAAGAACTGTTTGGAACCTGATTGTTTCAAAGTGATTTGTAGATACAATGTAACCTCCCACACTTGGTTTCCTCAATGCTTTTTTTTTTTTTTTTAAAGATTCTTTTTTATTCATTTATGATAGTCACAGAGAGAGAGAGAGAGAGGGAGAGACACAGGCAGAGGGAGAAGCAGGCTCCATGCACCGGGAGCCCGACGTAGGATTCTATCCCGGGTCTCCAGGATCACGCCCTGGGCCAAAGGCAGGCGCCAAACCGCTGTGCCACCCAGGGATCCCTCCTCAATGCTTTTAAGAAAGATCCACCACTGAGGCAGTGAGACCAACTCAGCTGGTTTCGTCTCAAACACACACACAAATTCGTGCACATTCATGAGAAGGTGCACACCTGAGAAAGCACATGCAAGCACCATGGCCTTTTATCTCAAGAATAAGGAAGAGCTGGTGTACTTGTACCTGCGTGAAAGGATGCACATCTGTGGTCATTTCCCATGTACTGTTTGAAAGCACCAGAGAAGGAAAACTACCCAGATGCTCATCAGTAGGGGATTGGGTAGATTCCATTATGAATTATCCATCCAATGGAATACTTGGCACCACAATAAAGGAATGAGATGGTACTGATATAAAATCTCTCCCCAAAAATGTTGTTAAGTAAATGCACAGAACAGTGTATTGTACAGTACTTCTGTTTATTTTTATTTTTTTAAAATATTTTTTATAGATTTTATTTATTCATGAGGGACACACCCACAGAGAGAGAGAGAGAGAGAGAGCGGCAGAGACACAGGCAGAGGGAGAAGCAGGCTCCATGCAGGGAGCCCGACCTGGGAATTGATCCGGGTCTCCAGGATTGCACCTGGGCTGAAGGTGGTGCTAAACCACTGAGCCACTGGGGCTGCCCTCTGTTTAAAAAATGGTATAGACACATAAAGCCACACTTGCTCTTATCTACACAGAATATCTTTGGAAAGATACTAAAGAAACTAATATGGTAGAGGAAGTGAATGGCCAGAGGACAGAATTGGGAGGGAGATTTTTTGGTTGGTTTGTTTATTTATTGTATAGTTGACACCCAATGTTACATTAGTTTCAGGTGTACAGTGCTGCGATTCAACCTCTCTAGGTTATCCTGCGCTCACCACAAGTAGAGCTACCATCCGTCACCATCCCACACCACTACAGTATCACTGACTGTATCCTCTACACCGTGCCTTTTATTCCCATGACTCAGCCATTCTGTAACTGGATGCCCGGATCTCCCATTCTCCCTCCTCCCCTCTAGCAACCACCAATTTGTTCTCTGTATTTAAGGGTCTGATTCTACTTTCTGTTTATTTGTTTTGTTTCTCAGAGTCCACGAGTGAAATTGTACGGTATTTCTTTCTCAGGCTGACTTATTTCACTTAGCGTCATACTAGGATGGAGACTTCACCATATACTCTTACATTTTTTTTTAATTTTTAATTTATTTATGATAGTCACAGAGAGAGAGAGAGAGGTGCAGAGACACAGGCAGAGGGAGAAGCAGGCTCCATGCACCAGGAACCCGATGTGGGATTCGATCCCGGGTCTCCAGGATCGTGCCCTGGGCCAAAGGCAGGCGCCAAACCGCTGCGCCACCCAGGGATCCCTACTCTTACAAATTTTGAATTTTGAATATGAATACATAAAATTAATGTGTTCCCTATTTCAAAATAATTAATTATAATTCTTAAACAACAGAGGTGGGAGTGTGGAGGGGGGAGGTGATCTGAGAATGCAATCTGCAAATAACCCAGAGGCCACAGGGAACCATTTCTGCTAAGTACATCCAATAATGCAGCACTGGGCAGAATGTAGACAGTAGAAAAACTGTGCAGCTGTTAGTAGTGCCTTCAAATCCTCAATTCCTTATTACCCAGAAGAGGCCCATGTGGTACTCAGGATAAAAGGACAGGCTCTGGCTTCAGAGCAGCCTGGCCTCAAACACTCTTTCCCTGCTCTCTTCCCCTGTTTGCTCATTTTGGCATTGAGAAGTCAGTGTATGGAAGACATTTCCTCAGATTCCCTGTGGAATTATTTGTATTGAACTCTCAAGGGCTCCATAGAAACATTCAGGCTGCAGGCAGACAGGAAGACCACACCGATGCCAGGATTCAGAGTGCAGAAGCCACACAGGGAATGCGGGGAGTGGAAGTCTGGGCGTGGCTTTCACAAGTCCCTAAATTGCAAAGCTCAGTACTGCTGCCAGGAAAAAAAGAACAATTTAACCAAATAACTGAGTTTTTGCTTTCAAACTTCAGTCTCTTTCTACATTTCCATCTTTTCCTAAGCTTGCGGTGTAAAGGAAGTCTACCTCTTCCAGTATTTGCCCCTCCCAACCTCACGGGCAAGATGTACCTACAAAAGGTCTACTTTGAAGAATCAAACCTAGAGCCTCCTGATTGGTTCACAGCTCCCAGCCTGAAGAAAGAAGCCAAAGAGTTAAAGCAAGCCTTACGATTTCTGCAGTTCCAATAACCGGCGCCGCCGCTCACTCTGCTCCAAGGAACTGTGCTTGGACTTGTACTGGGACAGGCGGGGGTGTGGGGCAGCTGTGCTGTTCAGATCTTGGGACACAGAAAAGCTACTAGCCAGGACTTGACTCAGCTCTTCCATTTTCCCTACAAAGGAAAACATAAGAAAACAGGTCATTGATTTCATATTACCTCCTGTGTACAGGCAGTTATGATGTAACATGATGGCTACATTCCTAAAAAAAAACCTCACATAATCCAAAATCACAACTTTTCTATGGGGAAAGAGAAAGTTAAAGAGTAAATGAGTTATATATGCACAATAACATTATTTCCTGTGGATACTTCAATAATTATAGCTCAGTGAACAGATATAAATCCATACGTCGAGGGGCAGCCCAGGTGGCTCAGTGGTTTAGTGCCGCCTTCAGCCCTGGGTGTGATCCTGGAGACCCAGGATCGAGTCCCACATGGAGCTCCCTGCATGGAGCCTGCTTCTCCCTCTGTCTCTCTGTGTCTCTCATAAATATATAATGTCTTTTAAATATTTTTATTGTTTTAAATTTTTTAATTAAAAAAATAAATAAATCTATAGGTCGAACACTAAGCAAATTTATCCTCTGATTGAATCTAACTTTTGGGGATCCCTGGGTGGCGCAGCGGTTTGGCGCCTGCCTTTGGCCCAGGGCGCGATCCTGGAGACCCAGGATCGAATCCCACGTCGGGCTCCCGGTGCATGGAGCCTGCTTCTCCCTCTGCCTGTGTCTCTGCCTCTCTCTCTCTCTCTGTGTGACTATCATAAATAAATTAAAACAAAATTAAAAAAAAAGAAATCACTTTGTAAAAAAAAAAAAAAAAAAAAAGAATCTAGCTTTTGCTTTGTCATTCATTACCAGCAGCCCTGTCACTAATTCCTTCTCACCATCACTGATGTGAGCAAGTATCCAATTTGTCTTGAATAGTCCTAAGTAGCCATGACTCAATAACATATTTTTTTAAATGCACACATTTTATTTTATTTTTTAAAGTAAGCTCGATGCCTCATGTGGGGCTTGAACTCACAACCCCAAGATCAAGAGTCACATGTTCCACTGACTGAGCTGGCCAGGCAACCCTCTAATATAACTTTCTGGTGCAAATTTTATCCAATTGTTTAACTCTCTAATAAATGCCAACTTACATTAAGAAAATTTAATGGGTCCTGGGGCCCCTAGAGCAAGACAAATTAGCCCCAAAACCACAACTGGCAATTACTTTTTCACTTTATAGTTTGTTTGGGGGTGGGCAAAAGGAAGGTTTCAGGGCTATCCATGTAGGACTCACTTGGACCAGAGCTAGAAGGTAGAAGGTAGAAAGCTAGAAAGTAGAGCTAGAAGGCCGAAGGTTAGGCTACCAGTTAACACCAAGGAGTGTGAAATACTGACCTGTGGTACATTTGGGAGATGGAGTAGATTGGAGACAGAGTACCCAGAAGTGCCCTAAAGAATGAGAGTGGAAAGAAAAAGGTGAATTCACACTTAACTCACCTTCCTGTGAACGAAGGTACAAAGTGGCATAGGAGCTTAGCTAAGGGTTAAAGGTGTAGCTCAGAGTGTAAGAGAACAGGAACATTTAGGAGAAATCCAACTGGCAAAGCTGGGCTCACCTAACCCTTCAGGTCTGGTATAAACCAGAGGCCATCCCAGTGCTTAAGCTCCACCCCAAAGCCAGATCCCACTGCTCTGAGCCCCCAAAACCAAGAGCTTCCTTTCAGAGCCTCCATGAGTTAAAAAACAACTCTATCGGCCTCCACTTGGCAATGAGTTACTTTCCATTGCACATTTGCAGTCAGATTTTTTTCCCTAATTTGCATTTTTTTTTAATTTGAAAGGACCTTAAAAAAAAAAATTGTGGTTAAAACCCATGCAATAAAACTTACCATCCTAACCATTTTTTCCTTTTAGCTTTTTCATCCTAACCATTTTTAAGTTGCAGTTCGGCTGTTGTGCAACCAACTTCCAGTATTGTTGTCATCTTGCAACACTGAACCTCTACACCCATTGAGCGTGAAGGGAAATTTTTTTTTTTTTGTAACATAAGGTTAACATATTATCAGGATGGATTTGAGGCGAATCTTAACATATTTGTAATGCAACCAGGCTGGCTGTTTGTGGTTGAGGCTGGTGATGAGTACTTGAGGCCCATAATGGAATGCTATTTTCCGTGTTTTGCTGAGTTTTGTATACATGTAAACACTTCCATAGTACACTCTTTTAGGGCCGCCTGGGTGGCTCAGCAGTTGAGCATCTGCCTTCAGCCCAGGGCATGACCCCGGGGCCCTGGGATCGAGTCCTGAGTCCTGCATGGAGCCTGCTTCTTCCTCTGCCTGTGTCTTTGCCTCTCTCTCTCTCTGTGTCTCATGAATAAATAAATACAATCTTAAAACACAATCTTTTAGTGCATGGTCTTAGGCTTATCAAAGTAATGTCCAAATCTAAAATATTAGAATGTATCTATCATGCTCCGTTCCTGGGGCCTCCTGCTCCTGCAACCCATCCCGGATGCTGCTGTCTCCCCCCAGGCGGCCCCCCCCGCAGCCCCCCTGCAGCCCCCCCCCCCCGCAGTCCCCCTGCAGCCTCCCCTCCCAGCCCCCCCACAGTCCCCCTGCAGCCCCCCTCCCAGCCCCCCACGCAGTCCCCCTGCAGCCTCTCCTCCCAGCCCCCCCCCGCAGCCTCCCCCCCGCAGCCCCCCTGCAGCCCCCCCCCGCAGTCCCCCTGCAGCCTCCCCTCCCAGCCCCCCCCGCAGTCCCCCTGCAGCCCCCCTCCCAGCCACCCCGCAGTCCCCCTGCAGCCTCCCCTCCCAGCCCCCCCCCGCAGTCCCCCTGCAGCCCCCCTCCCAGCCCCCCCGCAGTCCCCCTGCAGCCTCCCCTTCCAGCCCCCCCCGCAGCCCCCCTGCAGTCCCCCCCCGCAGCCCCACTGCAGCCTCCCCTCCCAGTCCCCCCTCCCGCCCCCCCCGCCGGAAGCCTCCTCTGCGGCCCCACGGGCTGCGGCCCCGCGCACGCACCTGGTAGCCCTCGGCCGGTCCTCCCCGCCGCAGCCCAGCTCAGCCCTTCTCTAGGGACGAGGTCGCGCAGGCCCCGCGTGGCCCCGCACTAAAGCTCCCTGAGGGCTCCTGGCCCGACGGGGAGGGCGAGCCTGGGCCTGCTCTGCCTCTCCGGGGTGTGTGGGGGGGCACCTCGGGAGGCCCGGGACGCCGGGGTACAGACTCGAACCCAGGACTCACCCGGCGGAGATGACAGTTCCAGGAGCCGCCGCGCCGCTGGCGGAGCCGACCAATCAGCTGCGCGGAAAGGGCCGGGGCCCCGCCTCCGGCCGCGCCGCGCAACCCCGCCCACCGCCGCGCGCCCGCAGCTTCCGGCCCCGCCCACCGCCGCGCGCCCGCAGCTTCCGGCCCCGCCCACCGCCGTGAGCGCCTGTCGCGCAGGCGCGGTCGGGGAGCTCTCCCGCGGTGGTTCCCGCGCTCGGAGGTCGGGGTCCGCGCTCCGGAGCCCGCCCTGCGAGGTGCTCGGCCGGGCCGGGCAGCAGCTCCCCGCGGCTGCTTGCGCCAGCGGGAGGACCCAGCGCCGGCAGCCCGCTCCGCCTCCGGTGCCTGCGCTCTCCGTGGGGGCCGTGCCCGGTGCCCGGCTGGCACCCCGAGCCTGAGCTGGGCGGCCGGTGTGGAGGTCGGGCTGACCCGGCTCGGGGGGCTGCCTTCACTCCTGCCGACGTGCAAAGCAGGGCCCTCGAGCCCTCGGGGTCGCAGGGTGGAGCAACGGCAGGGGCGGGGGCAGCCGGGGTTGGACGAGGGGCCGACGGCTGCGGGGTCCAGGTAGGAAGCCGACGCCGCTTCACACGTGCTCCCTCCCTTCGTGCTCCAGGAACACGGACCGGTAGGCTGCAGCTCAGAGGTTGCCTGCTTGGCCGAAGTCGCACAGCTTTCCAGCCGAGTATCTGCGTTTGCTGAATGTCTGACCCAGAGAAGCTGGGTGTTAGTACAGTACAGAAGATACAGAGCTGGCACGGTTTGAGTCCAAGAAATGCCGAGATGTATACTTGCATTTTTTTTTTTAAGATTTTATTTATTTATGAGAGACACCCAGAGAGAGGCAGAGACACAGGCAGAGGGAGAAGCGGGCTCCCCTGGGTCTCCAGGTCACGCCCTGGGCTGAAGGCAGACGCTCAACCACTAAGCCACCCGGGCTGCTTTATACTTCCATTTTTAAAGAATATTTTATTTTTTTATGCAACAGAGCAAGAGAAGCAGAGACACAGGCAGAGGGAGAAGCAGACTCCATGCAGGGAGCCCGACGTGGGACTCGATTCCGGGACCCTGGAGTCATGCCCTGGGGCAAAGGCAGGTGCTAAACCTCTGAGCAACCCAGGCTGCTTTATATTTGTGTATTTTAAATACTTAACACCATCCATTTGGATTAAAAAAAAATCCAGGAGATCTGACTGACGAGAGTAAAGGGTGTTTAGGGTCCTGGAAGACCCCATTTTTTGGACCTCAGAATTTATGTAGGTGAGTTCTGTCTTTCAATAGTTGGGCTGAGCAAAGCTGTGCACTAGGTTATTTGGCACATTCACAAGTAATAACTCCTTGCCTGGGTTATGAGCTGAATAAAGAAAAGCCCAGGGCCTGACTTCACTAAGAAACGTTGACATCAGGATATTAAGAATTTTGTGTCCCAGATCCCTCATTTTCTACTCATGACTGTGGAGGTCATATACCAAGTGATCAGACCTGCACAGAAAAGAACAGAGGCCCTACACATTAAAGCAAAATAGGGATCCCTGGGTGGCGCAGCGGTTTGGCGCCTGCCTTTGGCCCAGGGCGCGATCCTGGAGACCCGGGATCGAATCCCACATCGGGCTCCCGGTGCTTGGAGCCTGCTTCTCCCTCTGCCTGTGTCTCTGCCCCTCTCTCTCTCTCTCTCTCTCTCTCTCTGTGTGACTATCATAAATAAATAAATTAAAAAAAAAAAAAAAAGAAAAAAAAAAAATAAAGCAAAATAGACTGAGATTGACAAAGAGGTACCCGCCCCAAATTCATGCACTGAGGTCCAGGGAAAAGGCTCATTCATATCCAGCTGAATAACTTCTCATATCACTGAGCAAAGTAGATGGCATTTGGCCCAGGGTCTCATTCGGAGCCAGTCTGTGTTCCATGAGGGCCTGCTCTGCCTGGAACCGGGAGCAGTTCCCCAACTATCACCAGTGGCACCCCACCTTCACAACCTTGGCCACAGACACATACACCTGTGTCTGTCTTGAAGGCAGTTTGCTAAACACATTTAAAAGAGGAACACCATAGCATTACCTTAAATCACTTCCCACTTTAACAAAGTACCTATAAAATATACACACAGTGAAAATACTCTGGTGCTGTAATCTAGCTAAATGCCAGCATGTGCAGAAAAACTGTGAAACTGAGGATTTTGTAGGAATCTGAGATCAGCAAGTGTTGGAGAAGTGATAAGGAGTCACACCAACAGAATTTTTCTTTTGTATAATCAGCAAAATTCAAAGAGAACAGAAGAGGGAAGTTCCCCTTTCTCCCTCCAGGATTCAGTGTTATTGAAGGCGGAATGTACGCATCCTCTAAATTTTTTTTTTTTTATAATTTTTATTTATTTATTTATGATAGTCACACACAGAGAGAGAGAGAGGCAGAGATACAGGCAGAGGGAGAAGCAGGCTCCATGCACCGGGAGCCCGACGTGGGATTTGATCCTGGGTCTCCAGGATCGCGCCCTAGGCCAAAGGCAGGCGCTAAACCGCTGCGCCACCCAGGGATCCCACATCCTCTAAAATTATCTGGGAAGTGGCCACAGGTGGGAGAGTACCTCCTTAAAATGGAGGACCTTGAGAGCAGGAAGGTGGCCAACTATTTCCAAAAGAGGAGGCTCTCAGTAGGAGCCCGGAGTGTCACTCTGTCCCTGGCCAATTAACAGATACGTGTTTAATGCCTAGTTGGTTAGATACTGAGCCAAGCACAGGAAATAGCAAAATGACCGGGCCGGACCTAGGCCCCGCCCTCCAGGGCCTTGAAGCCCATTTGTGTGGTAGGGAAAGTCAAGAGATAGGTGCTGTAGGCAGGTGCAGACTAGTGTTAAGGAGTTCAGGTGGCTGGGTTGAGAGGGAGTAGGGTGGAGCTGCTGGGGCCAGTATTCAGAGAACCCTTCCCAGGAGGTGACAAATTTGAGGCAAGACTTGAATGATGAAAAGGAGCCAGCTGTGAGGACAGGGAGACTGCGTGTGTTTCCTAAGAGGCTTTGTGTGTTGGGGGGGGGGGGAGGCGTGGAGGAAGGGGAGGCAGTAGGGAGATGGGGTCACGGAGGCTGGTGGGACACAGAAGCCTGTAGGCCACAGCCAGGAGTTTGGATTTTACCTGCATTGCAGATGGAGGTGTTTATAAAGTTATGAGATAACAAAATTTGAGCTGAAAGAGCTCCTGCTGGCAGCTCAGTAGAGAACTGAAACATGAGTGGTGATCAGGAGACCAGTGAGTAGGGCTTGCACTACAGTTGTGGCAAGGAGACTCTGACTTGAGAGGGTGGCAAAGTCGTGTATTAACAGGTGTCACATGAGCCAGGATGCAGAAACTGCAGGCACAGGAGACTCTAAAGGGTCAAACCTCTTCTCCCCCACTCCCACAAGGTCCCTAGGGTACGGCTCTGGGTGAGAGGAAGCATGTCAGAGTGGTTCAGGTCTTGTGTTCTGGGGCTGGATGGCTTAGATCCAAATGCAGACTCACCTACTCGCTGGCTGTGTGGCCTATGTGTTATTTCACCTACATATGCCTCAGTTTCCCCCTCCACAGAATGTAGCTAATAATAGCACATACCGTCCAAGATGGCTATAGTTAAGTAACATGATCCAGGTAAGGTGATCAGGATAGTACCGGGCACAGAACACATCCTCAAAAATCTTGTTTTATCACTACTTAACTTCCTGTTATCTTTTTTGATTTACTTATGTCAACTTCTAATTAGGTGAGCCCAAGATAGTCTCTTCCCTGTAGATAAAACTGCTTGCCCAGGTCATGTAGTCAGAATGTGATGGGCCATGATTTTAATCCTGGCCCCAGTGAGTCCAAAGTTCCTGATCCTTAGCCCATGAGACATTGCCTGCCATGTATTTTAGGCGGGTGTGTGTGTGTGTGTCTCATTTTGCTTCTGATTTTTCAGCTGGTGAACCGAATGGGTGACTTGGCTCATCTTGCCAAGTCAAATGTTGCCCTCCCAGCCCTGGATGGTGGTCAGGGGAAGAGCTATCCCCTGGAAACTTCCCTGGGGCCAGACAGTGGGGGCACATTCTCAGATTTGTCCTGAAGCTAGCCGGCTTTCATCTTGAGTCAGCACAGATTGCTGGGCCAGGCAAAGCACCTGTAATTTCTTCTCTGCCTCTTTTAAAATGTTGACTGTACTCTTTCACATCCTCTCCTCCAAATCAAAAACTTTCAGAGCAGAAACTAGAGGCCATCTGGTTCAGCCTCCTCCTATTAGAGTGGAGGGAGAGGGAGTGAGGCCCAGTGCAGAAGGATATGCCCCAAGTCACAAGGCATCGGCAGAGCTAGGCCCCTGCCTCTTCCTGCCCATGCTTGCCTGTAGCCAGTCCAGCCTCTGCCCCCTTAGTTGTTGGGAGATGATCTCACATTGTTGAGGTGCTCGATTTATGCCAAGCACTGCGCTAGGCACAAGGCTCATGCTTCTCAAAATGTGATCAACAGCACCTCAGGCCCACTCCAGACTTGAGCCAGAAACTTGGAGGGCATCTTGTTACAATAATTTTTATTATCTATATTTAAAGATTTGAGAGAGAGAGAGAGAGAGGGATGCCTGCGTGGCTCAGTGGTCGAGCGCCTGCCTTCAGCCCAGGGCGTGATCCTGGAGTCCCGGGATCGAGTCCCATGTCGGGCTCCCTGCATGGAGCCTGCTTCTCCCTCTGCCTGTGTCTCTGCCTCTCTCTGTGTATCTCTCAAGAATGAATAAATAAACTCTTAAGAAAAAAAAGATTGGAGAGAGAAAGTGTGCCTGCATGTGCACCTGCATGCACGAGGCAGGGATGCGGTATAGGGGGAGAGAGAGAAGGAGAGTTATCTTTTTAAGATGTTATTTATTGGGATTCCTGGGTGGCGCAGTGGTTTAGCGCCTGCCTTTGGCCCAGGGCGCGATCCTGGAGACCCAGGATCGAATCCCACGTCGGGCTCCCGGTGCATGGAGCCTGCTTCTCCCTCTGCCTGTGTCTCTGCCTCTCTCTCTCTCTCTCTCTGTGACTATCATAAATAAATAAAAATTAAAAAAAAAAAGATGTTATTTATTTATTCACGAAACAGAGAGGCAGAGACACAGGCAGAGGAAGAAGCAGGCTCCATGCAGGGAGCCCGATGTGGGTGGGACTCGATTCCAGGACTCCAGGATCAGGTCCCAAGCTGAAGGCAGGCGCCCAACCACTGAAGCCACCCAGGCGTCGCGAGGAGAGAATCTTAGACTCTCCACTGACCCTGGAGCTCCACTCCAGCTAGATCTCATGACCCTGAGATCATGACCTGAGCCTTATCCAAGAATCGGACACTACTGAATACTCCACCCAGGTACCCCTACAATATATATATTTTTAAAGATTTTATTTATTCATGAGAGACATAGAAAGAAGCATAGACATAGGCAGAGGGAGAAGCAGGCTCCATGCAGGGAGCTCGATGCAGGATTCGATCCCAGGACTCCAGGATCATGACCTGAGCTGAAGACAGATGCTCAACCACTGAGCCACCCAGGTGTCCTGAAAGGCTTTTCTAAAGAATCTTGTATTTTACTCCCAAGTTCCTAAACCCAGTTTCCTTTCAAAGAGTTTTGAAGTTGTATCTGTTTGGGCTAAGTGCAAGCTCCCAACTACTCCAAAGAGCCAGTCTAACTGCCTTGCCCTGTGGGATCGGGTAGGAGCCAGAGGTGGCTTTTAGAGCCCTAACCTCTCTGTGAGATCCCCAATCCTGGGAGCCCTGAGGATATTCCTCCCAAGGGCAGCGACTATGCCCAGCCACCAGAGCTGAGGAGTAGGATTCTCTCACCTTCCACTTCTAAAGGAATGGCACTGAAATAAACCTGGTCTTTGGAGTCACATATGCCTGGACTTGAACCTCAATCTTGGGACAAAGTTCTTGTTCCATTTCCCAAACTGAAGACAGGGATACCACCACCTACCTTGCAAGGTTGTTAGGAAGATAAGAAGGCAACCTAGCACAGGGAGGGTGGGTCTCAGTGAGCACTAAGCCTTGGAAGTTCAGAGCCTGCTTCTTGTTCAAACCTTTAGGGACACCTGGGTGGCTCAGCAGTTAAAGTGCCCGCCTTCAGCCCAGGGTGTGGCCCTGGAGTCCTGGGATCAAGTCCATCCCAGCATGGAGCCTGCTTCTCCCTCTGCCTCTCTCATGAATAAATAAATAGAAAATCTTTAAAAAACAAACACCTTTATACAGGACCTTTTGGGGACCAATCCTATTGCTTGGTGCTGCTTCTCTGCTGATTTGGAAACTCGAATTCAGGGATTCTCTCTAAACCCCTACATATGCCAGCGTTGACAGCCTCTTAAAGGGAGCCCGATGCCAGCTCCGCCACTTATTGGCTATGCAATCTTGGGGCAGTTTGACCCATCTCTGCCTCAGTTCCCTCATCTGAAAAGTAGAGGATAATTGGATTCCCCACTTCATAGCATGTTGGGAGGATTAAACAGATTAATCCATGTAATGCACTTCCAACTGTGCCTGACACACAGCAGATGCATTTGCTATTAACATCTCCAGTGTCCCCTTCCCGTATTTCTCTAGCAAATGCATAAGTCTTGGCACTCTATACTTAGTCTCCTCGTCTAAGTCTTGGGTAAAAAGAGGTAACCTCCCCCTTCTCCAGTTCCCCACCGCGAAGAACATGCTTCCAGGAACCCCCTGGGCCACTTCTAACCGCTAGCTGGCCAAGCTACAGGGTGATTATTTCCTTGGGCGAGCCAAGAGCAAACACTGCAGCCCTCTAACACGGTTACTTCCTGGGGCTGGAATATCAACAGGAAGTCCTGTGGGGAAGAGCTCGGCCAAGACAGTCATTCCGAGCAAGGGATTAGTGCCCTGACGAATCTGCCGCAACCTCCGCAGGCGCCCTCCCCACCCCCCACCCCCCACCCCGGGGGCCGGCCTCGCTCACGGGCAGGTCGCTAACTCCGCTCTTCCCTACTGGGTTCTCGAGCCCAGGAGCCCAGATGTGAACCCAGATGTGAGCCCGTACGAGAAAGCCAGACAGACACAAAGGTGCACGCTCCGAGCGGCTGGCCCCTTTACTGGCATTGGGACGGCTCCTCTCCGCGCGCGAGGGCGCACAGCGCACTAACCATGCCCGCCCTCGCCCCGCATCTGTGCAAACTCGAGCTCGAATTCTCCAGGGTCCGTGCGCCGCTTAACCCCGAACAAGAGCGAGTACTCGAATCAAAAGGGGTCGAGCAACGGGAAGGCGTCGGCGGGCGGCGCCCCGGGGAGGGACGGCGCTAGGCCTCCAGGTCGAAGTCGTCGCGCTCCTCGTTGTACTCCAGCACGTGGCGCCGGATCCGGGACGAGTCCACCCAGGTGACGAAGTCCTCCATGCTGCGCGTGACGAGGAAGGCGGGGTCGGTGACCACGTCGGGGCCCACGCGCACGTGGCCCTGCTCCACGAAGGCCACGGCGGCCTGGAGGTGCTGCGCCATGCGCAGCTTCAGCAGCACGGTGGGCAGGCGGCGGCGGCAGAAGGCCGAGGCGGTGACCGAGTCGCAGAGCGCGAGCGAGCCGCGCGTGGGCACCAGGCCGAGGGCGTACAGCTTGTCCAGCAGCGCGGCCGAGGCGCGCACGCGGAACGGGTCTCGCTCGGGGAGGTCGCGCAGACGCCGCGCCAGCTCGCGCACCGCCCGGCTCAGCTGGTTGTAGCGCGTGTAGTCCTCCCGCCGCTGCAGCCGGTACCGCCGCAGCACGCGCAGCTCGTGCAGGTTGTGGTCGGTGGCCTCCCAGTTCAGGAAGTCCACCTGCTTCAGCAGCTTCTGCTCGTGGAACTTCAGCTTCCGCACCATGATGGCGGCTCCCGGGGCCTCCAAAGCCGACGCCTCGACCGCGCCGCCGAGCGCCCGCGCGACTTCCGCCCAGGCCGGCCCAATGAGAGGACGGCCTCGGGCCACGCCCTCCGCCCCCATTGGTCAGGCCGGAGCCACGCCCCCGCCAGCGACGTCACTATCTCGCGTTGCTTCCCGCGTTGCCGGAAGTAGGGCCGAGGTGCTGGCGGTGGGGCGGCTGGCGCGGCCGCGGCCCGGGCAGGTGCTCTTCCTTTAGACCTTTTTCTTGTTGTTGTTTTAAACCTCCTCGTGGTGTTCAGTCACGAGGACTGTATCCCCAGTGCAGCAGTCGTTCAGTCCCACTCAGACTTATGCCTGTTAGAGTCTCCCAGGTGAGTCCGCTCCGGGAAGCTGAGGTCAGGCCGGGCGGAGACAGGTGCCGGCTGTGCTGGTTCGGCGGGCTGCGCGGCGCTCCCGGTGCTCTCGGTGCTCCCGGCGGTCGCGGTGCTCCCGGTGTCACGGTCCTCCGGTGCTCCCGGCGGTCGCAGTCCTCCCGGTGCTCTCGGTGGCCGCGATGCTCCCGGCGGTCGCGGTCCTCCCGGTGGCCTTGATGCTCCCGGCGGCCGCGGTCCTCCCGGTCCTCCCGGTGGCCTCGATGCTCCTGGCGGCCGCCGGTCCTCCCCGTGCTCGCGGTGGCTGCGATGCTCCCGGCGGTCGCGGTCCTCCCGGTGGCCGCGATGCTCCCGGTGGCCGCGATGCTCCCGGCGGCCGCGGTCCTCCCGGTCCTCCCGGTGGCTTCGATGCTCCCGGCGGCCGCGATGCTCCCGGTGCTCGCAGTCCTCCCGGTCGTCGCGATGCTCCCGATGCTCCCGGCGGCCGCGGTCCTCCCGGTCCTCCCGGTGGCTTCGATGCTCCCGGCGGCCGCGATGCTCCCGGTGCTCGCAGTCCTCCCGGTCGTCGCGATGCTCCCGATGCTCCCGGCGGTCGCGGTCCTCCCGGTGCTCCCGGTGGCCGCGGTGCTCCAGCTGCTGGGAGCTTCCCGGCGCCGCCCGGTCTAGGGGGCCCGACGCTGGCGAGCCTGCAGGAACCCCGACTGCCCGGCCGCTTCCTCGCCCTCACAGAGGCCTCCCCGAAAGCTGTATTAGCAGATGTGCCAGGTGACTCATCGAACCTAGCAGGTCCGAGACACCTGGATTCAAGTACACACCCCGAGCTCACTCGAATTAGCCCGACCGGGTGGACTTCTGGTCACCCGGCACCGAGCTGAATACATTCAACGCTCTTCGGCTCCTTCGGTCTGTAAGTCACATACACGAAACCGGTCTGTTTGCCTGGGCCTTTGACGCCATCTAGCTTCCTCGCTGATCATTTTTAGTTTTGTACGGGAGTTTCATTGTCCTTTTAAGTACGATACTTACTATGTGGGAAATGATACATGTCAGTGTAAGTTATACATGTTAAGTTACAAAGTATAATGAGGATACTTAGGAACCCAACAGCCAGCTTAAGAAAAATGTCACCAGGACCACTTCCATCGACCTACTCCGGCCACTTCTCCAGTCAGAGGTAATGGTATCTATGCACCTGGATTTTTGTGTTCATTTTCCCCTTTTGCTTAAAAAGAAAAAAAAAAGTTTTATCATTGCACATGCATCTCTAAATGTGTTGAGAACCTTCTTATTTCAAAGTGGAGCCAGTAGACCGGCACAGAGCTTTTTGGAAATGCAGTATTTTAGGCCGATTCCTGACCCACAGAATGACAGCCACTGCTTAACAAGATTCCCCAGGTAATTTGTATACACGTATACATGCCAATTTTGCAGATATGGTTAAATTAAAGATTTTGAAATGGCGAGAATACGGACACCTGAGTGGGTTCAGCGGTTTAGCGCCGCCTTCAGCGCAGGGCATGATCCTGGAGACCCCGGATCGAGTCCCACATTGGACTCCCTGCATGGAGCCTGCTTCTCCCTCTGCCTGTGTCTCTGCCTCTCTGTGTGTGTCTCTCGAATAAATAAATAAAATATTTTTAAAAAAAGAAATGGTGAGAATATGCTCAGTTATCTGGGTGGGTCTCATGTTGTCATCAGTGTCCTTATAAGTGAAAGAGGGAGGCAGAGGAATCAGAGGAGATAGATGATGAAAGCAGAAATCTGAATATGTGAGAGGGAGCTTTGAAGATGACGGGGAACCCAAAGCAGAGGAGTGTTGGCAGCCTCTAGTAGCTGGAAAAGGCAAGGAAACAAATTTTTCCTTAGAGCCTCCAGAACATAGTCTTGAGATCCAGTTTGGATTTCTGTAAAACAATAAACGCGTGTTGCTTTAAGCCACCCAAGTTTCTGGTAATTTGTTACAGCAGCAATAGAAAACTAATACAATTTCCTCTTTTTTCCTAATTGATTTGAGGATGTTCTTTATGTATTATGGATATTAATCCTTAACCAGTTATATATAGAACAAATATTTTCTCCCAGCTTGCGCTGCATCCCCACCCTTCATAGTCCCCCCAGCCTCACTCCATCCTCAGCCTTTGCTCAGCATGTCTGCAGTAGGACTCTTGGTTAACTTCCTTCTCCCCAGACAATAAACAGTAAAAACTAAACCATATGTGTTAGCAAGTGATAAATGTTATGAAACAAAACTGAGCAGGATATAGGAGAGCTTAGGCTAATGAAGGGCTGTAGTTTTAAATAGGGCATGTCAGGGTAGGTTTTATTGAGAAGGTGATATTTTATAGGGATTTAGCCATGTAGATATCTAGGGAGAGAGTATTTCCGAAAGAGACACAGTCTACAAATGCCTTAAGACAGGAATGTGGGGCAGCCCAGGTGGCTCAGTGGTTTAGCGCTGCCGTCAGCCCAGGGCGTGATCCTGGAATCCCGGGATCCAGTCCCACGTCGGGCTCCCTGCATGGAGCCTGCTTCTTCCTCTGCCTGTGTCTCTGTCTCTCTCTGTGTCTCTCATGAATAAATAAATCTTAAAAAAAAAAAAAAAAAAAAAGACAGGAATGTGCCCAGCATATCAGAAGAGTAACAGAGCCGTCTTGGTTGGAGCAGTGGGCTAGGAGGGGAGGAAAGGGGGTTCTGATGACAGAAATTCATAGACCTTTGAGTAATTAAGGACTTTGGTTTTTATGTTTGTGAGATGAAGATACTGAATGGTATGGCAGAGGATTGACATCTAACTTATGTTTTTTGTTGCTTTTTAAGATTTTTTATTTATTCATGAGAGACACAGAGGCAGAGACACAGGCAGAGGGAGAGGCAGGCTCCCCGAAATGAGCCCGATGTAGGACTTGATCCTGGATCCTGGAATCACACCCTGAGCCGAAGGCAGATGCTCAACCGCTGAGCCATCCAGGCGTCCCATAAGTTATGTTTTAAATAGATCACTCTGACTGCCATGTTGAGAATAGACTGTCAGGAGGCAGGGGTGGAAACAGATCATTAGGAAGCTGTTGCAGTGATCTGGGTGAGAAAGACAGCTGGGACCAGGAGAGAAGAATCTTTTTTTTTTATTTATTTTATTTTATTTATTTATTCATGAGAGGCACAGAAAGAGGCAGAGATGTAGACAGAGGGAGAAGCAGGCTTCCTCTGGGGAGCCCAATGCAGGACTCGATCCTAGGACCCGGGTATCATGACCTGAACCAAAGGCAGACACTCAACCACTGAGCCACCCAGGTGCTCCACAGTAGCAAGAATCTGATGTGAGAGGAGTCCCACAAATGATGAGAGTCAAGGACGGCTCCAGTTTTTGGCGTGAGCAAGTGGTAGAAACTTCTCATCACTCAAGGGAAGGCTGCCAAGTAGAATAGGTTTGGGGGGCAGTATCTGGTATTGCTTGGGACATATTGGGTTGGAGGTGTCTATTAGACATCCTAGGGGAGATGTCAAAGAGAAAGCCATTTGAGCCTGGAATTCTAGATAAAGGCCTAGGCTGGAGATTAAAATAAAAAATTGAGTTGTTATTGGTAGAGAGATGGTATGTCAAGCCATGAGTCTGGGCGAGGTCATCAAAATAGTGAATATGATAGACAAGCGGACCACTTTCTGTAGTCTATAGTGTTACAAATTATTGGAGAGAGGAAGATGAACTAATGAGGTAGAAGGGAAACCAGGAGAGTATGGTTTCCCCAGTGGAAGTGAAGGAAGTGTATCCAGGGGGAAGGAGTCCTCAACCTGGTCCCATGGTACTGAGAGGTTGAGTAAGAGGGGAACTGAGAATAACCATTAGGTCATTAATGACTTTGACCTTGATAATAATAGTTTCAGTTGGGCAGCCCCGGTGGCTCAGCGGTTTCGCTCCACCTTCAGCCCAGGGCATGATCTTGGAGTCCCGGGATCGAGTCCCATGTCGGGCTCCCTGCATGGAGCCTGCTTCTCCCTCTGCCTGTGTCTCTGTCTCTGTCTCTCTCTGTGTCTCTCATGAATAAATAAATAAAATCTAAAAACAAAAAAATAGGGATCTCTGGGTGGCACAGCGGTTTAGCGCCTGCCTTTGGCCCAGGGCGCGATCCTGGAGACCCGGGATCGAATCCCACATCAGGCTCCCGGTGCATGGAGCCTGCTTCTCCCTCTGCCTGTGTCTCTGCCTCTCTCTCTCTCTCTCTCTCTGTGACTATCATAAATAAATAAAAATTTAAAAAAATAAAAAAATAAAAACAAAAAAATAACAGTTTCAGTGGAGTGTGAGGGTGCAAGACTGGCTTGAGGGGTTTAAGAAGAGAAAGGGAGGAAAGAAATTTCAGGCAGCTAGTATAGATGGCTATTTTGAGGAATTTTGCTCATGCATGCAAAGAAATGGGGCAGTAGTTGGTGGGGGGAACTAGAGTGGAGAATCTATTTTTTAAAGATGTGGGTTGACTCTTTCCTCAGTACCCACAGCTTGTTGGATGCCATTCCAGTCTATTCTACTTCCATAAACTCCCAGATTTACTTCTCTCCAGCCAGTACCCTGTACTGTCTCAGGCTCTCATCATCTCACGTGCATGTATTGCACTGTACCCATTTTGCCACCAGTGGGGTCAGACTGGGAGCCACTGGCTGCAGCTCTCCCTTGCTGACTCTTTTCTTAAAGGAGGAAATTTGGGCACTTGGATGGAGAATGGATGCTGTTTGCCGAGCATGAGTCAGGGCCCAGGCAGAAAAGAGAGAACACACTCCAATTAGAATAATGTAAGGAAAAAAAAAAAAAAGAATAATGTAAGGAGAATTGAATAAAGAGACTTTGTCCTAAGGGAATGGGCAGGGTATAGGGAAACCACAAAGATTAGTGCTGTTTCCTGAGACTAGCAACTTGGGGGCTGTGTTACCCCTAGACTTGAAGAGGGTCACTGGAAGGGAGGGAATGGAAGATGCTGGTACTGTGTGGAAATGTCTGAGAGGCTCAAGAGAATTTTCCCCAAGAACCTGGAAGTAAGTATGGCTCCTAAGAGTTAGAAAAACCCACCCAGAACAGATGTGGGAGAAAGCCCAAGATGGTTGGTCTGTGAATGTGTGGCTGAGGTGTTTGGGAGCCAACTAAAGGCCATCAGGGTGGTGGCTGGACTGGGATCCTGGCTGGGTGAGCAGAAGTCCTATCGATTGTATTAAGGGAGCTAATAAAGGTAAAATGTGTACAACAGTGTGTGGCACTAACATCGCAGTTGCTGTTAGGCTCAGCTTGGGCAGAGGCTATGTGAATGAGGAGAGATCACAGAGAAGGGGTGTCCCAAAAGTAGCTGGGGGAGACCTACTCCAGCTCTGGTTGGAGGAGGAGGAGGACGATGACCCAAATGCTTAGAATCAGGGCTGGCCCTGTCGTGGAGGATGAGATCTCAGTGTTTCTTGGCTGAAAGACTTGTTACACCATCTCCTCATCCTCTCATGGGGTTTGGGGGGGGGGGGGAAATGAGTGGGGAAAATTTGAGAGGAAGACAAACCATGTAAGACTCCTAACTCTAGGAAACAAAGGGTTGCAGAAGAGGGGGTAGGTGGGGGAATGGGGTAACTGGGTGACAGGTATTAAGGAGGGCACACAACGAGATGACCACTGGGGTCCACTGAGCTAACCTGGTAACTGGGCTTCCTAAGGGGTGGCCCAGCCTGCCGTGATCCGTTGGTGCAAAAATTCAGGTCTGCCTGACAGTCGCATTTCTGTGTGCAAGTTGAATACCCGGCCTGGTAACTACCCCACCACGGTGAGCCCTCGGTAACGTATGCGATTGTCCGATCCCTGTGTTGAACACCTGACACTAATATAATATTGTATGTCAACTACAATTACAAATAAAGCTTTAAAACCTGGCCTTCTGGGGTTTGTACCTAAGCCTTTATTCAGGTCACATGTCAGCCCTGCAGAGGGAGTTGGATCTACTGGCTGTGCCAGTGAAATTGGGTTTTGGAGCCTTCTACCCCTCCCAACAGCCGAAGGCGCCCATGTTTAGCAGCTCCCCCTTGCGCCAGCTAATCCGCAACAAGTAGGAAAAGTCAGAATGAGGAGGAAGGAAGTTCTAGCTAGAACACGGCTCCAGGGCATGGCCTGGAAGAGGAGTAGGGGCTAAAGCCTCCGTCTCACCTCAGGCACCTCCTCTTCCGGGAAGCCTTCCTTGGTCCTTGCTCCACCCAGGCTGGGATAGGTGCCCTCCCAGGCACATTTCGTGGCACTGGTCCCGCTGAGTAGGGAGTTACCTGCCTACCTCTCCTGACTTCTGGAAGGTAGGGACGACATCTTATCTTTGTAGCCCAGGGGGCCTGATAGAGAATGATAACTCTGTGAACGCTCCTTTGAGTGCACGACTGAATGCATGAGCTCGACCCAGGACAGATAAATCACAGGTGGGGGGGGGGGGCGGCTGCACACCTGAGAGGGCACACTCCTGCGGGTTGTGTCCTAATCCCCAGGGCCGAGCGTGGCACGTGGCACCTGGCGCCCAGTGCCCAGAGTGCTCCAGGTGGGCTGGCCAAGGCTCCAGTGCCCCTTGCCTGTCTGCAGGCCCACGCACACCACCCTGCCCCCTTGCTCTGCTCGCTGCTCACGCCACAGAAAATCCAGTCCCGGGGCGGCACAGGGCACCCCGGAACGGGGCGTGCCTAAGCTTGTCCCCTGTGGCTACATACCTAGGGTCTTGTCCTTCCCTCCAAAGGAGGTCTCCCGCGGCAGGGGTGCTCCCAGCCTGGTGGCTACGGGATCGGAGCCTCAAGCTTCTTCCCAGAGGGCGCTGCTAGCTCGGGGG
Source organism: Canis lupus dingo (assembly GCF_003254725.2). Lineage (NCBI taxonomy): Eukaryota > Metazoa > Chordata > Mammalia > Carnivora > Canidae > Canis > Canis lupus. Next base: position 38,701,089 of record NC_064272.1, read on the forward strand.
CTAGCTCACCCTGCCCCCCCCCCACCAGCGATCCCCAGGCTGCGCCCCGGCCCAGTTTCGCCCAGTCTCGCCCGAGTGGGGGTGGAGGAGGCAGGGGGACGGGAGAGCGGCGGCGGCGGCGGCGGTCGGGCGCCCTCCCTCGGCCCCTCCCTGGGGCTCGGCCGCCGCGGCCTCCCCGCCAGCCCTCACTTTGCAAACTTTCGGACTTTTCCTCCACTGCGTCGAGGGGAAGGCGGCGGCTGACGGAGCCCCGGGGGCGAGGCGGGCGGCGAGGGGGACTCTAGGCGCTCCGGCCAGGGGTCCCCGCGCGGGGGGCTCCTGGAGGCTCGGGCCCCTAACCTCGGCGGGTCGGGGAGCGAGCGCGAGCGCGGGGGGCCGGGGGAGGGGGTCCCCGCGGGGTGGGGGTGCTCCAGGAGCTCCGGCGAGGGGTCCCCGCGGGGTGGGGGTGCTCCAGGCGCTCGGGCGAGGGGTCCCCGCGGGGTGGGGGTGCTCCAGGAGCTCCGGCGAGGGGTCCCCGCGGGGTGGGGGTGCTCCAGGCTCTCCGGCGAGGGGTCCCCGCGGGGTGGGGTGCTCCAGGCGCTCGGGCGAGGGGTCCCCGCGGGGTGGGGGTGCTCCAGGAGCTCCGGCGAGGGGTCCCCGCGGGGTGGGGGTGCTCCAGGCGCTCGGGCGAGGGGTCCCCGCGGGGTGGGGGTGCTCCAGGAGCTCCGGCGAGGGGTCCCCGCGGGGTGGGGTGCTCCAGGCTCTCCGGCGAGGGGTCCCCGCGGGGTGGGGGTGCTCCAGGCGCGCGGGCCCCTAACCTCGGCGGGTCGGGGCGGGCGCGGGGGCCGGCGGGGGGGCGGAGCCGGGCCAAAGCGCCGCGGAGTTCGCCCGAGTCCCGGCCGCCGCTCCTCCCTCCCGCCTCTCCCACCCCGCGCCGCCCCCTCGGCTCTTCCCTCCTCTCTCCGGACGCCGCCTCCCGGAATCCCTTTTCTCTGTTGTTTTGGAGCTAGGTCCTCGCTGGCGGCGCCGAGGGGCCGCGGGCGCGCGACGCGGAGGCGGGCGGGGGCACGGGCCGGGGCAGTGGCCGCCGCCCCCCGGGGACCCCGGCCGCGCGGACCCGGAGCGCCACCGACCCCGCGCACTGCCGCCCCGGGGCGCGCCCTCCGGCTCCCGCGGCGGGGTGACCCCGGGCCGGGCTCGGACTCCGAGCGGGCCCGCAAGTGCTGCGGAGCCGGCGGACAAAAGAGGCCGCTCAGCTGGTGGCCAGAAGTGCCGGGGCGCCTCGTCGCGCCCCCTCCGTCCTCGGAGTCGGGGGCTCGGGCGGGGAGGGCGCCGGGGTCGCCGAGGTGGCGGCCTGTTGTGTAAGCCTCAGTGCTTGTTTCCCCCCCGCCCGGCTCGTTGTGAAGCCGGACACATCCACCCTTGGACTGGATTCAAGAGGCTGCTGTTTTCTCCATGCTCCTCTTGGATTTTCTGGATTTTTGAAAGCCCAGTGGCCCCGGAGGAGGAAGAGGAAGGAGGAAGGAGCAGATCTGCAGAGGAATGTGAGAGCCTCCCGGCGGAGAAGCCAGGGAGAAGCCAGGAGCCGAGCCGGGAGCCAGAGCTGCCTGGGTTTCTGCAGCCGCGGTCTGGGGGTGACTCGCTTCTATTTCAGAACATTGTTCCAGTGGAAAGTGTCAAGTTCTTGCCCTCTCCGAGCTGGTTTCTCCGAGTCACTTGACTTTTCTTCTGCAAGTGGGAGGAAGGAGAGGGTGCCGGGTCTGGGCTGCCGGGGAGGAGGGAAGGAGGACCGTGGACATGATCCCTCTCTGCTCGCAGGAGTGTGTCGGAGACTTAATAGGGCAGGCGAAGGGCCGAGGACATCGCGTTGAATAGGGGGAGGCTACCCAGCGTCTGGGGGTGCCAAGACCCCAGCTCCGGAGCTAAGAGACTGAGCTGCTGCGACAGGCCCCAGCTCCGTCCTGGCCAGGACCCGGCCCTCCTCCCTCTCCCGCTGGGCCAGCCATGGCGCTGAAAGGCCGAGCCCTCTACGACTTCCGCAGCGAGAACAAGGAGGAAATCACCATCCATCAGGACGAGGACCTGGTCATCTTCAGTGAGACCTCGCTGGACGGCTGGCTGCAGGGCCAGAACAGCCGCGGCGAGACCGGGCTCTTCCCTGCCTCCTACGTGGAGATCATCCGCTGCGGCGCCGGCTCCAGCCCTGCCGACTACCCCGGCAGCCCAGGCCCTCTGGGCACGCAGGTGAGCTCGTATGACGGCTCCGGCTCCGGCTCCGGCTCCGGCGTGGCCAGCCCTCCCAGGAGCGCCGGGGGCAGCGGCTTCCTCTCCCACCAGGGCAGCTTCGAGGAGGACGATGATGATGACTGGGATGACTGGGACGATGGATGCACAGTGGTGGAGGAGCCTCGGGCTGGCGGGCTGGGCACCAACGGGCACCCCCCTCTCAACCTCTCGTACCCCGGTGCCTACCCCAGCCAGCACATGGCCTTCCGGCCCAAGCCGGCCCTGGAGCGGCAGGACAGCCTGGCGTCTGCCAAGCGCGGCAGCGTGGTGGGGCGCAACCTCAACCGCTTCTCGTGCTTCGTTCGCTCCGGAGTGGAGGCCTTCATCCTGGGTGACGTGCCCATGATGGCCAAGATTGCGGAGACGTACTCCATTGAAATGGGCCCTCGTGGCCCCCAGTGGAAGGCCAACCCCCACCCGTTCGCCTGCTCAGTGGAGGACCCCACCAAACAGACCAAATTCAAGGGCATCAAAAGCTACATCTCCTACAAGCTCACGCCTACCCACGCCGGCTCGCCGGTCTACCGGCGCTACAAACACTTTGACTGGCTTTACAACCGCCTGCTGCACAAGTTCACGGTCATCTCGGTGCCCCACCTGCCGGAGAAGCAGGCCACTGGCCGCTTTGAGGAAGACTTCATCGAGAAGCGGAAGCGCCGGCTCATCCTCTGGATGGACCACATGACGAGCCACCCAGTGCTGTCCCAGTATGAGGGCTTCCAGCACTTCCTCAGCTGCCTGGACGCCAAGCAGTGGAAGATGGGCAAGCGCAGGGCGGAGAAGGATGAGATGGTGGGTGCCAGCTTCCTGCTCACCTTCCAGATCCCCACGGAGCACCAGGACCTGCAAGATGTGGAGGACCGTGTGGACACCTTCAAGGCCTTCAGCAAGAAGATGGACGACAGCGTGCTGCAGCTCAGCACCGTGGCGTCGGAGCTGGTGCGCAAGCACGTGGGGGGCTTCCGCAAGGAGTTCCAGAAGCTGGGCAATGCCTTCCAGGCCATCAGTCATGCCTTCCAGATGGACCCCCCCTTCAGCTCTGAGGCTCTCAACAGCGCCATTTCTCACACGGGCCGCACCTATGAAGCTGTGGGTGAGATGTTCGCCGAGCAGCCCAAGAATGACCTCTTCCAGATGCTCGACACGCTGTCCCTCTACCAGGGCCTGCTCTCAAATTTCCCTGACATCATCCACCTGCAGAAAGGTAAGAGCCACCGTGGGCGGGACACCCTCGCGGAGTCCGCGCTCTGCTGGGCACCGGGGATGTGAGGATGGCCGAGGGCAGGGGGCAGCCCACCTAGTCTTCCTGCCTCGTCCCTTCGTCCCCCCGTGTGTCGGGCACCTGCTGCCCGGCAGCTGCTAGTCTAGGTGCCCGGGTGCTGTCGTGGGCGGCTCTGGTCCCTGGCCTCACGGTGCTCGCTGCTTTACCTTTTGTCGTCTGTTTCTTTGTGCATCGTTCATGTTTCCCGTCTCTGTCTCATTTGCTCATCTACGCATCACGCGCTGAGCGTGAGTCTGGGAACACGGAGATGACTGGGGCCCAGGCCTTGCTCTTGAGAAGCCCACAGGCCCGTGGGGGACATGGACACAGATAACAGGAGCACAGAGTGCGGCCTGTCTTCCCACTCCTCTGCAGCTCCTGGTGGCCTCCGAGCCTGTTCTTCCCACCCGACACCCTATCTGTGTGCGGGAGGCTCCCGTCCCCATTTTGCAGATGAAGGAGCTGGTGTCCACAGAAGGGTGGCTGCACAGAGAGGCCGTGTCCTGGCTGAGACTGTCCCTTCCTCCTGCGCCTCCCCGAGGACATGAGAACACGTCCATCCGTGTTGGCTAATTCCCAAGCCCAGCTGTGTTTTCAGTTCTCAGGGCCCCCCCACCCCGTCCGTGGGGGCAGAGGCAGGATGGGCCTCTGTCTGTCACTGTTGGGCTGTCAAGGAACTGCCAGGGAAGTGACTCATCCCGGGTCACCTAGGGGTGCCCGGGCTCGTCCAGGGGAGGAATGAGGGTTCGGGGCACTACCCTCCTGGCCCATCCAACTTCCCCCCCTTCCTGAACCTGGCTTCTCTTGCCTGAGCAGTGAGTTAGGGGCGGACCTGGCAGGTGGCTGAGTCCCGGGGACAACAGGCAGGGCAGATGTCAGGAGAGAGGTGTGGTCCTCCCTGGGGCTGCAGGGCCCTGCAGGGCGTGGGGCTGGCTCCCTGGCCCCTAGGCCCTGAAGTCAGGCCTGGCTTCGCAGAGTTTTCCTCTGGGTGGGGCACGGAGGCAGACTCTGGACTGAGCCTGGGGGGACAGCAGACGCCACCGGCTGCCTCGGTGTGCAGGAGAGCCGGGAGTAAGCCAGCCCTCCTCTTCTTTACCAGGAGGGTGCCTTCTAGAATTCTCCGTCTCCCAGGCTCCTTTCTCCCCTCGCCTTCTCTTCCTCCTTCCTTCCCTGCCCTTTTATCTCACCTCCATGTTCCTGTCCTCCTCCTTTCCCTCTTCTTTCAGCCTCAGGAGACACCAGCCCTGCGTTGAGTTTTGGCTGTGTCCCCAGTTTGCTGTGCACTCCCGGGAAGTGCCTTCCCCTCTCCGGGCCTTGGTTTCCTGATCTAGAAAACAAGGGAGGGGAGAGCGGTGCACTCCCACGAGGGAGACTCCTGGGGGGATCTGGTGAGACCGAGTGATGCATTAGAGCGCCCCGAGCTCTGGGCGGGGTACGCGGGGTGGCCTGCCCGCTGGCCAGTGCGACAGGTGTGTGCCAACAGGTGTGTGCCGGGCGGAAGTGTGCGGGGCCTGGGAAAGCTGGTTCAACCAGCTTGGATGGCGTGTTTCTGTGGGCGGTGGCGGGAAGCGGGGCGCGCGGGGGCAGAAGACGCCGGCCCGGGGCCCCCAGGGTTGCCTTGCCGGGGAAGAAGTGAGGCCGCGGCCCTTCTGACTCCAGCGGACACGGAGCTGCGACGTCCCCCGTTGCAGACTGAGGCTTTCCCGGCCGGCTGTCCCGTGGGCTGCTGCGTCCTCGCTGGCAGAGGTGGGGTCCCCCCCACAAGGCCGCCCCCCCACCCTGAGGGCCGCCCCCCCCCCGCCCTGAGGGCCCCTCCGGGCCGCTCCCCCCCAGGGCCCCCCCCCAGAGCCCCTCCCCACCGGGGCTCGCGGTCCCTGCGGCTGGGCCTCTGGCGGACCCAGAGCTGGCGGGTCTGGGGGTCCCGGCCAGATGGGGGCCGTGGGGCTGCGGGCTGGCTGTGTGCGGGGGCCCTTCCTCGGAGGAAGGAGCGGGGAAGCTGGGCCTCAGGTCTCCAAAGTTCTGTCTGTCCATCCAGACGCCTGAAAGATGGCAAGTGTGTGGCGGCGGCCCTGGGAGGAAGGAGGCGGGAGGCTTCGGTGGGGCCAGGAGGCCGGTCGGGACAGATGCTGCCCCTGAGATGACCGAGGGGCTCTTACGCCTCAGGGTCCCCCTTGGTAAGGTGGATCATGGAGTTGGCTTGGCACCAAGATGAAGCCACAGTCTGTCTGTCCGCCGGCACCACGCCTGGAGCTCAGTCTGGGGGTCTCCTCGGAGAAGAGGGATTGTAGAAGTCGCCAGTCTTGGGGGTGCCAGGGGCCCCAGGAATAGTCACCCTGGGACAAAGGGAAACGGTGTGCGTCCAGGGCCCACCCTGAGAGCCAGCCAGGGCAGGGGAATGGCCGTGGTTCCCTGCATTTTACGGGGTGCAGTGAGGTGGGATGATGGGCAGGAACTGGGGCCCAGGGGTGTCTGACTGCACAGCTGTGCCAGACAGATGGGGTGAGGAGCTCCCCAAGGGATGGGTGCACGGGAGAGACGAGGGAGGCTGGGTGCCCTGGCACCACTAACTCGGCTGGCAGGCCTGGTGGGCTGGCGGCAGCCCAGGGCTGCAGAACGCACCTGCAGTGGCCTTGGGACTCCCAGGCTGGCCAAGGCACAATGTCCCCTGCAGGACCAGTGCTTGCCTGGGGGACAAGTGGGTCTGAACTCTGTGCTCTGGGCCATCGTCTCATCCTCCCTCCACCTCCCCTCCTAGGCTTCCGTAAGCAAAGAGAACCCTAACCAGCCACTACCAGCTGGTGCTTGCTGTGACTGAGAAGCAGTCTGCACACGTCACCTGTAGCATCTCGGGCCCTTATTCCGTCAGGTGCTGTCCTAAGTACTCCATGCAGATGAGCTCGAGGGAACCTTAACTATGTTATAGGTTGGGCGGCACCATCGTCCTGTGTTCCAGATATGGAGACTCAGAAGCACTGTCGCACTGAGAGCAGTTGCCAGTAACATCAGACCTGGTCTAGCCTGTCCCGTTTGACAGCTGGGTGACCTTTAGCCCAGGCAAGAGCAGTGGCTTGCTGCAGGTGACACAGCTGGGGCCAGGACTCAGACTTCTCACCCCTGACCTCAGAGAGGCGGGGACGAGATGGATTGAGCTTAGGGAATATGCCTGGGACCCTGGGGCTCTGGGACACCAACCTCCTTTCCTGGTTCCTAGGATCCAGTCTATAGGACACCTGCCAGGGCCGAGGCTCCTTTGGGTCCCGAGCTCTCAGGTCCAGTCCTACACAGAGTGTTAGGGGGGGCGCTGGACAGGCCTGAGCCCTGACTCCCGGCCTGTCTCTGGGGTACGTTAATGTTAGCTGGTCCCAGCCCCAGATCTGAGTCACAGGGTGGAGAGGTGATGAGGAGCAGGGTGGGACCTCTGCTTTCCCCCGCCCCCCACAGCTTCTATCCCCTGTCCCTGGCCCCCTGCCTGTCTGTGGATACCTAGCAGTTGCAATAGGTTCACTTCTATTATCTGGGCCTCTGTTTCCTCATCAACAAAAGGAGCCTTTCCTTCTTCCGAGCCAGAAAAGCCCTCTTGGATACAGATCCATCCCCACTGCACCCTGAGTTTTTAGGCAGATGGAATCCAAGCTAGTTAGTGGCTCCCCTTCAGGTAGGTTCTTTGTCCGTTATCTGGGGGCCCGACACAAATAGGGTGACCTGGGTGACCTGGCATGGGCTCCATGCAGTAGGCATGGTATCCGCCCCCCAGCTGTGGAGGGTTACCTCTGCCCCAGGCATCCCCTATGTATGGGGCACGGCAGAGGCTGGGGGCCCCTAGGCAGGCCTTCCCGGACGGGGCCTCAGTTTTCTCTGTACAAGGTGGGGGGTGGGCATCTGGCCTTTAGGACCTCTTTAGCCCTGAAGTCTCTTGTTGGGTCCTCGTGCTGGGCCTTGGGCTGATCTCTCTTTTGCTGCCCAGACCTGGGCAGTTGGGATGAAACAGGAGGCAGGAGGTGGTTTGAGGAAGGCGGCAGGACTGTGTGGGTGCAGAGCTGGTGAGTGCAGAGCTCTCTTGAGAGCTGTGTGAGCGGCCCCGGAGAGTCCGCAGACTCATGTCTGTCTGCCCCAGATGCCCCCGTTAGGCCCTTGCTGGCCATTTTGGGTGCTGCTCCTTCTAAAGGCCTCGGGAGTTATTTCCAACATATAGAGCCCTGGGCCTGGCACCGTAAATGACCAAGAAAAGGATCTTGAACGCATCAGACACCTTGAGTGAGAGTAGAAGGGGCACATCTTGAAGGCCCCGCCGCGCTGTTGGGGGGTGTCGTCCGGCTCGCCCCGCCTTCCTACAGCCTCTCTCTGCTTTGCGCAGTGGGGTCCCTACAGCCCGCGAGGAGCACCCGCCCGACGCAGGCAAGCCGCCCCCCTCCCGGCAGCGGCGCCCACCGCCTTCGATGCAGTCAGTCAAGTGCCTGTTAGTTCAGAGCTGAAATCCATTCACAACTGCTTGCTGATTCATTCAGACTCTTCTAAATTGGGTCCCCTGCCCAGGATCGTCCTCCGCCCCCCATCTGTCACCCGCTTGTTACCGGGCCCCCTCGGTCCCTTTCGGCTGGCGTGAGGAGGGGCAGACCTGTTCGTGGGGAGACCCACACAAAGGAGGATAGCAGGTGCTGTTTCAGAATCAGCAGTGTAATGGGGGTGGGGGCACCGTGGCGAGGGGCTGGGAACCCCACCTAGGGGCGCCGCAGGGGGCTCTCGTGTGGAGGAGGGGCCTGAGTCTGGCTGGGGGCCTTAAATCATGCATAGAGACCTAGCAGGCTGAGATGTGGCAGGAGGCACAGGCACAGGGCGAGTCTGACGAACGTGGGGTCGGTGTGGGAGGGGTGCACGGGCAGCCTGCGGAGGGCCCCCGGCTAGGCAGGTGGGCGGGGACCTCCGTCTGCAGGCAGCAGGGGGCCAGGGAGGGTCTGGAGCTTTGGGTGCCTGGGGTGGCTGTCCTTTAGGTACTGTGGGGCGGCTCTCAGAGGCTGGGCCTGAGCGGGAGCCCCTTGGGGGCCTGTTGCAGCAGGGCAGCGGGGAACGGGGTGAATCAGCTGGGCAGACGCGGCCCTCGCTCTCCCATGGGCTAGGCCTGGTCCGGGCGCTGCAGGCCTTGAGCTCACAGGCCAGAGCAGGCAGGCAGAGCAACCGCAGGCTGGTAAGAGCTGGGGCGGGTGGAGGCCCCGGGAACACGGGAGGCGCCCCATGCAGAGGGGGCTCGGGAAGGCTTTCTGGAGGAGCTGATGTCTGAGCTGATTAGGAGCCAGTGTGAGAGCCGAGGCCTGGGTTGGGGAAGGACAGCCCCGTCCTGGACCTCGGGTCAGCCCGCAGGGCAGTGACGGGCTGCAGTTGTGGGCTGCTGGCAGTGCCCCGGGTTGGGAGGGAGGATGTGCCAAAGGTGGGGGTTGGGGGATGTCCTGGTGGAGACATCCAGGTGGCTGTTACCGAGGGGGCTCACGGAGGGTAGAGGGCGCAAATGCGGGAGACCAGAGCCCTAACTTCCCTTGTCCTCCTCCACTGTACCTGTGCCAGGCGCCTTCGCCAAGGTGAAGGAGAGCCAACGCATGAGTGACGAGGGCCGCATGGCGCAGGACGAGGCAGATGGCATTCGTAGGCGCTGCCGCGTGGTGGGCTTCGCCCTGCAGGCCGAAATGAACCACTTCCACCAGCGCCGCGAACTCGACTTCAAGCACATGATGCAGAACTACCTGCGCCAGCAGATCCTCTTCTACCAGCGGGTAGGCCAGCAGCTGGAGAAGACGCTGCGCATGTATGACAACCTCTGATCATGTGTACCCGGCCCCCACCCTGCACCCGGGCCTGGTCGCTGCAGTGCACTCTGCTCTCTAGACCTCCCACAACTAGTAGGCTGGGAGGGTCGGGCGGGCTTTGGAGGAGTCATGGGTCCCCCTGGGGAAGTCCCTCAGCCCTTCGAGGTAGGGGCACGGCAGGGGTGAGATCGGGGTTGGGAACCTTCTAGGCCAAGGCCTGGGCTGCTGGTCAGTTGCTTGAGGACAGGCCACGGTCTTAGCCTCCCCTAGAACCCACAGTACTTGCTCGCCTGGCCGCCACCCCCTCGCTCACTCAGTAGGTCCCGGGGCCCGCTCGGCCCTGTGTCACATGCTGGGTAACAGGGCTGCGACATGCCTGCCCTCAGGGAGTCAAGGTGGGCTCCGACACAGAAACAGACAAGGGCAAGACGCAGGGACTGATGATAAACAAAGGCCTCCTGGAAGCGTTAAGAAAGAGCCACTCATTCCGCTGGCCAGGGAAGGCTCCAGAGAGTAGGTGACATGTGCGTAGTGTCTTGGAGAATGACAAGGACCTGCCTGACAGTGAAGGGGGACAGTAGATTGGGTGCAGGAGAGTGGGGGCATTCAGAGGAGAGGAATAGTGTGTGAAGACATGAAAACACCCCCTCTTCTCTCCCTTATCTCCCCAAGTCAGCTTGATGCCCCTTGGTGGGGATTGTGGCCTCGTAGACGGGAGGGATCTTCCTCCCATTTCCCTGTCCCTGCCTTACCTTGTCCCCCCAGGAGGAGCTGCGAGCCAACTCCCTCCCGACTCCCCTGCACCTGCTGAGCCTCCACTCGCCCTTGGTTAGGGGACCATGCAGCATCTTTTCCCTGGGCTCAAGGTGCTGAGACAAGCCACTGACCCCGGGACCCCGGTGGCACCTTTCTGGAGAGGACACCCAGAAGTTACCAGATATTTGAGTTCACCAGCAACAGCTCTCCACATTCCGAGCAGGCTCGGGCTCCAGGCTTCCAAGGTCCTTGGCCCCAGTGAATCCTGGGATCCTTCCTATTGCACAGAGGGAAGGTCAAGGGAAAAAGACAGGGTCTGGCTTGCCCACTGCCCCAGTAGTCCTGGGCCCACACGCCCATGGCCAGCCTCACTGTGATGTCAGCCCCGGCTCCCTCCCCAGCCAGCGTGTGCTGTCTCCCACCCATGTTTACATCCTTAAGGGGGCTGCTCCCCACCCCCCAGGCCAGGGTGTGGGCCACCGGGCTTGGGGGAACTGACAGGTGCCACTGCTGGCCTCCCCAGGAGGTCATGGCCACTCCTGGCTCCTGCTGCTTCAATCTTTTATCTTTCTTGTTTTCTTGATAAACCTTTTGCAATGAAGACAACAACAGCATGGCTTTTTTTGTTTGTTTGGATCCCAAAGGGATTTAGGGTGGGGGGAAGGATGAAATCCTGAGTGTCCCTGGGAGCTATTAGACCATGAGGTCTCGGTGAGCACAAAACCTCTGAACTTGGGTGGGGGGCACTGTGCTTCTGGCAGGTGCTAGCTGGGGAGCTGGAGGTGGGCCCCGGCTGGACACATGCTTCCCAGCCCTCACTCAGTCTCATATGGGTGGAGTCCTGCTGGGAGTTCGAGGGCTGCTGAGCAAGAGCGCGGAGGCCAGGCTCCAGGACAGTCTCCCCGACGGGGCTCTTCTCCCTGGGCGGGGGCCCCCAGAAAACCCTGCTCCAGGAGAGGTGGGAGGGGCTCGGAGCCCGTGTCCTTCCCCAGGCGGTCCAGGGCACCCAGTTCCTGGTGGCTTCTGTGATGGAGACTGAGGAGAACCCTTCCCCGCAGGCTGGGCCCTCAGTGGGGTCCCAGTTAGGATGGGCGGGAGCCCGTTCCCGCGCAGGAGGGAGGGGTAGCTGGGAAAACCTTGGCTGTCTTTCAGGGCCAGGGGGGCCGGTGGAGGGTAGGGCTGGCAGGGTCTGGGCATCAGAGGACGCGGTGACCAGGCCTGGGGCCAGGGCCTGGAGCAGCGAGCGGGCTGAGGAACGGCGGGTGCGGTGGGGAAGGGCCGCCAAGCCTCCCGGTTCAGGGCAGAGCATCCTCAGAGGACCTTCTGGAACAGGCCCTTGGCCCTGGGTCAAAATTAGGTCAGCTTTGGGACTTTCTGTGGAATTCCCCTCCCTCCTCCCGGCCCTCCTTCCTTTATTTTCCACCACCCACCCACCCAAGGACCTTCCTGCCCGAACCTCTCCTCCGCTCTGGCCTCCAGGTGGCCTTCTGCGGCCCTCCTCGCGGTGGGGCAGTCTCCTCACGGAGGGCTGAGGGGTGCTGGGCATGGCTTGCGTATCCCGTAGCGCCTGGACAGTCCCCCGGGAGTGGCGTTGCCCTCTCGTGTCCCTTCCTGGGGGGGCAGGAGTCACTGCCCGGGCTCCGGCCTCAGGTGAGGGAGGTGGTCTGACACTTGACGCAGAAGGGCCTGCGGCCTAGAAGAGTCTCGAAGTGAAGTCTGGGGACTGGCCGGGTCTGTGGCATCGGGGCCGTGCAGCCCGGGGCAGGCTCCTGCACCGGTGCCGTCCCCTGGGGTTGCTGCAGGTCTTGGGGGCAGCTGGCCGGGGCCCCTCTGGAGGGGCGTGCGGGGCATCCCGGCCACGGTGGGCCTGCCGGCTGCCTCCCTGCTTGCCAGGCGGGTGTTCCGGGCTGACCGGGCCCCGCGGCCTCCAGAACGCCCCGCCCTCCCCCCAGCTCCGAGGGGTGGAAAGCATGGCCTCTTCCTGCCCGGGCCAGTATCGGGACCTGGGGTGGAGGTGACCCGAATCTCTGATGCCCAGTCCTGGCCCAGCCGCAGAAGGAGTCTGCTTTGTGGCCACACGAGGGGGTGGGGGCGGAGGGCAGCCCGGGCGCCCGGGGGTGGGGGGAATCACCGTGCCACCTGCTACGGCTGCACCACGACCAGAGGGGTGGCCGGCAGCCGGGTCGCCCCAGAGCCTGCTCAGCACCACTCCTCCATCCAGTGGCACCGCTGTACCGCCCTCCACACGTCCACATGGTCATAGAGAGGGCCACCCAGCCCCAAGCTGCACAGCCACATGCAGCCACACACCCTGCAGGGGGACATAGGCCACACCTGGCCGTCTGCACTCAGAGGCACGGTCCTGTGCTCAGAGAGTGCACTCCCGGCCACGGCACCGTCCACACACGTGTCATCCCTTCACTGGTCACACCGTGTCCTCACTCATGACTTCGTCCCGGTCCTACCTGCACAGAGTGGCACACACACACACACACACACTCAGACGCACAGCCACAAGTCACACATGCTCATAGCAAATGTGTTACACGTGGACCTGCTTCTAGCCTGCACCTGTAGCACCTCCTGGCATCAGCCATCATCTGCCACTGGCACTGTCCAGGCGGGGAACCTGAGGTCCAGGGAGAGGTGGCAGCTGGCTGTGTCACCCAGTGAGGCCAGAGGATGTTGAAGGGCCTGAGCCCAGCTCCCAGGACCTCTGCGGCCGGTCCCAGGGCCAGTCCCCACTGCCTCGGCAGGCCCCTGGCTGAACCACCCGACAAAGCTCATGCAGCTCCGGTCTGTCCAGCCAGAGCTGAGGCCGCGGCGTCTGTGTGAGCAGGAGCCAGGACACAGTGGGCAGGCCCAGGCCTGGGCGGGAGGAACATTCCTGCACCATCTCCTCCCCAAGCATGCGAGGACCGGGCCCGCCCTGCCTGCCTGCCCGCTGACTCAGGCCTCCAGGAGCCAAGCCCGCTTGTCCCCAACCCCCCCAGTCTGCTTCCATTCCAGTTCTGCTCCAGGATGGCTCCGGGGGCTGGGCTGGCGACGAGGAGCCCTGGCGAAAGCCGTGGAGAGAGATGACAATCGCCTCCCCCAGATGGAGCTCAGCAGGGCTCGTCGTGCAGCCTGGTCCCAGGGTTCAGGATGGTTTAACACAAGCCTTTTTTTCCCCTTGGTTCTGTTTTGTTAGTCAAGCCCCAGTGCAGTCTGGGCTGTTGAAAAAGCCTTTTTGGTCCTCCCGGCAGCCCTGGTAGGCATCATTGTTCCATTTTACAGACGAAAGGACTGAGGCTTGGCTGGGGGCGGGGATGGGCCTGACCCATGATCACACAGTGAGACAGGGCGGAGCTGGACTCGAACCCAGCTCCCTGACATCTTTCCTCAAAGTCTTGATTGACTCACTTAGGTCCGAATGGAAAGGGGCCGCAAGAGCTCTGCTCCGGAGGTGACGGAATGGAAGGCTGGCAAACGCGGAGGGCTGGCGGGTGGGGCGAGTCCTGCCGCCCCAGGGACGAAGAGGCTGACGACAGCCCTACGCGGTGGCCGCGGCCTTGACCCGGGATCGCCCCTTACAAAGGAACGTATGTGAGCGGCGTCGCCTCATTTCTCTGCGACTGACCAGAATTTCTGGGTTGCGTTCTCACGGCCTCACGTGGTTCAAGAGGAATCCCAAATCAGTTTGGGGCCCCTCCTTTCTTAGGGGGTGCATTTAAGTTTTGGGGGGATGGCACATTTGGAGAGGGTGGGCGGGGCTCCGGCTCTTTGAATTTTAGAAGCTGAATCCCACAGCCCGTCACACACACACACACACACACACACACACACACACACACATAAAACTGTGCCTCTTTCCGCCTCAAAGGCTATTCAGATACACCTGTTTCAGTTGGCTTCGGTTCATTACTTGGCAATGCCTTGTCTGGCAGATATTTACATTTTATTAATTTTGATTTTGTCTTTTTGTATCTTGCTACTTTTTTTTTTTTTTTGCCCCCTGCAAATGTTGTTGTGGGTTCTTGCAGATTCCTGGAGCATGGCATGGGGCCTGTGGGACCCACCATGGTCCTAGGTTAGCACTGGACCCTTTGGCCATCGTACCCTTATTCTCTTTCTTCCTACCGTCTGCTCCTTAGGTCCCCATCCTGACGCGTCTGTGGGTCTGACCTTAGTTCTGTTTTGAGCACGTAGGCCCCCCTCAATCATCCCTATACCTGTAGACCTCAGGGAACCTCAGGGAACTGCCAAAAGTCCCTTCTGTGGCCTGTGGTCCCCCCAGGACTCATGGCCAGCATTCCATAGCCCCCAGCACATGCTCAAGCACAAGAAGCTCTGGGAGGCTCTAGAGGTCCTATGCAACCCTTTGTCATCTGGGGTCTGGCTGCCGCCTCGGGGCTCTACCTGGGAAGGGGCCCAGGTCCCGGCAGCTCCTGGATCTCCCAGCCTCTGGGGCTTCTGCACTCTCTCGGCACCCGCAGCACCGCGGCAAACACTGGGCAGCGAGTATTTCGCAACCAGTCTGCATGCAAGAGATTATCAACATCATTTTACAGAGCAGGAAGTGGGGCCCTGCAAGGGAGGTGCTAGAGTGGCCGAGCTGGTGTAGGATAGTACCCAGGTCAGGGTCGCCCCAGCTGGGAGGCAAATCGTTGGTGCCTGAGGTAGGACTTGGCCTCCTGGAGGCACGTGGAGCCTCTTCTGGGCTGCCCTGGTCTCCCTTGCTGCTATTTTGGCAGGAATGTGATGGGCGGGGGCAGCGGGAAGCTCCCCTAGACAGCCCTGCTGCCCCCAGAGAGCAACAAGCCCCCTGTTTCCTTTCTCTCCACCACCCAGAGGCAGGGCCCTGGTATTGGCTGCAGTGGCTGAGCCCTGGTGCGAATCCTACCCTACATGTACTTGGGATGTTCTGGGAATATTTTCTTAATTGCTTCATGCTTCCATTTCTCTATTTGTAACAGGAGGTCCAGATGGCTCTTAGGAGGATTACGTGAGCGAAACACATCGGCTGGACAGTGCCCGCACGTGGCAGGTGTTCAGTAAGGAGGAGCTGGGATACCAGCCTCTTAGCAGAGCCTTAGAGCAGCCCCAGAGAAAGGCTGGGCCGAGAGTATTGTTACCCCACTTGATAAGTGAGAAAACTGAGTGAGTGAGTGAGACCTCGAAGGCCACATAGTGGGTAGGTGGCAGGGCTGGGCCGGGGACTAGGCCCCTGACCTCCTCCAGACCTTGAGCCTTGCCCCGTGGTGCCACCATGACTTCACAGGGAGCGGACCCCTTGGGGCTTCCTGGCCGTCACGGTAGTTGTCAGTCCAGGGGCGGGGAGTCCATCGGGCCATTCACTGGCTGTCACATACACCGTGAGTGTGCAGGAGAGAATGGCCCGAGAGTTCAGAGATGCAGGTTCGTGGTAGGCCTTCCCCGGGTAGATTCGGGGACCTCAGGCAAGGCCACTACTCAGTCTTAGTCTTCCTCAACTGATTTGACGGTTGTCACGGTTATACTGGGGCATGAGTTCACGAGTGTGGGCACGGGGCTGCTCCGGGTGGGCCGCACCCTCAAAGCCACACAGGCTGGCAAGGGGCGGGGGGGTCCCAGCACGACGGCTCAGGCTGAACGGCTGCTACATGGTACTACATGCTGGGTGTCGGGCTCAGTGACTCCCCCGAGTTATCTTGTCCCCAGGTGCCTGCAAGGTGAGAGTGACTGCCAACGTTTCCCAGCACACAGAGGCTCAGAGGCACAGAGTCACCTGTGCAAGGCCGTGCGGCTGCTCCGCGCACGGAGGCTGAGGTCTCCTGGGCACAGAGCCGTGCCCTTCCAAGGCTGACAGGCTGGGCAAGGTGGGGGCAGCTGTCCTGCCTCGGAGTGACGCACGAGTGCTGGGAATGGAGGGGAGCGCGGAGACGGGCGGCCAGTGGCAGGTATTGGCCGGCGGTGGCTGCGTGCCTTCGGGTCAGCAGGTGGAAGGGCAGAGGGCTTGGCCCGCAGAGAGCGCCGAGCAAATATTTGTTGACTGATAATTTTCTGTAGGGCCTCAGGCTGGAGTGTGGGAGCAGGATCGGCCTTGGAGGAGAGGGCCGGGCACAGAAACCAGGAGTGGGGGTGAAGCACAAGACACAGGCGTCTGCAAAGGAACTGAGTCAGGAGCCTCCTTGCTTGAGGGGCCAGCGTGGGGGGCGAGAGTGAGGCTGGGTAGGGAAATGCTAGGACGGGGTCTGGGGAGTGGCGAGGCTGCGTTGAAGAGGATGGGGGGCCCTGGCCCGGGGCTGCCATGTGGGGTCGGGTGCGCGGGGGGAGTGGGGTCTGTGCCCGTGCCTGGCATCCCAGAGTGCGCGCACCTGCCCGTGTGGCCGCTGAGCTCCGGGCACTGTGTGGCCTTGTGCTTGTGTGCGGGTCCCCGGGTGGAACTCTGTCCCCACAGGCATTGAGCCACCTGTGCTTTTCCCTGTGCTCCCTGTGGAAGAGGCCGCACCCCTGGGCCTGAGGCTCAGGGCCACACTTGCAGTCGCGCTGAGCTCCTTTCTCTCACAGTCCACGTCCGTCCCTGAGAAAAGCCTTGTTAGCTCCTCCAAAGCCACCTGTGTCACCGTCTCCATGCCAGGCCCAGGCCACCGCCGTGCCAGTCTGGGCAACTGCCGCGGCCTTCAACCTGTTCTGCTTTCCTGACCAGCCCCTGCTGGTCCAACAGGGGTCAGGGTGATCTTTTAAGACCGTATTCTGGGGGCGCCTGGGGTGCTCAGTCCATTAAGTGTCAGCCTTCGACTCAGGCCCTGATCCCGGGGTCCTGGGACCGAGCCCCACGTTGGGCCCCCTGCTCAGCCGAGCGTCTGCTTCTCCCTCTGCGCCTCCCCCCAACTTGTGCGTGTGCTCTCTCTTTCGATAACATCTTGAAAAAAAAAAAAAAAAAAGACTATTCTAAATCCAATCGTGTCTGACCCTGCTTTCAACCTCTAGGGCTTCCTGCCTCCGAGGGCCTGTTCTGATGGCGCCTTGGACCCCTGTCCCTTGGTTGCAGAATTCCAGACCCGCTGTACTCGTGGCCACTCCTCACGTGAGCCCAGCATGCTTATACCTCAGGGCCTTTGCATTTGCCGGCCCTTTGGGTTTGGAATGGTCTTCCTCTCCGACGTTTGTGTGCTTCGAACCTCAGTTAATTCAGGCCATTGCTTAAGATGTCACCTCTTTGGAGAAGCCTCTGACCATCTAGAGTCTTCCCCGTCCTGGTCCCCTCGCCACGCCATATGTTCTTCCTTTTATTACCAACTGATAACTGTATACATGTATATTTCTTTTTAAAAATTTTTTAAAAATATATTTATTCATGAGAGACAGACACACACACACAGAGAGGCAGAGACATAGGCAGAGGGAGAAGCACGCTCCATGCAGGGAGCCCAACGTGGGACTTGATCCTGGGTCTCCAGGATCACGCCCTGGGCCGAAGGCGGCGCTAAACCGCTGAGCCACCCGGGGGTCCCCTACCTGTATATTTCAAACAAACACAAAAATAGAGAAACTAGTAGGTTCCCCTGTGTCTGTATGTCAGCTTCAGCAATGGGTAACCCTGGCCAATGTATTTACTCCCCACGTCCTTTGCTTCCGGCGAACTCCAGGCATCACACGTTCTCATCTGCAAATAAGTGCTTCTGTGCAAAAGTTAGATTTCAAATATATCTGTTAGGAAGCAGCCTCGGGGGAGCTGGTGCCCGTCTCGCTGGTGCCGTGGCTCCGGGGCCCAGCACGGTGCCTGGCTCACACGGCCAGTGGGGGCGTGTGCGGGGCTGTGGCTCAGATCTCTGGGGACGGTGGCGTGTGGGCTGTGGTTTGCACAGGCTGGCCGCCGTCAGGGCATCCGAACACGCCGAGTGCGCTGCCGCGGTCCTGCGAATACGCGGCGCGTGTGCGTGTGTGCGCGTGTGCACGTCGCTGCAGCAGCTGGTGGCTGAAAGCGCGCTTCCTCCCTGACACCATCTCCCACACACCCAGAATCCGGGGACTGGCTCTTGCAGGGCGCGTGAGAGAGGGTGGGAAGGATGCAAGCTCCAGCCCCCGCTCACTCCTCCAGGGGGCCGCTCCGAGGCCAGGGTGGCCTTCCCGGCTCGGAGGCTGTGCCAGCCCAGGCGCCAGCAGGCCGCCTCCTCCCGCCCTGGCCCCGAAGCCCCGCCCAGCTGGGTGGCACTAGCCGGGGGAGGCGGTGGTATTCCCACTGGGCTGACTCCTCACGCTGCCCGGGTGATCCCCGTCTTGAAGCCGCTCAAACTGGGGGGGCACCTGGGCGCAGAGTCCTGGCCAGTGCGGAAGAACTTGCTCCTAGCCCCGCAGCAGCTGGACTCCAGGGGGCTACTCCCCGTCAGACCCGGAGTTCCCCAGGAGCTTCTCGGCCTGCTCCCCAGCCCCGGTCCGCTCCAGGGCTCGTCTCCTCGTCCCTCTGGCCCCACGTCTCCTTGGCCCTGCCCTCGTGTCCGCTTTAAGCTTGGCACTCCCTGTCCTTCCCTCGCCGGGAAGCCCCTGTGTCCTGGGCACCCCTAGGCCCACCCTGCCTCCCGCCCTGCCCTCCTCCACCCGCCAGGCAGGTTCCCTGCGGTCAAGGCTCCACCTCGCGGAGGTCCGGATCAGTGGGGGTGGGTGGAGGAAGGGAGGTGCCAGCTTCTAGCCAGAACTCGACCCCTCCTACGCACCTCAGTCTCCCTGCCAGAGCCCAGCAGAGGAGAGTGCCTTGTTGCCCCTCTTGGGGGGTGGGGGAGGGAGGATGCATTCGGCCCTCCAGGACCCAGCGCTTACTATGCGCCAGGCTCTGCGATGGCTGTAATAAATTGTAGTAATAACAATAATGTCAATTTGAACATTTATTAAGCTTCTATAATATGCCGGGCAATTCAATAATAACCACCATTATAGCAGTGCTGATAATAATAGTCAGCATTTATTGAGCATTTACTATGTGCCTGGTGCTGTTCTAAGAGCTTTGCCACAACACTGACCCTTTGGAAAGCAGCCTCGGTCGGTCGCACTGCTTCCACGGGGTCTGATTCAGGTGCGGGGCGGTGGGGGTGGGGGGACGCTGACCAATCTCGTACCATTCAGGGCACCAGTGACGACAGGAGGCGGGGCTGGGGGCAGAAAGCAGCTCTCCCAGGCCTGGCTCTGTGCTTTCCAGGGTCGCACGTCCCATCCACAGGGGGGTGGACTTGTCCAAGCTCCTCGGGCAGACGCAATCACCATTGGTGCCCTCCCTCCTTTAGTTTATGGGTTTTATCCCCAGACTGAGGTTCTCAGGGCAGCTCATGGGGCAGAGGGGCTGAAGTCCGGGGGCCTGGAACCTTCCGGGGTCCACAGGCCCCACCCCAGTTGCCTAGTCCAGGAGCCGCGCCCACAGGGCAACCCTTTAGCAGGGCTGACTCAGGAGGAGGCCTTCGCCCTGACTCACAGCCTTCCAGGAGTGCTCGGCTCCAGCAGCCTCACCCCCTGCCTGCTTGCTCAACAGTCCTGTAGAAAATGCTCCACCTTCTCCAACAAGACCCAACAGGGTTCTCCCTGCTGCTCTCTGGTTCTTGGGAGGTCTGTGCCCCGGCCAGCCTGTCTGGCATCCCTGGATCTCACACACTTGCCCTGATGCCTCTCTAGGGGCTGGAATCTCAGTGCCGAAAGATGCATCTTGGGCATCCAGAAGGGTTTTGAGCTTCCAGGAGGTCTGCTGTGTGACTGTGAAGGTCCCCTTCACTCCTCTAAGGATGGCACCCAGACCTCTGATTGAATGCAGGGTCCTCTGGGTCAGGTAAAGGTGGAGCACCTGGGGCTCAGCTCTGCTGCTGCCCCTGAAGGTTGGCATCAGGTGAGGCCTCCGGTAGTTAGAGCAGCTGGCACAGTGGCCTGGGGCTCCTGGAGGCTCTGAGGAGGAGCTGTCGGCCGGGGAAGCCTGAGTGTAAGGGGGTCTGGGTTGTCTCCTCCTCCTGTCCCATGGAATCAGTGTGATCCCATAGGGGGTGGGCTCCCACATACAGTGTGGTCACAATGTTCTGTCCAGGTGCTTCTGAGCAGCTAGGCCCCAGGTATCTGGCAGGAGAGCATCACAGGTGAGTACAGAGGAAGAGAGGGGTGAGTGCTGAAGAGCCTGGCAGGGACAGACTGCTCCTTAGAAACTTAGGACTTGGGGTCAGGCCTGCCAGAGCCCTGGAAGGGGTCTGGGGGCCAGAGCAGCAGTTGGGAGCCGTGCTAGCACCCCTGGGGATGAGGGAAGCCAGGATACGGGGTCTGGGGGGATTGATGGTTAGAGACCCCTTAGACTGCGGGAAGGGAGGGGCTGTATTCTGGCAAGAGATGTTTACTGGACATCTGCTATGTACCTAGCCCTGGGTCTGGCTGGACAATGCCCTGATGGGCACAGAGCATTGAACTATGGGTATTGCTGGGGACTCGGCCACCTGGGAGGGGAGGGCGGTTAGGGGCCGCCAAGGCACTCACGGCACCAGGGCTGGGGGAGGCAGCATTTGTTCTGGGGGCCAGAAGGGACAGTCGGTGGTCCAGCCTCTCTTCCTTCCCACCCCTCTGCAGGACAGGACAGGACAGGACAGGACAGGACAGGGTGCTCTCGGAAGCCCCTCCCCTCCTTGTTGGCCAGGCCTGGGCAGTGGCCTGACAGGCAGCTCCTTTCCCCCTCCTCTGCTGGCTGCTGCTGCTCTACTGTGGGGGGCACCCGCTGCACTTACTGGGAACCTTGGCTGCACCCCTCCTCTGGCCCCCCCCTGCAGGTACAGCCCGGACAGGTGGGGAGGGAGGGACCAACTGCACTGCAGAAGGCAGGGTGGTAGGGGGCTCCCGCCCTCTCCAAGGAACTGGTCTTTGGGAGGTAAGGAAGGGAGCGGGCTTCTTCTGCAGACCCTCCCCACTGGATCAGACCTGGCTACCAGCCTCGTCCTCTGCTTCCCTCTTGCCCTCAGTGGAGGCCCCTAGAGCAGGAACCCCCACAGCAGAACCCTATCCCCCAAATCTGCAGGGGCTATAGGGACCTCAGAAGAGTGTGGGGAAGAAGGACGGACAGCTCGCACTGGCAGACAGAGCTCTGGCCCTGGATCACCGGGTCTGACCTCCTTGTAGCTCTGTCACTGACTTACTATGATCTTGGTCCGGTCCCTGCCTCTCGCAGCTCCGTTTCTTCAATTAGAGGTCAAGGGGGAGGACTTAAGTCCATGTGTCTTAAACTCTACTGTTTGTTAAAATGCAGAGTCTGATTCAGCAGATCTGGTGTGAGGCCTGAGAGACCTCATTTCATTTCATTTCCTTTCTTTCTTTTTTTTTTTTTTTTTTTTAAGGATTTTATTTTTAAGTAATCTCTCCACTTAAGGTGGGGCTCGAACTCACAACCCTGCGATCGAGTCGCATGCCCATCCGACTAGCCAGCCGGGTGTCCCAGGAGTTCTTATTTCTAAAAGTTCCCGTGATGCTCCTGGTCCATGGACTGCACTTTGAGCAACAAAGCCTTTGACAACCCATCTAGTTTGGGCCTTCAGGACCCAGAGACTGGGTCGCTTGAGCCCTCTGTGACCTCACGAGGCCTTGGTATTAGCTCTAGGCTTTGGGCTAACAGAGCTGGGAGTGCCCAGGTTGGAGGGCATGGGAGCCCCTCAAGCCCCCCGCTGAGGCTGTGTTTGGGTAGGAAAGTCCCTTGTTGGCCACTGGTTGATTTAACCAAGAGTTACTTTTGTCTTTAGGGGGTCCTGCGACCTCTGCATTGTGACGGAGCGCAGCACAACCCACACTTATCCTGCTGGCCCTCTGAGGCTGTGGCTTGCTTTTTTTTTAGAGAGAGAGGGAGCATGTGTGGAGGCGGAAGAGCAGAGGGAGAGGGAGAGAATCTTAACCCCGGGCTCCGTGCTCGGTGTGGAGCCTGACTTGGGGCTTGATCTCACACCCTGACATCATGACCTGAGCCGAAATCCAGAGTTGGATGCTTACCTGACTGAGCCACCCGGGTGCCCCTGCGGAGCTGGCGTCCTTAATGAGTTAGACACTGTACCTCGGGACGCACAGGCGCTGGCCAGGAGGGAGGGGGCATGCTCAGCATCAGCAGCCGCGTGGCTGCCCCACAGCGAGAAGACCCAGCACTCTCAGAGCCAGCTGCCTTCCCACTCCGGGCCTCTCTCAGCGGCCAGCTGGCATGCCTGGGTTAGGGCACACACCACGGGGTGCTCGTTACCCACGGGCGCGTCTGGGTGGACTCGGTGGGTTGGGGGTGCATCTCCCCCAGCATCTTTGGGCATAGGATCCCCTCGCCAATGCCCGCCTAATCCTAGCAGTAACTGTACAGGGATGGCGCTGACCAGGAGAGACTCGGCTAGGAGGGGGCTGTGGGGACAGGGGTCCAGCAGGTCAGGTTCCCATCCTGGCTCCATCCAAGGCTTCCTCCCGTGTTCTGGCAAGGAGCAGGACCTGCCCAGAGAAGTCTGGGGGCTGCCCCGGTGCCTCCACTCCTTTAGGGACCTGAATCTGCAGGGCCCAGAGGAAGATGCCAGTGCCCTGGCACTTCCCCCCCAGTCGGGAGAGGTGGAGCAGGGGCGGGGGGAGAGATCCAGTTCTCTGGCTTCCTATTGGAGGCGGATGGTTCTGGCTCCGTGGGTTTCACAGCTGCCATAGCAACTCCACTTAAAGGGCCAGCTCCTAGTACGAGGAGGGGGGCTCACAGGGAGCCCCTTCGTTAGCATCTAAGAGGCTCAAGTGTTTAGGGTGGTGGGCAGGACTTCCAAGACCTGGGCCCTCCCTACCCTGTTCCCCCGCTCCCCTCCACTAGCACCCCTCCTGCTGTAGTTCCACTTCTTGGCTCTGCTGAGGTCGGGCTGGGTCTCCGGATGGTCAAGGACTCCCACCTAGCCTTCGGCTCCACGCGGCCAGCTCTGCGGACTGCGGGCCACGAGTGAGGAGTACTTGTGTCCGAAGTTTGTGTGTACCTGCATACGTGTGCGTGTACGAATGGCATAGGCGGGCGTTTATGTCTGAAGGTCTAAAGGTACCCAGCCGTGCAGAAGTGCAGTGTGTGTGTGTGTGTGTGTGTGTGTGTGTGTAAGAGGGTCAGCGGCTCCCAGACATCCCTAAACACTGTGCACAGGTTGGGCTCCTCTCTCCGTGCCTGGGAGGAGACGGCTTCTTAGAGTGAGGGGCAGCGGTTATTTGGCAGAGCGGATAGCAATCCCGTTAGGCCCTGGAAGCGCATCTGAAGCCTGCGAGGGATTTACGGAAATTGAGCCCCACGTTTGGAGTGGGATCCAAGGCCGCTGTTCCGGTGAAAGACCCCGTCCCCGGTCCTCGCGGAGCCGCGTGCACGGCGCCCTACGTGCCAGCCCCGTCCAGCACGGCCGCAGGGAGCCGGAGCAGTGTCAGCCTGTGCCAGCTCCCTTGGGAGGGGGTGGCTGCGCTGGGCCAACAGAGAGGGTGTCGTCAGTCCCGGGGGGGGGGGGCGGGGGGGTGGAAACCGGAGATGAGGCCAGATCCTGCCTGGCGGGTCTGTCACCCGGGTCTCTGCTTACACTCCCGGGGAAACTAGTCGCCCTGGTGGAGACTGGTGCCAGATACTGGGGCCCTAGGATCCGGCCCCAACGGCCCCAAGCTCCAGGAGCACATGGGGTGTGGTACGGAGACGTCCTTGGCAGGGCCCCCTGCATGAGGCTGGCCCCAGGGGTGCCGGGGAGCCTAGGCTGTAGCAGGCAGCCAGGCCAGGATTTCAAGCCGCCCCATCTACGGGGACCCCTGGCCGCGGTCTCTGGGGGCCGGCTCTTCGGTGTGGCAAGAAGAGTCGGCTGGGCCCTGAGGTCTGGTCTGTTCTAAGGACTGCCCCGCGGCGTGGCTGGACAACACCCGACCCGCTCTGATTCTCGGCCTGCCCTTGGTCCTCCGGGGGCCCTCTGAGCAGTGATATATACCGCGATGTGTGACCTGCCCAAATCCTGTGAGCAGAGGAGGGCCTCGGGGGATGCCGAGATGTGAAGGGGGTGCTGGGAAGCTTCCTGGCAGGGCACGCTAGGGGCAGCACAGGGGGTAGAGGGAATTTCCTCTCTTGCCCTGGTTCCTGGTTCAGATGTTACAGATAGAGGCACCGGTCAGCTGTCAGGGGCTGGCTGGGGCTCTCCACCCCCAATCTGACTGTGCTCAGGCCCTGGGCTCCCGACCCCAGAGCTCAGACACCTCCCGTGCTTTTCCCCTGAGGACTTCAGCTTCCTGCTGGGGCGGGATCATCTGGGATCCAGAATCTGTCCTTCTTGCCCACAACCCTCAAAGGAAGAGGGGCAGGAGGTGGTGGCTCTTTAGCAGCTCGTAGAGGGTCATCTGGGGACCCTGTATCTCAAACCCATCTCTAGCCAGATGATGGCCTCTCGGGACAGTGGGGTTTTCAGAGTCCTTGCTGCTTACCCTACCTTGGAGAAGGAGCACCCTCGGTCTTGTTGTGGGGGTGGAGAGCAATAGAAATCTTCCTTGTGAACACGTCCGGGGAGCCAAGGGAAGGCACCTGTGGCGGTCCCCGCAGCCTCCCCCACACACCAGGTCCCAGCCGTGGGATCCCTTCGTCCCCCTCAGTCTCCTGACCTTTGCTGCTCCAATCTCTTGAGAGGTAGGTGGAAAGGGTCGAGGCTGTGGAGGCCAAAACTCGGGCCAAGAAATCTGTGCCCGGGACACGGAATACATCTCCTGATTTCACGGTTTCTTTGAGCTTCTCAGAGGGGGCCTAGCTTCTCTCCACTAAACCGAAGGGCTTTAGTCCCGTCCCATAAAGACCGGCCCACCTTCCTACACAGGTGGGGGCAGAGGGGATTTGAAAGGCCCCCGGAGGTGGAAATTGGGGGCTCCCGTGGCCCTGTGCAGCCTGCCGGCAGAGGCCCGGGGGGATGGCCTGCCCCAGGGGAGTGCAGGCCGGTGTGGGCAAGGAAGGGCCCAGTGCATGGTCAGACAAACAACACACAGCTGTCCAGAACCTCCACAGCACCATTTATCCAAGCCTCATGGAGTTGAGTGCGCCCAACTGCTCGCACCCCGTCCTCGGGGGAGCGCAGGCATTGCAGTGGCCCCTGGCCTGGCCCCAGTATGGCCGCAGACCCACGGGGCCTCCCGAGCCCTCAGCCTGTCAAGGTGGGGCTCTGGGTATGAAGCGGCCTCAGACCTTCCTCCATCCCACACTGTCAGGGGCTCCATGGGTCTGGGCTAGCTCGACATTGTGTTAAATAGCTTCCCGGCAGTCCCCCTTAAATAAACCCAGCCCCAGAGCAACCCACCCCGTTTTGCACCCTGAATATATTATTCTACTGGCTTATGTCTCCTAGAGAGGGGAGGGGCTCCCTCCTCCTGCCCTCTGCTCCAGGGAATACCGTCTCCCTAAAAAACCAGGGGAAAAAGTTTTCCCGTCAACTCTGGGGCAGAAACAAAGGGAGGCCTGGTCTGGCGTGGGAAAGCCGGGAGTCCCCGTCTGTCCCCCCACCCCCCCCCCCCGCCCCGTCCTCTCCTTGCCCTCTCGGCAGCCCAGGTCAGCTGTGACTTACCGAAGATCACAGGCCCAGGATCCAGAGTCCTGACATATCTAGGAGGTCACCCTGGTTTTGACAGCTCAACCCGGCTCCCGGGCAGGGGGACGGACTCCAGGCCCTGACCTCGGCCCCCTCGCAATTCTCCAGGCGTGGAGAAGGCTGGGGAGACCCCGGCTCTTGCCGCTGCCTGGTGCCGGGCCCCTGGGACTGCCTCGCGGCGCCGCCCGCCCTGGACGTCCCCGGGTGTCTCCGGCTCTGGGGGATGCTCAGCGGCCCCGGGGGGCCCGGGAGCGATGGGGCCGGGGCCCGAGCGAGCCTGTCCCTGGCCTGATCCGCATCTGGGCCCGGGGCCAGGCCTCACACCCAGTACTGGCCGTTTTTGAGGGCGGGGTTGGGTGTCCGACAGTACTGCAGCAGCTCTGGGTCGGGCTGGCCGCCGGGCGGGGGCCCCTGGCCGGGCACGGCCGTGAGCGGGATGGCGTGGCCCGGCTCCACCTTGCGGAAGGTCTCGGTGTCGCCGGCCAGGCCGTTGCGGGGCTTGGCGGTCAGCACCTGGACGTCGTGCTTGCCCGTCTTGTTCCGCTTGCGCAGGTAGAAGAGCAGCGGCAGGAGCAGGGCCAGGAGCAGGAGGACCAGGCACACGGGGATGATGATGCTGAACACGTTGGCCTCCAGGAGGCCCAGGAAGCCGCCGCTGGCCGCGGTGGGCCCGGGGCTGGGGCCTGGCGCGCCCGGCTGGCCCGTGGCCGGGGCGCCGCTGTCGGGTGCCCCGGCTTCCTCGGGGAGGCTGAGCAGGGCCACGCCGTAGGGGCGCGCCGCGTCGTAGGGCTCGGTGTGGAAGTCCAGGGAGGCCACGGCCGGGGGGACGCCGGGCGCCCACAGCTCCAGCGTGAGGCTGTCGCCCGTGGGGCCGGGGGCGCGGCCCAGCTGCAGCCCCAGCCTCCCGCCCTCCAGGTCCCGCTGCGTGAACTGCTCCACGGGCTCCGGCCCCGCGCGGGCCACGCGCACCAGGCGGCCCAGCCGGGGCCCGGCCAGCAGGCGGAAGCGCGGCTCCCCGCCCGTGCGGTTGGCCAGCTCGGCGGCGTCCAGGACGGCCGGGTCCAGGCGCAGGGTGGCGCCCTGCGGCCACGGCCCCCGGGGCCCGACCCGCAGCAGCGCCGCGACCGTGACGTCCACCGTGGCCGTGGCGTTGGCGCCCCGCGCGTGGGCCAGGACGGCGAAGCGGTCGCGCGGGGAGGACAGGTCGGTGAAGGCGAACTCCACGTCGCCGCGGTCCACCTGCCGCTGGCTGAAGGCGCCGGCCGGCCTGCCCGCCACCAGGAGCTGCCCGAAGCGCGGCGCCCGGGTCACGCGGTAGGCGGCCTCGGGCTCGGCGCGGTCCGACACGACGCGCAGCTGCCGCGGCCCGAGCGCGCAGCGCCCCAGCGCCTGGGGCACCTCCAGGGGCGCGCGCAGCTGCACCTCGATGGCGGCGGGCAGCACGTCCACGGCCAGCGCCACGGGCACGCGCGGGCTGGCGCCGGCCCACGCGCTCAGCTGCAGCACGCCCGCCACGCTGCTGCCGTTGGCCACGAAGGCCAGGCGGCCCGCGTCCACGTCGGCCTGCGAGAAGCGGCGCACCGGGCCCGCGCCCGCGCCCGCGAGGCTCAGGAAGCCGCCGGGGGCCGCGCGCCGCACCTCGTACTGCACGTCGGCGGGCGCGGCGCCCGGGAGCTGCACGCGGAGCTGCGCGCGGGACACGGGCGCGCGGGAGCCGCGGGGCAGGCGCAGCGGCTCGGACGCCGCGGCCCCCACGCGCACGGCGAAGGCCTCGTCGGGGAGCGCGGGGAGCGCGGGGAGCGCGCCCGGCCCGGCGCCCGCGGGGCCCTGCAGCTGCGCGCGGAAGCCGAAGCCGTCGGGCTGCGCGCCCCCGCCGCCGTGCGCGTAGGCCAGGAGCCCCGCCGCCAGCTCCGACTGCAGGAAGTGCGCCCGGCCCGCGTGCAGCGCCCGCCCCGCCAGCAGCAGCCGGCCCCGCGCCGGGAACCGCGTCACCTGGAACAGCACGTCGTGCTGGGCGCGCAGCGCGGCGGGGACGCGCGCCAGCAGGTTGGAGGCGTCCAGGGCGGCGCTGGTGATGTCCGCCTGCTGGCCCTCGGCCACCCAGAGACCTGCGGGGGGACGCAGGCCGTCGGACCAGGCGCCCCGGCGGAGGACAGGGGTCCCGTCCCCTCCCCAGCGCGCCCTGCCCTCGCTCGCCGCGCCCCGCGCCCGCGTGCCCACCCTCACCCGCCGCTGTGCGGCCCATCCCGCTGCTCACCCTCGTTCCTCCAGAGGCGGCTGGGGCGCTGCGGGCAGGCGGGCCTCGAAGGACACGGCCACCTCCAGGGTGGCGGCCACGTCGGGGGCGGGGGGCGAGGACAGCCGGAGCTCCAGGGCGTCGTGGACCTCCCAGAAGGGCTCAGCAGGCATCTTGTGCTCATACACAACATCCCCCGCGTATACCTGCGGGGACACGGGGGCGCATTTTTTTAAATTAGTATATTTATTTATCATAGACAGAGAGAGAGAGAGAGAGAGAGGCAGGCTCCATGCAGGGAGCCCGACGTGGGATTCGATCCCGGGACTCCAGGATCGCACCCTGGGCCAAAGGCAGGTGCTAAGCCGCTGAGCCACCCAGGGATGGAGGCACATTTTGAAACGAAAGGCAGGTTCCGCGCGTGGCGCCCACAGGTCCCCGGTGTCCAGCCTCACTCTCCGCTCTCCGGCCTATACCTGGCTGTGGGTCCCTAACCCCAGCCCGCCCTCACCAGCTTGCTGGGTCGCCGCTGGCAGTGAGGAGGCTGGCTCTGCAGCCAGGTGCCTTGTCACCTCTGCGCCCTGCAACCTCAGGCAAACCACCTTGCCTCTCTGAGCCCCTAGGGAAAGCCATGCCCTATGGGCGAGGGTCTCCACAGCTGGTCCTTCCCGTTTTGCCCATCTCCCGCCCTGAAGACACCAGTTTTACCATCGCCCTTCTTTCTTCTACGGTGACGATTTCCCCGCAAAAGGGAACATTGCCATCACGACTCAGCCATGCTGTTCTCTCTTCCATCTTTTTTTCTTTTAAAGATTAATTTTTTTTAAAAATTTTTTGAGAAAGAGAGAACACGTGCGCAAGAATACAGGCACATGCAGGGGAGAGCGGCAGAGGAAAGAGCAACTCCGGCAGGCTCTGTGCTGACCACGGCGCCCAAGGTGGGCTCCATCCTAGGACCCTGGGATCAGGACCTGCACTGAAACCAAGACCCGGATGCTTGACCAACTGCACCACCCAGGCGCCCCCTCTCTAACATCTTAAAGACTTGTGACTTCGCTTTTTCCACCAATGTCATCAGGCCTCCCCCCATTTTGCTCTCCTTTACAGCAAAACTCCAAAAAGAATAGTCTGTGATCTCCCCCATGCTGTCCCGAGTGCGCTCTGTCCAGGATTTTGGTGGGTCCAAGGGCCTTGTGTTACTCTCCTGCTTGGCAGCGTCTGGCATCATTGTGCCTTCCTTCCTCTAACAGCCACTGGCTCCCAGCGCGTCCCATCCTCACGGTTCCTCCTGCCTCTGTTGGCGCCCCCTTTCTCCCCAACGTCTACACCTTGGCCTTTAGAGTCCTCTCTACCTACAGGCACATCCCCCGTGTTCCTCCTTCAGCCGCATGCCCCCCCAGGTCAGCTCTGCGGATAACCCCCGTCGACCTCCACCGCGGAATGCTCTCTCCCAGGTTCCAGACTCACGTGTCTGCTTCCCGGCAGCTGCGTGGGGATATCCAAGGGACGCCTCCAAGCCAGCCTGCACCAGGCAGGCTCCTGACCCGTGCGCCTCTCCTAGTCTTCCCAGTTCACGGGATGGCTGCCCTGTTCTTCCAGTGGCTCAGTCCCAAACCCCTGGAGTCATGCCTGACTCCTCCCTCTCTTACACACCATCACTTCTGGCCTAGATTATCGCCACAGCCTCCTGTGTCCCAGCTTGGGCCCCGCTCCCTCCCCCTGTGGTTTTTGTTTTTGTTTTGTTTTGTTTTGTTTTTAATTTATTTGACAGAGAGAGAGAGTACACGCAAGCACACAAGCAGGGGGAGGGGCAGAGGGAGAAGCAGGCAGCCTGATGCGGGGCTCCACCCCGGACCCCGGGATCATGACCTGAGCTGAAGGCAGACACTTAACTGACTGGGCCACCCAGGCGCCCCCCGCCCCCCCATGGTTGTTCTTAACACAGAAGCCAGCGCGAGCCTTTTAAGATGTGAGATTACTGTTCTTCCTCAGAGAGTACAGTGGCTCCTCATTTGACCGCAAAGATCCCACTCTGACCCCTTGCCCCTGCCACCTCACCTCCTAACCATCCTGCCACACTTGCTGTTCTCCGGGGCTCTTTGCACGCTACACACCTAGGGCTCTTCCTCACTTCCAGAAAGAAGTACGCTCCTGGGCAGCCCGGGGGGCTCAGCGGTTGAGCACCCGCCTTCAGCCCAGGTCGTGACCCCGGGGGTCCTGGGATCCAGTCCCACGTCGGGCTCCCTGCATGGAGCCTGCTTCTTCCTCTGCCTGTGTCTCTGCCTCTCTCTGTGTGTCTCATGAATAAATAAAATCTTAAAAAAAAAAAAAAGTATGCTCCCTTCCCCCTGCTAATCCAAATGTGTCCTCTTGGCTTATCTTTTGTTTTCCCCTTTTAGGAGAGGGGGATGTATTGCTTCGCAGAAAAACAGGGCTTGCACAATACTAAGATGGAAACTGGGGTCGCAGCGTGTGGGAGGCTCTAGGACCGCAGGGTAGTGAGGAACTGGAGGGCAGTGCCCCATCTAAGGGGGAGCCACCCACACGCTAATGGGGGATCACCAGCTAATAGGGGATCACCATCCTTCTAACGAGGGAGCAGAGCCTGGGTGAAAGGGGAGGTTGCTACTCAGCTGATTGCTGTAGGAGGGCACAGAGCCTTTTAAGAAACTGGAGATCAGGTTTTTGTGTACGTGCGTGTGTGTGTGTGCGTGTGTGCGTGTGTGTGAAATCCTCCAAAGGTTATATGTTGACCATTAATTTTAAAAGACTAAATGTCTTGTGCAGGCCAAATACAACACATCTGTGGGCCAGATGTGACCCACAAGGACTGTCAGCTGTAACCTCTGGCCCAGGCTGAAGGGTGGCAGGAAGGAAGTGGAGACAGACCCCCAGGAGTGGGGTGGGAGGATGGATGCCCGGGGGCGGGAGGTGTCTTGGGGTGAGCCAAGTCACAGGCAGGACGAGGAGGGGTCTCTGAGCTCCGGGAGCAAGCATGCCCTGGTGAGAGAAAGCCTGGACTAGGGATCCCTGGGTGGCGCAGCGGTTTGGCGCCTGCCTTTGGCCCAGGGCGCGATCCTGAAGACCCAGGATCGAATCCCACGTCGGGCTCCTGGTGTATGGAGCCTGCTTCTCCCTCTGCCTGTGTCTCTGCCTCTCTCTCTCTCTCTCTGTGTGACTATCATAATAAAAAAAAAAAAAAAAAAAAAAAAAAAGGCCTGGACTAGTAGTTAGCAGCCGGAATCCTGGTTTTGCCTCTTACCGACCACATGCTCTGGACGGTCGCCTGACCTCCGTAAGCCTCAGTTTCCTTATCTGCAAAACGGGACACCCGATCCCTGCCCCACCCAACTCAATACGGCAGGACAGTGGTGCTGTCGAGACACTACCCAGTCCTGCCCCCAAGCCAGGACAAAGTCTCTGCCACGAAGCCATTTCCCAGCTTCCCTGGGTGGCACTGCCAGCCTGGCCCCCTGCTGGCCACTCCCTTTCATCCCATCTTGTTGGGGTGCGCGGAAAGCTCCGTGGGTGGGGGGAGGAACCCCAAAGGCCTGGTCCTGTCCCCTCCCCCTCCCGGGCATCCGATGACAGTGGCTCCCAGGACGCAGGGAGTCTAGTGGCGGCTGTAGAGGTGGGGCCCTACCTCGGCTTGCGTGAAGTTCACCAGGACCTCCCCGGTGCCGCCCTGCTGGGCGCGGAGCAGGCGGCCCAGCCGGGGGCCCTGCACCACCCGGTAGAGCAGGTGCTGCGGATCGGTGCCGGCACTGGAGCTGGCTCTCAGGCTCTGGCTGCTGAGCGGCTGGACCGACCCTGCGAGACACATCAGGGCCCCGCTGGCCTCGGACCAGGAGGCAGGGCGAGGCCGTGCGCCTGCGGGGGCAGCGTGACGGGCCGGGCCCCGGGCCCACGAGGCAAGCGCGCCGGGCGGACCCACCTGGGCACACGGTCAGCGTCCGGCTGCCCTCCAGGGAGAGGAGCAGCTGCTTCTGGGCCGTCACGCGGAAGAAGTGTCCGGGGGAAGCGTGCTCGCCGTCGGACAGGCTGAAGCGGAAGCCTCCGTCCAGGGCTCCTGAGGACGGGCGTAGAGTGGGTCTCGCTGGCCCCCGCGGGTCCCCGTCCGCAGGCGCCCCAGCCGGCGGTACCCACCTCTGTGTGAGAACAGCACGAGCCCATCGTCCAGCTGGGCCTGCGTGAAGCTGTGCACCTCGGTGCCTGGCGCCGCCCGCAGCACCACCTGCCCGTTGCTGGGCCGCTCGATGGTGTAGACCAGGTCCTCCGGGCCCGAGTCGCTGTCCGCACCCCTCAGGGCCTCCGGAGGGAAGGGCACGGTGGCCCCCTCCCACATCTGGGGACACAGGCCCGTGAGGGTTCCGTCCCCGCCGAGCGGAGCACTCCCACTGGCTCAGCTCAGGCCTTGGGCGGTCACCGAGGCCCGCGTCCTCCTGGGCTCCCCCTCCCAAGGGCCCCTCCAGCCCAGTGACCTTCCCCTGCCACCCCGGGCCCAGGCTCCCTTCTCTCCGCCCTGATCCTGCTTGTCCTGCGAGGCCAGCCCCCCGCTCTTCCCTCACCAGGCTCTCCCCGCCGCAGAGCCCCCAGCCCCGACCCGCGGCAGCACCGCGACCGTCTGGCCCTGCCTCCTGGGCACGTGGGTCTGGGGACGGGCTGGGCACACTACGGGAATGGTGAGGGTCGCGTCCCCAAGACGCTGATAAACACACTCCCTTTCCAGGTGAGGGAAGGACGGGAGGCTCGGGGTGGGAAAGGCTGATGCTTGGCCCCTGTCCGTGGCCTGGAAGCAGCACGTGACGAAGGCTCGTGTGTTTCCAGCGTGGTCACGAGGCCCACCCAGGTCAGGGAGGGGTGCGGGCAGCCCCACCCCAGGCTCAGAGGGAAGAGGAGTCCCTGTCGGGCCTCCCACCTGCCAGCAGGGCAGGATCCCGTTTCTGGGATCCTGTTACATGGCCCCAGCTGGGTCAGGACCTTGGGCTGCCTTAGGGAGGGGCTCCCAGCCCCGGAAAACCGAGCCCTCTGGGATCCCAGGGACCTTCTCAGTCCCAGGCTAACCCCCGGCGAGCCCTGGAAGGGGGAGCACGGTGCGGTGCGCAGAGATGGGGCTTCAGCGCGGGGCCTGCGCAAACGCTGAGGACAGCATCACCTGGTGGCCAAGGGGCCACACAGCAGCACCGGCCTGTGGTTCCGGGCAGCCCCGAGCCGCACCCCCGCTGCTCTGCGGCCGCCCCACCCCTGGACCACTCCCCACAGCCACAGCCTCTGCCATCAAAGGCGTCCGGTGTCCATCAGGCCCTGCCCGTCCACCATCTCGTGTGATCTTGGCCACGCCGTGCCCTTTCTGTTCCCCCGTAACTACTTCTGTGACCGTGGAGAAATGCTGTGACCGGGCTGGGCCTCAGCTTTGGCTTCTGCTGAGTGACGGCACCACCATTCTGGGGCGATGTGAGGGGCAGGGGCTCGGGAAGCCAAGCTGTGGCCCTCCCTTGCTGTGGGTGGAAGCGGGGAGCTTAACCACGCTCCACCTGGATCCGCCCTTTAGGGCCTGAAAGAACTTTCTTCAGGAGGTCTGGTCCGGAGCCACAGAAAACGCCTGCAGCTGAGGGTGAGTCCAGGGAAGGGCAGGGCCAAGGATGGCCATTCGCGAGACTGCCTGCCGCACTTCTAAGTGTTCAACAACCAAGTCTCACACCTGTGCCCTACTTTCAGTGCCATAGCTCTTCCCCACCACCTAGAGGCATGTGGCACGGTCCCCACTTGGAGAAAGCGACGGGCTCATGGGCGGGGGCGGGGAGCTCTGTGCTGGGCCTCTCTTTGGGCGGGAGGTGGGAGGTGATCCCAGGCTGCTCTCACCGTTAGGCCTGTGTTTGCGGTGAGGATGGGCGGTTGGTCATTGACGGGCAGGACGGTGATGGTGAAGGCCACAGGGTGGCTCTGGCGGTCCAGCTCGGAGGCGTTAGCCACTAGGGTGAAGCTGTCTGT
Source organism: Canis lupus dingo (assembly GCF_003254725.2). Classification (NCBI taxonomy): domain Eukaryota; kingdom Metazoa; phylum Chordata; class Mammalia; order Carnivora; family Canidae; genus Canis; species Canis lupus. The sequence goes on from NC_064272.1 coordinate 38,734,932, forward strand.
CAGCGTCTCACTCCCGTCGTGCACATAGCGGATCTGCTGCTGTTCTACCTGTGGGCAGGCCCGAGGCTGAAGGCCAGGCCCTGGCAGGCCTGAGGGCGGCGCGGGCTCCACCCCGGCACCCCTCGTGCTCTGCCTCTGGGTGTGGGAGGGACGGGCTCCCTCCGCGCTTCCATTCCCGCAGGTGGAGACGGGGACACCCCCTCCTCCCAGGCTGAAGGGCCGCAGGAGGAACGGGAATGGGACTGTCCTCCGACTGCCCTGCCCGGAGGGGAAGGAACGGCAGCAGGCACCCAGAGCAGAGGCCTCCCCGACCGCGACCTCCCTGCTTCCTCTGGGTGGACGCCCCCAGCCGTAGAGCCCCCAGCTGCCCCCCGGCCCCCAGCGAGTCCCGAGAGCAGTACCTCTTTCCAGGAGAAAGCGCTGAGGGTCCCCGCTTGAGGGGCCTCCTCTCTCCGCAGGGCCCCGTGCAGGGGCTGCTCGAGGACCCGCAGTTCGAGGCCGGGCAGTGCAGGGAAGTAGGGCCCGGCGACCTGGAGCAGCGGGGGGGCCAGCACGCGGCTGCCGCCCTCGGGGACGCTGAAGTTCTGTGCCTCCAGTGGGATGGTGGCGGGCAGCACCTCCAGCTCCACGCGGACGCCCTCGAGGGGCGCACCCAGGCCTGAGCCCACGTCTAGGGAGAAGGAGTCACTCCAGGCCTCGGGGCGGGAGTGGAGGTACAGGACCCTGCCGGCGTCCACCGCCTCCTGGGAGAAGCTCTGCACGGGGTCCCAGCTGGGCGGCCCGGCCACGGAGGCGCCGCGGGACAGCATCACCAGGTAGCCGGCCCGCGGCGGGGTCTTCACCGAGAACACAATTTGGGCGGGCGGCACTGCCTCCTGCGCTGCCTGCGTGACACAGGGTCATGGAGGGAGGCCGCCGGCCCCCAAGCGGCCAGAGCAGGCTCAGCGCCGTGCCCCCCAGCCCCCCGCCCAGGAGGGCCCCGGACACCCCTGCTCACTCAGACACCCAGACATGCAGCCAGCTGGGCCTCCCCACCAGCTGCTCACTCGTGCACACTCCCCAAGAGGTGTACGCGGTCACACCTCCAGACTCGGTGACTCAGATGCACAATTTCTCTACACACTGATGTGGATCCACACACGTAGGCCTCACGGGTGTCGCACCCTGTACCCGCCCGCTCGCCCATGCCCGCGGGCCGCCCGGCCTCCGCGGGGGCCACTGCTCACCACCAGAGGGCGCTCCGTCCCTTCGGGAGGCAGACTCCGCACACAGGGCCTGGGGCCCGCGAGGACCTCCGCGCCCCCCACCTGATGGCCCGGCTGCAGGAGGCCACACACCACCCCCAGCTCACATCCCTGATCCTGTGCCTCTGCCTGGAGGGGTGTCCTTTCATCCCCTGCTACTGAAACCCCAGACTCTGCAAGGCCGGACTCCAGTGCTGCCTCCGTCAAGGCCAAGCCTTTCTGATGCCAGACAGGGCCAGCCACCGTCTGCCCCAAATCCAGGCAGCTGGACCCACCAGGGGCTCAGAAATCGGCCGTGTGCCACCGAGTCAGTAGGCCTGGTTGCTCTCTGATTCCTGGATGGTCAGCGGCTCTCCCCAGGTCCTGAGGCCCAGTCCTCAAGGTGCCCAGGAGAATCCCCCAGGGAACGAATTTATTAGAAAACAGATTCTCCGAATCCGTAGCACGCACATGTGTGCACCTGACAGGTGGAGGCCCCCATAACTCTGAGGCAAACTCCCCGGAGACCGTCAGGCACATCCCCAAAGCGCGGACACCACCCAACCCAGGAGTCCCCACCGGTACCCCCCAAACGTCCACGCGCTCAGGGCGTGAAGGCTGGATGGAAGGGGCCCCCTTCTCTGGCCTATGACTTCCACTCGCCCCTCGGCCTTTTACCTCCAGCTGATCCTTTCTGATCTCAGCTGCCTCCCCCTGGAAGACGTAGATCTTCTTGTTCTGGACCAGATGCAGTGGGGCCAATGGCCCCTCCAAGGCAATGGTCACCTGCAGGGTGGCATCCGTGAGCACAGGCCCTGCCTCCACGGAGAAGGCCAGGGTGTCCTGCGGGCTCAGGCTGCCATTGTGGCTGTAGAGGACGGCCCCGTCCAGCAGGTCCTGTTGGGAGAAGGCTGTGGCCGGCTGGCCGGCCCGGAGCAGCTGCCCCCAGTGCGGGCCGGCTGTGACACGGTAGCGGACCTCATCCCCGCTGCGGATGTCTAGGTTGGTGTCCAGGCGGAGCACGGCTGTGTCGATGGTGCCCTGGCCCCCCTGAGGGACCACGAGGCTGGAGCCATTGGCCACGCGGAGATAGGGCTCGGATGCCTGCACTTCAAGCAGCGCGGTGGCCTGGTGCCGCCCGTCGGACACCTGCAGCTGGATCCAGCCGCGGTCGGCCCCGGAGTGCACGAACAGGACACGCCTCTTCCGGAGGTCCTCCTGGGAGAAGCGGTAGATGGGCCGCGTGGGCTCGTCCGCGGCCACGATGCTGCCGAAGAGAAGGTCCTTGCGGGTCAGCACCAGCTGCGCGTCGGCGAAGCCGGAGTCGGCGTCACTGAAGGCCACGTCGTCGGTCGTCAGCAGCCGCCGCCCGCCCCGGGCCACGTGGAAGACGCGGCTGACGGTCTGCACGGGAGCGTGGTCGTTCACGGGCTGGATGGCCACGCGGAAGACGCCCCGGACCTCCTCCCAGGCCAGGCCGCCGCTGCCCTCACTCTGGCGGGTTGCCACGAAGGGGATGTCGTCTTCCGTGGTCTCGGAGTTGTCATGCTGGTAGACCAGCCGGCCCTGCAGCAGGTCCTCGTTGGTGAAGGACGTCACCGCGGTGGCCTCGTCCTGCGCCCCCCTCCAGACCAGCCGCCCGTGGCGGGGCCGCTCCATGACCTCATAGAGGTAGCTGGCGCTGTTGAGGCTCTTGACGAACAGGTGTTCCGCGGAGAGGACGCCCTCGCCTCCCTCGGGCACGGAGAGGAGGACGTTGGTGAGGACGGGGGCGTCGGGGTCACCCCCGATGTGGATGGGGAAGGTGTAGAGCGGGGAGAAATGTGGCGGAGCCGTGACGCGGAAACGGAAGGCGTCCTCCACGGTCTCCGAGGTGCGCGCCGTGGCCCCGTAGGTCACCCGGCCGGCCTGCAGGTCATCCTGGGTGAAGCCCTGCCCCTCGGACAGCCGGGCGCCCTGCAGCCTGAGGTTACCCTTCCTGGGGGCCTGAACCAGCTCGTAGTGGAAGGTGGTGGGGCTGGGGCCCGCCCCCTCCTCCAGAGCGGCCTCCAGGTGCGCGCCGGTGAGCGCCTCCTGCCGCGTGGTGTGGGTGCGCAGGGGCTCGAGCCGCAGCAGCCGCACGGTGGCTCTCTGGATCGTCACCAGGAAGGACAGATTGCTCAGGGTCTCCTGGCCCACCTGAACCTCCAGGGCCACGCGCTCCACGGCGTCCTCCGTGCGGTGCTGCGGGTCGGTGCTCAGGTACCTCACGCGGCCCTGCTCCACGTCCCGCTGCTGGAAGGCCTGCACCGGGCGCCACTCCGCGCCCTCGGCGCCCCCCGCGCCCTGCTTCTGCAGCTCCCCGAACCGCAGGGCCGCGGCGACCCGGAACAGCACGCTCACATCCTGCCCCACCGCGTTGGTCTCCACCGACAGATTGGCGGGCAGCACCGGGGCGGCGGAGCCCTGGGCCAGGCGCAGCCCCGTGTTGTGGCGGACCCGGATGCTGGGCCGGACCGCCACCACCTGCAGCGTGGCCGGAGCGCTGGCCTGCAGCCCGTCGCTGACGCGGAACGTCAGGTCCTGGGCGGGCCCGCTCCGGTGCACGTAGACCAGGCCGCCCGCCTCCAGCTCCCGGCAGGAGAATTCGGTGGCTGGCTCCCCGGGCTGCTCCTGGCGCTCCACCGGCAGGCCCGGGGCGGTGCCAAGGAGCTGGAAGGTGAGGCCCTCGCAGGCAGAGTCTGGGTCGTAGGCCTGGAAGACCTCGGGCCCCAGGGGCTTCTGTGTGTGTTCCAGGATCACCATGAGGCTGCCGTGGGGGAAGATGATTTGGGGTGGGTCGTTGACCGGGTTTATCTGGATGGGCAGGATGTAAGTCTGGCCCCTCCGGAGGCAGGAGGGCACAGGGCCCCTGGCGGTCACGGACACCTCCAGCATCAGCTGGTCGGAGGTCTCCTCCGAGCCATCGTGGACGAAGCGGGCCTTGCGGTTCACCACGTCCAGGAGGGTGAACATTTTCCGTGCCTGGGCTCCCGGGACGTCCAGCTCGAGCTCCCCGTGGCGGGCCCCACGGCTCACGCTGAACAGCACCTGGGATTTACGCAGCTCGGCCTCGCTCAGGTCCAGCGTGGGCTGCAGGTGCCGCCACTCAAGCCAGGCTGTGCCCCCCTCGGCCACCACCAGCGGGCTGACAGTCAGCAGTTGGGTGAAGTTGGCAAAGACGGGAGGCAGCCCCGGTTCGGGCACGCAGGGCTCGGGCAGCTCCACGGCGGACCAGGCCTCCGGTGCCAGGGTGGAGAGAGCTTCATAGGTGCCGTAGGTGTCCTCCTCGTACTCGTCTTCCTCCAGGCTGCAGCCGGCCACCATGCTGCGAGTCAGCGAGGCTTCCCGGAGCCCCTGCCTCTGGCCGTTGATGCTGAGATCCTCCATGCAGCCCAGGAGGGAGACGTTGACGGCCCCCGAGGCCAGGCCCAGGCGGTGTTCCTGGAGGTGGCGGGAGGCCTCTGTGTCCAGCCCCCCCAGGAGGAGACTGCCGCGGGGTTCCAGGTAGCTGAGGATCCCACGGTTGGAAGTCCGTGTGGGGTACTGGTCCACGGAGATTTCCAGCTGGTGAGCATCCACGTGGACACTGACCTCATGGGGTAGCCCGTCAGCCACGGGCACGCTGTTGTGGAGCAACACGGTGCCCTGGCCCTTCTCCACCACAGCCCGCAGGTGGCCCTCAAATATGTCCACGTAGATGAAATCCCCGTGCCGGCCGCCCGCCTGGAAAGCCAGGGGCGCCTGTCGGCTCCGAGTGGTGAGTATGAACGCCAGGGTGCCCTCCTCCCGAGTGTTCCAGGCAGGGAAGGCAGCCAGCGAGTGGGGCCCAGAGAAGCCCAGAGCCACGCTGTCATCAGCAGAAAACTCTTCAGCGCAGCCCTCGTGCACGTCAGGGGTCAGCGGTCGGAGGAGGTTGCGGCCGTTGACGGTGGCGGCGTGCAGGCAGCCCCTCAGGGGCCGGCTGGCTCCCATCAGGTAGGACAGGCTCAGGCTCCCAGTGCCCCCCAGGAAGATCCCATAGGGGACCTCCAGGGGAGCTCCCAGGACGGGGGCTGAGGCGTTCAGCAGCCCATCGACGGACAACGAGGCCTCGCTGTCTGACACAGTCAGCTCCACGGAGTGGACGGCGGAGTCGCTCAGCGGAGTCTCAGCTGGGGTCTGCAGCCTCAGCTCCTCCTGGCCCAGGGTGAGTCTGACCTGGGGAGAGACGGAGGGATGGGAGTGGGGACAGCACTTCGGACGATCTGCTTCTCCTGTAAGAACATAGTTGGTCGGCCACATTGGAGTCCCCAGAGCAGACGTCCTGGGACAAAGGTTTCTCATGCCACCCCTGTCTGCCTCTTTTAAAGATTTATTTATTTATTCATGAGACACACAGAGAGAGAGAGAGAGAGGCAGAGACACAGGCAGAGGGAGAAGCAGGCTCCACGCAGGGAGTCCGACGTGGGACTCGACCCCGGGACCCCAGGATCACGCCCTGAGCCAAAGGCAGGTGCTCAACCGCTGAGCCACCCCGGGGCCCCTCCTTCCTGCCACCTCTTTACTTATCCCCCAAACACGGGTCCAGATGGGCTCTGGGGTCCCTGATGTGAATCAGAGAAGTGACAGAGCAAGATGCTCTCCTAGGGATTCAGTCTGTATGTTTTACCCTCGCCAGCTTTCCGACGGGGCAGGGCCACCAGACAACCACCTTGACCTCCAGAAGATTCACTCTGGGCATAGAGGGCATCTGGGGTCACCGGGGCAGCTAGGCTCATGGCGGGGAGCCCGATTCCAGATGCTCTGTTTTGAGGGTTAAGTAAAGAAAAGCTCCCTGACCTGGGGTGAGGGAGCCGCGGGGAGAGGAGAACTGTTCTGTCTCTGACCTGGGTGACCTGACCTGGGGTGAGGGAGCCGCGGGGAGAGGAGAACTGTTCTGTCTCTAGGACTTTGGCACCAGAACTGGGCCTGGGGTGGCCTTGCCACTACTGGACGGCAGGATGGGTGGAGGCAGAGTACGGGAAGAGCAGAGCCCTGGGCACGGCGGCCTTGGGAGCCCAGCTCCCCGGGCTGTGGCATCGCCCTACCTGTCCCGTCACACCTGTCGGGCGGAAGGGCTCCGGCCCCAGGCTGCACCCGGGCCCCGCTCAACAGTGCCGCCTATTGGCAGAGAGAAGCCATGGCAGCGGCAGGTGGACCGTCGCCCTCAGGCCCCGCCCGTCCTCTCCCCCGAACCCCCCAAGTGTGGAAGCAGCCGGCTTTCCCGAATTTGGGCGGAGACCTCAGGTTCTCAAATTCGTTATGGTTAAGGGGGAGCCTCAGGGGAGCCAGGAGGCTCCTTGCTGATAAAGCTAGCGGGGCTGGCAGGACGAAATGGGAAAATGGAGAGGCTTTGGCGATACTGGTCGTTACCATCACGGACAGATGGGGTGACCGGTGCTCAGCAGGAGGCTCACAGGGGCTGCAGGGCCCAGGATAGAGCACCCAGCCCAGGGGAGTGCCAGGGGGTAGGTACCTCCTGGGGGAAGGGATGTCTACGCTGGGACTTGAAGGCGAGGCGGGGCGTGCGGGGAGCGAGAGCCTGGCTGGACCAGCGCAGGCCGCAGTGAGGGGGGGCGGCCAGGGCTGGTGGTGGGCAGTGTGGGTGGAGGGCTGCGGGGCACAGCCGGCGCACCAGGGAGTCACACCTTGGGAGACGCTGTCCTTCACCTCGTGGCAGGGACCTAGAGACCTCGGGGCGAAAGGGGCTCACACAAGGTCACCGGCTGGGGGCCGTGCCAAGCTAGAGGGGTCCAGCAGGGAGAGGCCACTGACCTGCAGGTATCCGGAGTGGAGCTGCAGGAGGAGGTGGTCAGCCTGGCCTGCTGCCAGGAGGAGCAGGGCTTCGGGCTGGGACGTGGAGAATTGTAGCCGGAGGTCTATGTTGCTCAGAGCTGTGGTCACCGGCACCTGCAGGTGGTTCTCCCCAAAGAAGGAGGCTGTGTGAGAGACGGAGCTGGGTCAGTCCCTTGCCTGGAGGAGGAGAGGTGCTGCGGACGATGCGGGTTTTGTGCTGGCGCAGCTTCACGGTCCTGGCTGGCACTGCCCCCTCACCTGTCCAGTCCTGGTGCCGGAAGGTGCAGTCTCACCTTGTGTGTATCCCAGGCCTTAGCTCCAAAGGAGGCCAGACCTATTCCAAGCAACCAGGTTTCCTCCTCAGGAGTTCCTGGGGCCTGGGCCCTCTGACAGCTCTGGCTCTCCTCCCCAGGGCCCCAGAGGATTCTCCATCCTGGGCCGAGTTCCTCTTGGGCCTAACGGAAAACCATCCCTGGCCGGGTCACCTGGCCTGGTGGTCTTTGCCCCCAGGAATGGGATTCCAGGAGGATCATCCCTACCCCAAACGGATGCCTGAGTGCCCCATGCTTTGGTTCTTGGACAACGCTTTCCATGCCATGCCCTCCCTCTGTGGGTAGGCTGGGGCCACGGCCGGGGCCTGGCGGTGGTGCTGAAACAGGCAGCCCACCAGTCCCCACTTCTCTCCCAGCTGTCTTTGGAGTAAGGGTGCAGTCGCCAGCCCGAGTCCACCAAAGAGCGAAGGCGCTGAGGCCAGATGGAGACCACGTATTGGACCCCAAATGGGCCCCAGCTTCCTGCATCACGCCGTATTGCTTCCTGCCGCAGGGCTGCTGATTGTCCCTGGGGGGCAGTCAGATCCGGCCCTGTTGTTCCCACGATGGCTGGGGAGCCATAGCCGACTACAGCTGGCTTTTCCCAGCCTGGGTCTGTAGCTAGAGACAAGGCCTGGGAGGGTGGGAGGTTTGCTGAGAGGGCCAGAGGGCCTCCGTCCGTGGCTGGTGGTGGCTGTGCAGGGCCCCTTTGGTCCCACCCCAGGACACTACCTCTTTTTAAGAGGCCACATCCTCCAGACAGTTTCCCCAAATTAGCCTCTCTTGACCTCAGACCAGCTGCCACAACTTCTGGTTTGTTCCTTTTGCAGAGATTAGGGCCAATTATAACTTTGACTCGGTCCCCTAGAGGTCCGGGACTCGTAAAGACGGGAGACTGGAATGGGTTAAAAAGGTGATTCGTCTCTGTGGGGCTTCCCCTGAGCACTGTGTGTAGGCTGATGGCCTTGCTGGGGATGACCTGGCGCCAGCCACATTCGCACTGGTCCCTGGCCTGAGGAGGCGGCACTGGCTGCCACCGGAGGATTCCAGGGGATGGCCAAGAAAGATCATGCTCTTCCTTTTGGGCTGAGCTGAAATCCCTCCAGTTAGCCCTCTGGCCAGCAGTGGCTGGCGACGCCAGAACCTGGTCTGACAGGGTAAAGGAATCGAATGAGAGCTACAAAACCGTCTGGGTGGGTATGGGCCAGCAGGCCCAGGCAGGCCCAGCAGAACCACCAGGCCCAGCAGACCCACCAGGCCCGGCAGGCCCAGCAGAACCACCAGGCCCAGCAGAACCACCAGGCCAGCAGACCAGCAGACCTCGGTGCCAGTGAGGGGCAGACCAGAGAATGGATATGGGGTGGGCACCTCATCTGCAAAAGCATTGATTCCTTTTTTTCCCTCAAGACTTAATTAATTTATTTGAGAGAGAGAGAAAAAGGAGAGAAAGAGACCACGAGTGGGAGGTGGGCAGAGGGAGAGGGAGAAACAAACTCTCCACTGAGCGGGGATGTGGACACAGGGCTTGACCCCAGGAACCCAGGATCACAACCGAGTGGAAGGCAGATGCCTAACTGTCGGAGCCACCCAGGTGCCCCAAGGGCATTGATTCGAGGCACTGAGGGCAGCCCCAGGACAGAAGGGGAGGACGCGTGGCCTCCTCAGGATGGAGCATCACCAGGGCAGGCCGGAGCTCACAGCGGCTGGCAAGAGCTGAGTGTTAACTTTGCAGGAGTTTGGCCCTCCGGGCGATGTGGCCGGGTGGCAGTATTTATACCCTGGAAGAGGCAAGTGCTACAAATTGGGGTTCCCTTTCTCCCAGAAAGCCTGTTGCTCAACCTTTACCTGTTAGGGTGCACGGGGAGGGGCTCCTCTCCGTCCCCTGGTGGGAGTGAGCCCACACACCCACTCACACTCCCCTCTGTTGAAGCTGGATGCAGGGACATCGTCATAGGGCCTCAGGGCCCGTACCAGGCCGGAAGTGAAGGCGCTGGCTGGCTCTAACCCCTGAACCACCTGCCCCTAGCCCCCTCGCAGAAGAGGAGAGGGCCGGACTGTTTAGCCTTGTCCTCCAGGCGGAGTGGGAGGGTGGCAGGAAGTAGAGGTACTTTCCAGAGAGCTGGGGTCTGAATGAGCCTATTGAGGGGCTGGGCCCTGCCGTTTCCTGTGGGCCTGGGCAGGGACGCGCTCACACAAGCCGCCTTGTGCGGCTGGAAGTGCACAGGCCAGGCGGCCCCCTCGTCCTAACAGAGGCCTCTGAGGCCTCGCTGGCCAGGGTTCTGGAAACTCTGACAGCGCCGTTCCCCCCACGTCCCGGTCTCCTGCTGCTGCCCCTCGCCGTCTCTGATGGGCCGCAGCTGCAAGGACCCAGAACCCCGGTCCTGGGAGACAGCTGGAGACGAGCTGTGAGTGGGGAGGCAGGGCAGGACGAAGCCGTGAGCTAGGAGTCAGTTCCAGAGGGCTTCCTTGGGGAGGTGACGCTGGGAGAGAGGAGCAGGCGGGGGTTTCAAAGGGCAGCAAGGCCAAGTGACAGACTGAAGCAGAGATGTGCGGGCTCTGGAACAGCTGGAGCCAGAGGAGGGGAGGGAAGGAAGCAGCAGCCAAGCCAGCCGCAGGGGCCTGCCTGGGGTCGCAGGGCGGCCGAGGGAGGAGAGAGGCATCCTCACTGCTTGGAGACCTGCCCTGACCCTCCCGGCTGAACACACAGGATTCACCGAAACACCAGTTCGGGCCTGCAGCAGCTGTGTGGGCCGCCCTCTGGGCCAGGGAGAGGGCCCGGTCTGGCCTCCGTGTCACCGTTTTGTAAAATGGGTGCTGCTCGCCGTCCCTCCTCCCTCCCTCCCTCCCAGCCCCGGAGGTCCTGTGCTGGTCCGGGAGTCCGCTCTGTGCACAGCTGTGCAGGGGGTTCGCAGCGTGGGCCGCCCGGGTGCTGCCCGGCATTCAGCCCGGGGGCCGCTGCCGCAAGGGCCCTGGGGTCAGTGGGAGGGGCAGCGGGATGCTGCGCGCCTGGGTTTCTCCGCCGGGGAGACGGCCGTGGGTGGGTGTCCGGGACTACGTAGAGTCTACTTGCGGGTGTGTTCGGGCATGTGGGTGGCTGCTTGGGGGTGTTTGGGGTTTGCATAAGGCTGTGTGTTTGTGCATGTGTGCGCGTGTGGGCTGGGAGCTGCCGGGACAGAGCAGCGATTGTGCCCGCGCCTGCCCTGGGCCTCGGGGCCGACTCCGTGAAAGGGGCCATGTGTTCCTGGACGGTTCCCACCCGTCCTCCCGACGCCCGGCCGTCCCCGAGGTTTGCTGAAGGTGGAGCATCCCACGGCTTCCCGGCCTTCCTGACCACGCACAGGGCGCGTCTGTCTGGGTCCGGCAGAGTGGCTCCGTCCTTCTTCCTGAGACGAGGGTTGGGGGCACAGAGGAGCCTGTGTCCGTCCCTGCCAAGCCTCTTCTCAAGGTGGGGAGACAAGCTTGGGCCACCGTCCCCAGCAGGCCACCCGCTGGCAGGGCGCAGGTGGGGCGGGCGTCTCTTGCCTCCCCCGGGCGTGTGACTCCTGCCCTCAAGATGCTCTGCTCTTACCTGTCAGCGGCTGGGGAGCATCTCTGCGCACAGCCCCCCCCCCCCCAGGCTCTCCCAGCGGCCGGGCCGGGTCTCAGCCACGGGGCCTCTTCTAGGGTCGGGGGCGGGGGCGGTGGGGGTGCTGCAGACCCCGATCCTCCCACGCCGCTGGACTGTCTCTCCCTGTCTCTCTGCCGTATCTCCTTTGTCTCTGGCTTGGCCACTCGGCCACCTCGCTGCCTTATCTGTCTCCCCTGGTCTTTCTTTGCCTTTGGCTCCCCTCCCCTGCCTTCCCCTGGCCAGAACCGGGAGCACCCCCGCCCCAGGACGGTCTAGAGAGCTACCCCCAGGCCCCCCGCTCCTCGGGTGCTGGGTCTCACGACACCAAAGTTCTCTGCAGGGTTAGCATTCAGGGGGGTTTCCAGACAGATAAACTGAGGCTTCAGGGCAGCGGCGATTTGACAGGGAAGAGAAAGCCTGCGGGTCTTGGCCCAGCCACCTCTCTGAGCACCCCCCCCCCCGGAAGTCAGTCCCCTGGTGCCCTGCTCCCGCCCATTCCCCCATTCCTGGTTGCCTGGGGGTAGCCGCGGCCCCACTGTCAGTGTGCGTGCGTCATGAGCAGCAGCATTCCTGGGTGTCTGCCGCTGCCTGACTTTATAAGGGAGGAAGTTTGGAAGTCCGAGCTCCTGGGCAGGATGGCCCTGCTGGGGCGGGGCGGGGCCGGGGGGGCGGGGGGAGTGCCCAGGGTCTGGGGCAAAGGGGGCGGAGGAAGACCCGGGCATGTACGCTGGGAGGTGAACCCAGTGGTACTGAGATGGAGCAGGAGGTGAGAGATGGATGGGGACAGAAGGGGATCCAGTCATTCCTTCCTTCCTTCCTTCCTTCCTTCATTTGCAAATCCGGTAACACAGCCACGGAAAAGAAGCCCCCACCGGGGGGAGACAGAAAGCCTGAGGAAGATGTTAAAACTGAGAATGAGAAATGAAGACACCCTCCCCCCTCCATAAAAACTGAGCTCAGGGGTCCAGACAGAGGCCCGAAGAAGGAGAAACCAAGAGAGCCCCAGAAAGCGGGATGTTGGCTGCCAGCCTGCTGCCGTGGGTGGGAGTGAGGAGGGTGAGGAGGGGGCGCCGGCAGCCGGCTGGGGAGGGCAAGGGGTCCTGATCTCGGGGGAAGCCGGACTTCACCGCAGCTCCTTGGGGTTTGGCACCAGGTGTGCACTCCCCGTTCCAGACCCACATCCTAGGCAGGCAGGGGGCAGGCTGGGAGAGGCCTTCTCCTGAGAAGTCTGGGGGGGCCGTGGGGGAGCGCTCTAGGGCAGCCAAGGCAGGGAGGAAGGGCTCTGTCTCCCCCGTGGGTGTGCATGTGGGTGGCCGCGGGTGAAGGCAGGACGGACCAGGTGCCTGCCCCAGCCGCTGGGCCCTCCAGAACCCAGGCCAGATGCCCCTCCCCTCCGCACCCCGTGCCTCCAAGGGCTGCAGCTTTTTCTCCACCAGCTTCTGCCCCCAAGCCAGGGAAGGTCTGAGCAGGCTGGGAGGGGGGGAAACTTCCTGAGAACCAGAGCTACGCCCCCAAGGCTCATGGACCCCAAGGCTGATGGGGCTAAGTGCCCTGCAGCGCCCACGCCACACCCACTCCCTTCTCAGAGCTGGGGAAGCAGTGCCTGGAGGTGGCCCGAGAACTCAGTCCCCCAGGGCACCGAAGAGGGTGGGGGCACAGCCACCTGTCACAGTTGCTGGGGTGAGTGCAGGCCGGGCGAGGATGTGGGGTGGTGGTTCCCGTCTGGCTCTAGATTCGGGACGGACCCTCCCGGACGCCGAGCCCAAGGCTCAGCCCTTTCCACTGAGCTGTCACCTCCCCCCTGCCCCCAGCCCCGTATCTCTGAAGGGAACAATGCGGGGAGGGCTACAGGGACAGACTTCAGGTCAGATCCCAGAGACCACATCCCCCTCTCATGGTGGTGACAAAGGCGTCCCAAGAACGGGGCCTAGACGCTTACTGCCTGCCAGGGCTAGCTGCCTGGGGGACGTCCGCACCCCTGCACCCCTGCAGCGCCCCCGCCGGCTCTCCTGTCTCCCTGATCTGGGCTCATGGACCACATCCCAGCCTCCACACTGGAGACCCCAGCTGGGGCCAAGGTGGGCCCGTCTCTCTTCACTCCAGGAGCCCTTGAGCCAGCAGCCTCGCTCCCAGGGCACTCGGGACTCCAGCCGCCTTGCCGGCCCCTTCTGTCTGATTCCCATTCTGGCTTTTGCAAGACCAAGGAGGCCCGGGGCTACAGGACTCCTCAGCTAGAGGCCGAGTCCTGCCTCTGGGCGCTGGCCTCGCTGCTGCTCCTCTGCCCAAGAGCTTCCTGGCCACCCAAGCCGAGGGGCACATGTTGGGGAACATTTCCAATGTGGGGATCTCCTCCGAAAGGCGATTACCCCTTGACCGGCGGGGAGGTGACGCTAAACTTGGTACAAGACACTGACTGGTGCCCCGGGCTCCCAGCCATGAGGCCAAGCCTGGGCCGTGTGCGGCACAGAGGAAGCTGGAAGGAAAATGAGCGGTTTGCTGGAGGAGCGGCTCATCCACCCAGGCTGGAGGGCTGGGCCGGGGAGGAAGCAGGGCCTCAATGGAGTCTTTGTGGAAGCCTGCCGCTCCCCTGGCCCGAGGCACGAGGGGTGGGGTGCTGTGGTGGAGCAATCCCGAGAGGCTTTTCCACCTTATAATTTTCCTCCCCTGCAGGGATCTGAGTGGATCGCCAGGCCCTCCCCCACATCCCCTTCCCCCCACTTTTCTGGCCTTGGGTGGGGTGGGGGGACGGGGACCCTGATGGGAGTGGCCCGGGCCCAGGTAGGGTGACTGGGAGGGAAGAAACAGAGCAAGGGACCTTCCTCACCTGCGCTGGGCCCCCTCAGCAGCCCCTTCCTCCTTCCCCCCTGCCCTGGGAGGGAGCCCATCTTACAGTGGAGGGAATGAGGCCCAGGGAGGCCGGTACCTGCGCTAAGTCCTCCAGAGGAGCCGTGCAGCGCTGGCCTGGAGCCCCTGGGCCGGGCTCTGCGCTGGGCCTCGTGTCAGGGAGGGACGTGTGCACAGGAGCAGTGTGGGGCTGCTGTTGCGTGTGCATCGGAAGTGGGGCATCTGCCGCAGGCTCCGGCAGCAGGAGGGTGTGAGAGCTGGCCCCGAGCCTGGGAGACACACTTTTTCCCTTCCTGTCCTCCGGGGCTCCCTGGGGGGCGGTGGGGGTGGGAAGGGAGGGAAGAGCATCTGCCTTCCTGGGCTGCTTTGGCAGCTGGCCTCTCCTGGGGCGGCTGGATGGGTCTGATTCGGGGGCTCGGCCGGATCAGGGAGGGACCTTCTTCAGGGCTGGCTGAGTGTGGCACGTTCCCCAAGCCAGTGATAAATGCTGGGCGTGCCCACTGGGGTCTCGGAGATCAGGGAAGAGGATGGAGGGGCAGAGGCCTGGGGTGAGAAGCCAGCCCCGGGGCGCTCTGGGGCCACCCCCTCTCTCAGGCTGGACCAGAGCCAGGAAGCAAGCGGAAGCCTGTTGCTCATCTCTGAGCTCCCCTTCAGCTCTGGGATGAGAAACCGCTAAGGGCAGGGCCCTTGGGGAGGTGTCCTGGGGCTTCCCCCAGCCTGGCAGCCTGGACTTGGAGACAGTGAGTGTGTGAGCTGGGGTGGGGGTTGCGGAAGCAATGACTGTTGGTCTGGACACAGGCCGGGGCCAAGAGTCTGTGTGCTTGGCGAAGCCACTGGCTGCCCCGCAGATCCCCCATCTGAAATGCAGGGAAGAGTGGCAGGGTAATCTCAGGATGGCAGGCCCATGTCCAGGACATGGGGGAAGGAGGGGCTTGGGACAGGCCCTCCCGCGCCCCCCTCCAGCCCCATGCTGCCCTGCTCTCTTGGGCCTCTGCTTTCTCACCCGTGCGGAGGGCACCTGGCTGGGGGGACCAACAAACCTGGCCTGCCCAGCCCAGCCTAGCAGGAAGTGGCTGGTGGAGAGCTGTGCTCACTTCAGCGGGGCCACCTCTGACCTAAGAGGCCAGACTGGAAGCTCCCGAGGACCGGACGGAGGGCCCGGATCCCTGCAGGACACCTGCCGCCCAGGGGGCCCACACGTGTGTGCTGAGGAAGGAAACATCGGCTTGAAGAGGGTACAGGGATCACGTGGAGGTGGCCCTTGGCCCATATGGGGGTTTTCTACCGGCCGACCATAGGCAGGCTGAGCAAGAAGCTTCCAGCGTGGGTGGGATGCCTGCCTGGGAGGGTGGACCGGGAAACCCCAGAGTCTTTGCTAGTGGCCTCTGTGCTAACCGGTCCCCCCGAGATCCCTAGCCTGAGACCTCTTCCCACAGGCAGGCCCAGCTCCTCTTGGGATAGGTTCCTGCCCCCCATTCCCCCCGCACCTTCCGGGCCTGCAGACCCCCCCCCCCGACTGTCAGCGCCGCCCAGCTCTGCCCACCGCTGTGCCGTCTCCAGCCCGCCTCCTGTCCCCCGGCCTCAGGCACCGGCTCGCCACTCTGGCACCCACGTCTCTGTCTCCAGCACCAACTCTCCGGGGTCCTGGGCCCTCTTGCCAATGCCCCCAAGGCCCCTGCGCCAGAAACACCCATGGGGCCCTGCAAACCCAAGCCCACCCATCTCAAGCCAGACTCAGTGTCGTCTCTCCCCACACCTGCTTGCCTTCCAGGGAAGGCCTCACCACCCGCGCATTGGTGGGCAGAAATCTGAAAGTCCTTTTGTTTTTTTTTTTTTGTTTTTTTTTTTTTTTTGTTTTTTTTTTTTTTTTTGAAAGTCCTTTTGGACAGTCTGTCTCGTCCCTCCCCATGTTCCAGCCATCTTGCCCCTGAATTCTCTTTCGGATTCGTCTCCCCCTCTTTTTCCTCTGTGCCATCCCACAAGGCAGATGGTCACCATCCCTTCCGGGCTTAATGAACTTCCTGCCTTGTTTTGTTACCAGCAACCACCGTTAACCCCACATGAGAGTCACTCTGTCATCCCCCTGGGTCTGGAAGTCTTCGATGGCTCCCCACTGCCCCAGGATCAAGCCCCAACCGTAGGAGGGCACCGAGGGTGCCAGGCCCTCCTGCCCCAGCCCTGCCAGGCTTTCCCGTTCACCTCCCTCGACGACACCCCATGTGCCAGCCTCGCTAAGCCTCGGGCTGTCTTCCACCTGCAACGAGGCTCGCTGGGCCTCCCGCCGGGCCAGCTCTTCTTTCCTTTCCGCCTGCGAATGCCCTCCTGCTCCTTCAGGAAGGAAGCCTTCCCCCCACAGTTCCGGCTCTGCATTTGGGGCGCCAGCACCTCTCAACCGTGGCCTGGGGACTTGTGCTACTGTCACGGCTCCCTGCTAATAGCACGTGTCTCGGGAACAAGACTGGCGGCACTTGGTGAAGGGAGGTGGGAAGCGGAGCGGGCCGGAGGGCAGCTGCCCCGTTCCTAGCTGACCCAGCCGCAGGGCTCGTCCCCACCTGGTCTCCCTCCAGGCTTCCCTTCAGTCCTCCTCTGCCTCGGGGTGGGGCGGGTGCTGCACGGTGGCTGGGGTGGGGCGGGAGGCTGCCCCAGCCAGCGAGTGCTTTTCTGGGCCTATGGTGACAGAGTCTGGTGCTTGTTTTTAAAGAAAATAGAATGGGAGCCCCTATTTATAGCTGGAGGCCGCAGCCCCAGACAGGAGAGGGCTGGGGTTGAGGCTGTGCAGGCTCGTTCAGGCAGGGGCCGGGGGTGGCGCCGTTCCCAGGCCCCCTGCCCCCCTGTCTCAGCCTCCACGGAAGTGCCTGTGGGATCCTGACATCCCCAAGACAGGGACAGGATGACAGGATGTAGCCAGTGCTTTGGGGCTGGGGGAGGAGGGGCCTTGGGTGAGAGGATGGAAAGTCCTCTTGGGGTTGGTCTCTGGGGCCCAGAGCCCCTTATGGGAATGAGTGGAGGTGAGGTGTGTCTGCTGGGAAGGCCCAGGGAAGGACACGTGTGCGGAGGGCCGGGTGCACGCAGCACTTTGGGTCCCCCGGACTCGGACTGGGTCGAGGAAAGGGAACAGGCAGGGTTAGAGACCCGGGGCAGCCGGAGACAGAGAGACAGCCATGGGGAAGGGACAGGGGATGGGGGGAAGAGCTTGGCCCACTGCGCAGAGAGGATAAAGGAAGCCCGGAGGGGCTGGAGGTGGAGGCTTCTGGGCCAGGAGTCTTCATGGTGCTCTGGGCAGTGTGGGCAGAGCCTGAGCTGCGGCCGGAGGAGGCGCAGGGGCAGGTGTCTCTCTGCGGCCTTCGCCCCAGAAGGCCGGGCCGTGCCCACTCTGGCCCCACAGGGCCCGGGGCCTGGAGACCCTCTGTCTTGGGCGGGGCGGGGGTGGTGGTGGTGGCCCAGACCTGCTTGGAGGCAGAGAAATGCTGTAGGGGCAGGGCTGGTGCAGAGGAGTCCCCGGGGGATGGAGCGAGGTGGTGCTGGCCGCTGGGACCCGCTAGGGGGTAGCCTGGCCTCACCTGCTGCCCCCTCTATCCAGACCCCTCCCTCTGCTGTGGGTTGTGCCCTTGGAGGCCGTGGCGTGGCTGGGCCCTGGGGCCTGGGGCCTGTGTCATGGAGCTGTAGCCACAGCCAGTGACTCAGACGGTTAAAAAAAGGAGCAGCTTGGAGCGGTGACTCAACTGGCTCTGGAGGGGCTGGGTGGGTCTGGCTGGTACAAGATGGGGTGGTCTGGGTTTATTTTTAGTAGGGTGGGGCTCGAGCAAGGGGGTGGAA
Organism: Canis lupus dingo; assembly: GCF_003254725.2. Classification (NCBI taxonomy): domain Eukaryota; kingdom Metazoa; phylum Chordata; class Mammalia; order Carnivora; family Canidae; genus Canis; species Canis lupus. Next base: position 38,752,568 of record NC_064272.1, read on the forward strand.
GACGGGAGCCGGGGGTGGAGCAGAGCCCTACCCTCATCCTGGGAGAGCCCGGGGCTCCGCGCCGACTGGGAGAGTGGTTTCTAGGTACCAGGCTGCGCGGGCAGGCCAGGCCGCCCCTTCAGCCCCTTCCAGGCCAGCCCACTCTGCCGTATGTCCCCAGACAGGCAGCTGGCTCTCTGCACAGAGGCAGGGACCCCGGTCCCATTCTCCAGGAGCTGGAGCTCTGAACTTTACAGCTGACCTTGGGGCCTGGCTATGTGACCCCGGGGCCAGAGACGGGGAGTCTGCCCAAGGCCACACAGCAGGGCCAGGTACCCCGAGGGCTGCGGTCCCCAGCCTCCTGTCCCACCCCAGGACTGTGAGCGGTTGGGGGGTCAGGCCCTCACCGGAGTCCTCGCCCCTGGAAGAGCTCAGCTGGGCCTCAGCAGGGTGGCCCGAAGCACATGGGCATCAGATGCCCGGACACGGGGCCCAGGCGGGGGCGGGCGCCTGGATGCCGTTGGCGCACATGCACATCCGGGGAGCAGAGCCCAGCCCGGTGACTGGTGACGGGGGTTCCTTCTCCGAAGCTGGGGCCTGGACCTGCCCAGCCCCCACCTGAAGCGCCCCCCAGCTGGCACGCTCCCCCCCTGCCCCCCGCCCCGCCGCAGTCTCCAGGAATCACTCCCCCCCCCCAGCGACTCTGATCTGGTGCACGTGCCCCCTGGCACCCCCAGCGCCCCGGAAGGGTCCCAGCAGCTCAGGGCGGAGGGGGGTCCTCAGTCTGGGCTCCCTCTGTGGCGCAGTCCCTCCCATAACGGCCCGTGGGAGCCCGGGTGGTCCCTTCACGTGTCCAGCCCTGCCCCCACCCCACCCCGGAGGGGCCCCAGGTGTGCCCGGGGGCAGGGCAGAGGTGGATGTCGAGGCTCCCGCCCTACAGCAGTTCCTACAGCAGTTCCCGCCGCTCATTCTCTTCATCCCCACCCCTGTGCTCTCTGGACGAGTCTGGGGTTCATCTTGTTATTCTTTCAAAACATCCTGGCTGTGCCCTACCGGGGAGCCACGATCTCTGTCTGGGGGCCCTTTAGGCTTTGGGATGAGGCCGGGGAGGGGCTGGGAGGGCTGGCCTGCTTCTCCTTACAGTGGGGTGGTGCTCAGCCCAGTGAGCCCTCGGCTGAAGAGCCCCACCCCCTTCCTGAGGGGTCCCCGGCTGGCCCGCAGCAGCTGGCTGGTGGACCCTTGGGGACTCATCGCTGCTTTTCTATGTCACTGAGTCCCACACAGACCTGCTCACAAGGCCGCCCCATCCAATCCCTGATCTCGGAACCCTTCTCAAAGATCGCCGGGTTGCTGGGCCTGCCCCCAGTCCAGAGGACAATGGGAGTAACCCAAAGACAGGGACTTCAGGGGCTGGCACCTGCTGAGCGCTTACTCTGGCAAAGGGCTCTGATCCTCAACACCCATGGGACGCAGGCATCATTTGTCCCCATTGAGAGAGAAGACTGAGGCTCAGAAGGCTGAGTCACTTCCCAAGGTCACACATCAAGGGGTAGGGCTGGAGTGAGGTCCTTGGCTCTCTAATGCCATGTTCCTTCCCCCGTGTCCCTGACCTGCCTCCCCGCAGCCCAGAGGAGGGAGCCGTGGGCCTGAGTCAGGACGGGGCAGGAGGGGCTTGCTCTTAGCTGCTCCCAGGCACCCAAAAAGGGTGATTTGTTCCTTCCCTGACCATGGTGGGAAGTGTGTGTGGATGTGTGCGCCTGAGGCCTGCCTGGCCGGCCTCCAACTGCAGGGGAGCGGGTTGGCCCAGCTGCTGTGCGCAGGGAAGGGGAAGGGAGGGGCCCAAGTCGTGGGAATCAGCGTCCGGGGCCCACTGATATTTATAGCTGGTCCCTCCTGGACCGTGGGCGGCGGTTGCTCTTAGGTGGGAAAGGAAGTTGGTGTCCTCTCTCCAGCCCTGTCCTGTCCCCAGAGAGGAGGCAGGCCCCCAGAGGCCTCGCTTGCCTGGCCGTGGTGCTGGGGGCCGTGAATCCTGAGTCGGGGGTTTCTCCCGGGATGGCTGCTGAGGGGCTGGGCGCTCTCCTTGCTAGGCTCTGGGCCAGGCTGCTGAGCAACACTTGCACGCGCGTGTGCATGCATGTGCGTACGTGTACCTCCCGGGCATCACGCTGACGGAGGTCACGGCTTTGGCAGAAAGGCCTGCGGCCCCACGGAGAAGGAGGGCAGGGCCCCAGGAAGGGCTGGGAAAGGCTCCCGGGGTGGTGGTTCTGGAGCCGGGCTGTGAAGGATGAGAAGAGAAACCAGGTGCCAGGGCTCATGGATTCTCACCTGATGGCCGAGCTCCTCGGCCGCCCGTGGGACACGGGCTCGCCCCGAATGCCCAGGCTGAGAGGCCGGAGGGGGAGAGGGGGCCTGGCACAGTCATGGTATCTTGGGGCCCTCGGGAGGGTGGCACCAGGAGGCTCCTGCCTGCTGGGGGCTCAGGGACGTCCCGTTTGGTTCAGGGAGTGGCAGGAGGGGGATGCTGGGGCAGGAGAGGCCCGGTCCCCGGCCTGGCTGGGAGGACGGTGGGCTTGGCTTCTGTTCCCTGCCTTCGGGCCTCCTGACCTGACTCCATCTGGAAAAGGGCATGTTCCGGGCCCTTGGTGTCATCCTACTCAGTGATCAACATGCCCCTCTGGGCTCAGTCCTGCGTGGAGCAAGACGGTGGAGGCCCCTGGGGAGAGCCGACGGGAGGTGGGCCCGAGGGAGGCTGCTGGAGCTGTGGCCGCCCCAAACCAGGATTCAAGGACAGAGAGCAGGGAGGCTCAGCCCCCACCTTGCTACAGACTTGGTGTGTGACCCCGAGAGACTAGCTGTTCCTGTCTGGGCCCCTGTTTCCCTACGAACCATGGGGAGACTGGTTGGGGCTGGGGGGGCCTCTGCAGTAAGGTCTGGGAGGGGAGGCGGCCTCAACGACCCACCGGGACAGTCAAGCCATGAGACACGCACAGAAATAGGTTAGTGCCGCGGTGGCCCGAGGCCTGGCGGATGCACAGCGGAGTGTGGTCAGGGCCCAGGGGGGGAAGGAATGGTCCGCAGAGGGTGGGGAGCCCCGCCACCAAGCCACCTCGATGGCAGACCTCAGTGCTACTGCCCTACATCTAGGACGCACTCGGCTTCGTGTGCTATCCCGGCCATCGAAAGGGGTCGGGGACTTTCTTGAAGAGGATTTGCTTGTGCTGCCACAAAGTACAGGGGGATCTGGAGAGGTGGGGTAGGGGGACACAGGAGCAGAGATATAGGCTCCTCAGGGAGCTGTGTCTCCCCTGCTGGGGGGGTCTGGGCCCACCCGTGGGTGACGGCCCACCTGGCCCCACCCGGGCTGTTGTGGAGGTGAGTGACAACACTGCGACCTGTGTGCCCGAGCGTGCCCCGAGGCCAGCCCCTGCACTTCTCTGAGCCTCAGTTTCCACATCTCTAAAATAGGAATGTTTCTTGACTTGGGGGGCTGCTGTGAGGCTGTGCACACACGGTTGGCCTCCCCGGCCTGGGGGGGGGGGGTGATGCCTCTGCAGGTGGGAGTCCAAGTAGCCGATAGCTCCGCCGGGCTCCTCCTCCCCCGCTCGAACGACCCACCCTTCTGAGGCGCCCCTCCTCCGAGGGAATCCAAGTAAGAAACCGTCCATACAAGCTCCGTTCATTCCGAATCGCCCATCTACAGTCGGTGGTACCCATAACAGCATAACTTGAAACGCATCCGAAGCTGCACCCGGAGAAAGAGTCTTAACTCTAGAGAGCTCTGCAGAACTGGGCATACGTTGGGGCAGGGGGCATGTTGGAGGCAAGAGGGGAGCTGGGTGGAGCCAGGAGCTGGGGGAGCAGGAGCAGGCCCAGGCCCGAGGGCCCCTCGGGCACCTGCTCCTGGTGCGTATAGGGCGGATAGGGCCACAGACGGCGCAGCACCCCCTGCCCCCATCCCGTCCACACCTCATTCTCCCTTCTCCCGGGCGCCCCCGCCCAGGTTCGTGAGCGCAGCTGGCCCTGGACGCGGTTGTTCATACTTGTGCGCACACCCACATCTGTGTGCGCCAGTGAGGGTGTGCGGCGGGCTCTTCCAACCCCCTCCCCTGCCTGCCCCTCCTGGGCAGCACGCCCAGTTCCCAGAAGCAGCCTGTGCACTTCCTCTGAGAGCTCCATGCGCACCCGCTCCCCTCCCGCAACCGCGCCAGCAGCCTGGCCCACCTGGCCACCCGGCCCCAGGCGGCAGCACCAGAAGACCCTCCTGTCCCGCCCTGGGGGTGAGGTGGGGGGTGGCTCAGTTACACTCGGTCCTGGAACAGCTTTTCCAGAGTCTGGGTGGGCTGAGCCAAGGGCCTGGCCTCTGCGCTGCACACACACCTCCAGACCGCGGCTCCCCAGGGGATCCCCAGGGGCAGGACAATCTACTCGGACTGGATTCCTTGCCCTGGATGCCTCCATGGTCCTGTTCTCTCAGACGCCCCGAGGCCGCACCCGGCTAAATCAGGGGCCCCCCTTACAGGTCCTCCTGCCCCAGCCCCAGCCAGACTCCCACTTCTTGCCCCGTCTCTGAGAGCAGCTGTGCCAGGCGGGGCGAGAGGTGTGGGAGCCGCTGGCCCTGCGGCCTTGGCGCTCGCTCGCCTGGACTCCTGCTGCTCCCCGGAGCCCCGCTGCCAACATGGGCTCCAACCCAGTCTCTCCGGCCCCCTGTCCCTCTGCCCAACGTCTCCCAGGGGGTTTCCCAGGGTGCTCGACTCCCAGGCCTCATGACCTAGATGCTCTGGGATGCTGACAAATGCAGGGAAAGCATCCCCTTGGGCCTCACTCTGGTACCTGAAATCTTTAGGGCCTTTGGGGCTCGAGGTGTCCAGGAGGGACGGGAGTGATGCCTTCCTCAAGTGGGGCCTGACCCCGTGCAGAGAGCAGGACATGGGGCTGAGCCAGGCTGGGGGTGGGGGTCGGGTGGGGGGTGGGGGGCGCAGAGAGGGCTCGTTGGAGGGGGAGGCTCCAGCTCTCCATACCCTCCTCATTCCCAATTCTTCCCAAGGACAGAGGTGGGCTCAACATGACAACCCCCTGCTGCCGTGCCACTCCCCTGCCTTAAGGTCGGTGGCTCCCATTGCCAGGAGGAACAGGCTTGGGCCGTATTCCGATCTTTAAGGATTCTGTGCCCCGGCCCAATGGCTCCTCCTGGCTCGTGCTCACAATACATCTTCTAACCAGGCTGCTGGGCTTCCCGTCTCTACATGCTCTTCCCGTATCCACCCCAGTGCCTTTGCTCAGGCCGAGCTCCTGCCTAGAGTACGGACCCCCTTCCCGTCCTCCAAGGCTTGGCTCCGGGATCACCCTCCGGCCTGCCTCAGCTCGCCTGTCAACGTCTCTTCTCCATACTCCTCATCTGGATCTTTGCAGACATGAGAGGAGTTGCTGTGTGGGTTTTAATTTGCCTTTCTGCCTCCGGAATGCGTGTACGCTCAGCCCTTCCATTTCTGTGTGCCCCTCGTTGCCCAGCACAATGCTCGTACAGCGTGGATGCTGAGAAGATATTGGAGAGTGGGTTCCCGCCGAAGCCCAAGGAGAGCGGGTGCTGGAATCGCTCGGCTGGAGCCTGCAGGCTGCCCAAATGGCCCACTCCGGTCACCTCAGATGGCCCCTGCCCACCTCTCCAGAGGCCCAGCCCATCACCCAGGCCCCGACACTTTGAAGGAAGGGGTCCCTGGGAAGAGGAGCAGAGAGCCTGGGGATCCGGCTCTGACTCACCCCAGTAGGGGGTCCCCCCTGACTCATTTCCCTCTGGGTACCTCGTGATGCTGTCCGTTAGAGCTGGCTTCCCCATAGGACGGGGAGAAGGGTGTGGCCCGGCCCCTGGAAGGGAGACTCCGGCCCTTCCTCTGCTCAGAGTTGCTTTTGGGAATGGTCCCGAAAGATGGAGGCTGGAGCACTGATTCATACTTGGGCAGTAGTGACTGATGAGCCCTGAGGCCACAGTTCCTAGGGCATAGGAGACCCTGCCTTGCCTCTGGGAAGAAGGCTGCCCTGGAGGGATCTGGGAGTGTAACACAGAGGAGAGTCCTAGTGCCCTCGGAAGGTCAACTGTCACCCGGTCTCTGCTGGGGTCAAGCGCCAATGCCCAGGGCAGGGAAGCGTGGCGCGGGTTGCCCGGGGCTGTCTGAGGGACCCTCTGAAGGTGCCAGGAGGCTGAGGAGTGGGTGCTCCTGGCTGTCACCAAGCAGGCCTTCTGGGTCAGCAGGGGAGGGAGGGGAGTCAGGAGCTGGAGAGGACAGCAGGAGGAAGGTGGGGAAGGGACTGTACCGACCTGCCCGGGACACGCAGGGGGCAGGGGAGCCTGCAGGCGGGGGTGGGGGGTGCCCTGCGGGGCCCTGCGCGGGTGGGGCAGGGTGGGCCCCTCTCGGTTCCCGCCTCAAGCACAGCGGTTCCTGGCCTGGGCGGCTGAGGCTGGGCTGCTGGCCGCTTGCTGTCCCCGGGCGTCCTTTGGGCACCAGCGCGGGCACCTGAAGCCTCGAGGAGTGGGGAGTGGGGAGTGCAGCCGGGGGGCGCCCCTGAAACCCCCCCCATCCTGCACGAGCCACACCCTGACCTGGCGGGCCAGCCTCAGTGGGCCCACGGGAGCCCCGCGGGACCGCCTGCATCCCGGGTGGGACCCCTGCGGCCGGCCTGGGGTGGCAGCCGCGGCCCCTGCCCTCACCGGGCGCCTCCGGGCCCTCGGGTGCCCTTCCCTGCCGCCCAGCACCCGCTCCCCCCGCAGCCCCTACTCACCCGCGGAGGCGGCGCAGGCCCACAGAGCCAAGGCCAAGGCCAGGGGCAGCGCGGGGCCCGGGGGCGCGGGCGGCTGACCCCGCATCGCGGCAGGTCGGCGGGGCCGGGCGGAGCCGGAGCGCGGGGAGCCCACGGAGGGCACCGGAGGAGGCTGCTGCGACTGGGGCCGGCGCTGGGCCGGCGGGGCCGCCTTCCTTGACTCGGGGGCGGGGCAGGGCCAGCCCGCGCTCCGGTTTCAGGACGGCTCCCCCGCGGCCCCCTCGCCCCCAACTTCCTTAAAGGGCCCGAGGCGGGCTGCTCCTCCCCGGGCAGGGCTGGGATGACCCCGCCAGCTCGGTCAGACCGCGGCCCACCCTGCAGACCTGGCACCAAGCCCCCGGGGAGCCGGGACCCCGCGCTCAGACCCCAGGGCTCCCGGAGACCTGCTCCCCGGGGAGAGCCGAGCTGGGCTAGCCCCTCACTTCTCTCTCCTGCCCTCGCGAGGCCTGGGGTGCGTGAGTGCACGCGTGTGTGCCTGTGTGTGTGTACACGCTCCGCGCCCAGGAGGACAGCCGCCTACGGCTACGCAGACTGCTTTGGGCTGCTTTCCTCTAAGGTCTCCTGGGGACTGTATTTGGCAGAGAGCACTGGCCTGAGGTCCTGCACTGCTGTGTCCCCTGACATCGTGACCTTGGCCCTCTGTCCTGCAGAGCCTCTGCTCCCCGGTCTGTAAAGGAGAGATGTTCTAGACTCTCCCGCAAGGCAGGAGGGATTCTCAACCCCATAGTGTCATTTGCCTCAAAATAACCCTGTAAGATGGGTGACTCCCTCCCTTTCCCTCCCCCACTCCCCACCGCCCCATTTTATGGGTGCAGAGCTGGAAGTGGTTCTTACAAAGCCCCAGGTGGAGTATAGGTCCCTGGCCCTTCGGGACTAGGACCCCCGGCCTCCTAACTCCTGAATCCAGGTGTTTGGGCTTCCTGGGGCTGCCTCCTGGAAATCTGGCCCTGGATTAGCTCCTACCTAACAGCTTCAGGTTGGGGCTCTGCTCCTCATGACTCCCTCCTAGGCAACAGCATCTCCCTTGGCCGCAAACAGGAGGAGAAAGGCCAACACCCCTGCAGGACTGCCCGCGCATCCCCGAGTCACAGCATGGGCATCGTCTGGTCTCGGCATCTCTGCCCGGGAGGCGGGTGGAAGAGCACCCCTAGAGTGCTTTCCCCTCCCTTCTCTCGTCAGAGCCCCTCTTTCAGGGGCGCCTGGGTGGCTCAGTGGTTGAGCATCTACCTTTGGATCAGGTCATGATCTCAGGGTCCTGGGATCGAGTCCCAATCAGCTCCCTGCTTAGTGGGGAACCTGCTTCTCCCTCTCCCTCTTCCCTGCCCCTGCCCCCGGCTCATGCTGTCTCTCTTTATTTATTTATTTATTTATTTATTTATTTATTTATTTATTTATTTTTTATTTATGATAGTCACAGAGAGAGAGAGAGAGAGGCAGAGACACAGGCAGAGGGAGAAGCAGGCTCCATGCACCGGAAGCCCGATGTGGGATTCGATCCCAGGTCTCCAGGATCGCGCCCTGGGCCAAAGGCAGGCGCCAAACCGCTGCGCCACCCAGGGATCCCTGTCTCTCAAATAAATAATAAAATCTTTAAAAAAATCTCTCTTTCACACCTGCCTGCTTCAGCCCACCCCAACTCCACCCCACCAGCACTCTCTTCCCAGCTCCTCTCCACCTTAAAACTTTTGAAATTAATTAATTAATTTTAAGATTTTATTTATTTATTTGAGAGAGAGAGAGAGAGAGAGAGCACACAGACAGGGGGAGTGGCAAAAGGAGAAGGAGAAGCAGGCTCCCCACAGAGCGGGGAGGGCAACAGTGCTTGACCCCAGGGCCCCCTCAGATCGTGACCTGAACTGAACATAGATGCTTAACCGATGAAGCCATCCAGGTGCCCCTAATTCATTTTTTATTCAAGATCTAAAAAAAAAAAAATCATAATCAACATATTCTATCAGTTTCAGAAGTAGACCATAGTGACGTATGCATCACAAAATGCTCACCGCAGTAAGTGTAGTTACCGTCCATCATCGTACAAAGTTGTCATATTATTATTTTTAAGATTTTTATTTATTTATTCATGATAGAGAGAGAGAGAGACAGAGACACAGGCAGAGGGAGAAGCAGGCTCCATGCGGGGAGCCCGACACGGGACTCGATCTCGGGACCCCAGGATCGCGCCCTGGGCCAAAGGCAGGCTCCAAACCACTGGGCCACCCAGGGATCCCCAAGTTGTCATATTATTGACTCTATTCCCTATGCTGTACTTTTCATCCCTGTGACGTATTTATTTTATAGCTGGAAGTTTGTACCATTTGATCCTCTTCACCTATTCTGCTCACCCCCACATTCCCTCCCCTCTGGTGACCCTCCGTTTGTTCTCTGTATTTATGACTCTGCTTCTACGGTTGCTGTTTGTTTGTTCGCTTGTTTTGTTTTTTAGGTTCCACTTATGAGCCAGACGATACGGCATTCACTTTTTTTCTGGCTGACTTATTTCATTTAGCAAAATACCATCCAGCTCTGTCTGTGTTGTTGCAAATGACAAGATTTCATTCCTCTTGCTGGCTGAGTAATATTCCAGTGTGTGTGTGTGTGCGCACAGGTGCTGGAGACCTGGGATCGAGTCCTGCGTCGGGCTCCCTGCATGGAGCCTGCCTCTCCCTCTGCCTGTGTCTCTGCCTCTCTCTCTCTCTCTCTGTCTCTCACGAATAAATAAATTAAATCTTAAAAATAAATAAATAAATAAATAAATAAATAAATGTGGAAATACTGATCTTATGCTACTTCTATTTTTAGTTTTTTGAGGAAACACCGTACTGTTTTCTAGAGTGCCCGGGCCCTCTCTCTTTGACTAGTGACTATGCCACCATGTGTACAGCATTTCATAGTGTGCAACAGAATTGAGCCCCATTTGCAGATGAAAAAACTGAGGCTGAGAGAGATTGAAGGCCTTGGGCCGGTCTACATGGCCACGAAGAGGTGGAGGCAGGTCTTTGAGGGCAAGCCCGGCGCTCTTAGCACCACAGCTAGCGTGCTGGTGTCATGTCTGTGCTGCGGTTGTGAAGCTGATCTCGAACCTGGGCCCTGAGTTTGAAACCCAGCCCTCCTACGTGGCTGCCCAACCTTGAACAAGCTGCTCAGTTTTCTCATTTGCAGAACTGGGTTAGTGAGGATTAAATGCGTTCATGTACCTCCTATGCCTCCCCGGGGCCGGGCATGCAGCAGGCGCTCCACACACGCTTGTCCTTTCTCTTCCTTCTCTGTAGCGCTCCCTCCCTCCTGCCCTTCACAGTTTGTACACAGCTCCACACTCACCACCTCCCCCGATGACAAGTCAGACCCTTGAGGGCTGAACTTTCCCTGCCAGGGGCAGCTGCATGCAGTAGGTGCTCAATAAATGTGCACTGGGGCTGACTAAGAAGCCAGTGCTGCTGTTCTGTGGGGATTTTGGCAAAAGGAAGAACTCCCATCTGGTTCACCCTAGGAGGCCTGGGCGGGGCTGTGCTCAGCTCATCTCCGGTGGTGGTGGTGGTGGCGGTGGCGGTGGCGGTGGGGTGGTGGCCGCGGTGGCGATCCAGCCATTGATGCCACAACTTGTCACCGCTTTTCCTTCTCCCCGAGTCAGCAATGCACCTGGTCCTCGTTAGGGGTTAATGACTGGCCAAGTGTGGGCCTCGGGTTGGGGTGCTGCTGGGAAGACTCTGTTTGGAGGCAAAGAGCTTTCTTTTTACAAATGAAAGAAGAGAAGAGACAAGGCTTCCGCTTCTTTATGAATCAAACACTTGGGTGGAGATTCCCGCAGCCCGCACCTCCCTTCCTTCCCCCTTCCCATCTTCCCTCCTCCCCGGATCCGACCACGCAGATTCACCAACCACAACCAGGAGTCCTGTCTCTGTGGAGCCTGCAGACCGTTCCCGCCCACAGCCGAGGCTGGAGTTGGGATTAGCTGCAGCCCCTCCCGCCTTGTTGCCCGCTAGGGAGGGAAACACAGGCCCCAGACAGAAGCCACCCGCCCCCCTGCACTGCGGGCCTCACCCGCACCTGCCTCTGCCGGGGCTCCCGGGTTAACAGAGCATTCACCTGGTCTCTTGACACCCCAGAGGGCCAGGACCTGAGCAGAGCTGACCGGAGCCTCTCTGGCATCCTCCCGGGCCCAGGCCTCCTCCCCTCTGCCTTCCAACCTTTGCCATCCAGTCCTCTGGCTTGGGCCGGCCAGATGCCCTCGGTGGCTGGCCAGCCCTCACTGCCCCTGCCTCCCTGGCCTTATCTCATCCTCCTCCAGGAAGCCCTCCCAGTCCTCCATGCCATCCACAGACACCCCAGACACCCCGGAACAGTGATCTCTGGCTTCTCCTCCTGCCTCCTGGGGCAAGCCCGGTGGGGTCAGGGGGTGTGACCCAGTGCTTCCCCCGCCCCAGCCTAACTCCTCAGCAAATCCCGGGGCAGCGCTCGGGGCAGGGGAGGGACACACTGAAGAACGAAGGAGGATGGCCACCACTCAGCGGAAGGGGGATTCCAGCGTTCTGAAGCTTCAATGACCTGCGGTATGTGCTGCCTCAGTTTCTCTAAGTGATCTGCCTCTGTGAGAACAAGACAACAGCAAGCCCGGCATCGGCATCATGCACCCCCCCGCCAGAAGAGTTCCCCTGAGATGCTGGCCAGGCGCTCCTGGTCACTCTCTCCCTCGGTGCCTCCTGGGCTCAGTGCCGGCCCTGGCAGCAGCCGTGGCTTGGTCCTGCCCCTGGTCAGCACCTGGCACTCCGAGTTCCTCTGTGTTTTGCACTCTGACCACATGGGCTCCACCCAGGGAACCTGTGGCCAAAGCCAGCTTGCTGGTAAGTGGCGGGTGCTTATGCCCTGGACGGGGTGGTGTCCGCATTGGGCTTCTAGCAGTCCAGGTCCCGCCCTTAGGGGATTGGCTTTCTGCCACGAAGGACACAGGACCTAGGCCACTCCCGTGCGGGGGGACACAGGCTTTGGGCCTTGGTTCCACAGCCCTGCAGTCTCCTGGCCAGGGGCTCCCCCGGCCTGGGCTTCTGACCAGGGGCCTCTGCTAGGGGTGTTCTTGCTTCTGTTCCTGGCTGGAGGCATCCACGGGGCTCCTGGAAGGGCAGGCAGCCAGGCCCTGGGGTGCGGGTCGGGGAGAGGCAGCTATTCCCAACAATTACACAATTCAGGAGCCGAAAAGCCGTGTTTGGCATCCTCAGGACTCAGCTGTGGCTACGAGCCCAGTGGCAGGGCTTTGCCTTCCCTGGGGGTGGGTTTCAAGCCACCCCCAAGCCCTACTGGGGAGATGGGGTGAGGGGTGGTAGGATCCCCTCAGAGTCTCCGATCCCTGGGCAGGCCACACCACGTCCACAAACGCTGTGGCTCCAGTGGCTCCGAGCAGCTGGCCACAGCTGACTCCCCGGGGGCTGTGCTATTTCTAAATACTGGTTCGTGCTGTTAACCCTCGCTGTGCTCCTCGCGTACGCAGGGTACGCAGGGTACGTGGTGGCGACCTGCCCAGTGTGCCTGCCGCGGGGTGCAAGAGCCGTTTGGATGGAAAATCTGTGAGCGTGCTGGCGCCTTGGAGGCCAGGGCAGGGCCCCGGGCGGGGGTGAGCACCTGCGGGCGGGGAAGAGGCGTGCGGGCCGCGGCGTGGGCCTGAGCGGGCAGCGGGGCTGAGGCCGGGCCTGCCCAGCCCCTTCCGCGCGGCCTCAGGTGAGGCTCGCGTCCCCGCACCTTTCCTTGCGGCCCTACATCGTGATGCTGTCTGGGCGACGGCTTCCCACAGAGGTGCCGCAGCTTTATAGACGGCCGAGGGCAGGGCCTGGCGGTCGTGAGGCCGAGGCCGGCGGTGGCTGACGGGGCCTGCCCTCCGCACAACTGCCGGGGCCCTGAAGGACAGGCGGGGCTGACACTCCAAGGCGGCGTGCGCCTTCCGTAGGCGCTCAGGCGTGCCCTTCAGCCCCTACTGGCTTGTTGTCCTTTTTTTTTTCTTTTTAAGATTTATTTGGCCGAGAGAGTGAGTGCACAGCAGGGGAGCAGCTGGTGAGGGGAGACGCAGGGAGCCTGATGCGGGGCTCCATCCCGAGACCCTGGGGTCATGACCTGAGCCGAAGGCAGATGCTTAACAGACTGAGTCACCTGCACGCCCCGGCTTGTCGTCCTTGGATAGCGAGAGCCCTGGGGTGGCCAGCCCCCACCATGTGCCTCCACGGCCCCCGCCTTCTGGGGTTCAGCCCTCGTGCACCCACCTCCACGCTGGACAGGGCTGAGCAGCCAGGCGGGGTTGTGGAAGACATAGCAGCCTCTCCCTGCTTGGGGAGCCGGCCACCGAGACCAGAGGGGCCTGGGGAGCCCTGGATGGGAAGGCCGAGGCCCTCCGCCCGCAGCCAGCCCCAGCTCACCGCACATCTCGGACGTGGGTCTGCCAGCAGCCATCGCCCTCCAGATGGTCGCAGCCCTGACACCTCCACTGCTGTCTCTTAGGGACCCGGAGCCAGAACCATCCAGCTGAGCCGCTTCTGAACTCCCGACCCACCCAAACCACGTGCAATAGTAAATGTTTAGGGCCACCTTAAACTCCTACATTTTGGGGATAACTCGTTATGCAGCAGCAGATAACTGATGCGAATCTGTAAACGTGTAAGTGGTAGTCCAGGGGGCGCAGCTGTGTGGGGGACCGGGGCTCCAGGAGGAGGACTCGACTCTCACGAGGAGGGACCTTCCCTTCATCAGTCAATGGATGGACTCATTCATTCATTCATTCAACAAGCATTCTTTCTTTTTTTTAGAGATTTATTTATTTGAGAGAGAGAGAGAGAGAGAGCAAGGAGGTAGAGGGGCAGAGGGAAAAGGGACAAGCAGACGGCCCACTGAGCCTGGAGCCCGATGCGGGGCTTGGTTCCAGGACCTTGAGATCATGACCCAAACTGAAATCAAGAGTCAGACACTTAACTGGCTGAGCCACCCAGGCGGCCCGCAACAAATACTTCTTAAGTACTCACCATATATGTCAGGTGCTCTGCAGGGCCCTGGGGACACAAGACCAAGAGGCAGGGCCCAGCCTTGGGAGCTCCCAGGCTCCCCAGAGTGATGGGGTGACTGGATATGCAGAGTAAGGACGAGGGAGATGTCAGGGACGAGTTTTCAGGTTTCCAGCTGGGGCTTGTGGACGGCTGGTGGCGTCATTCATTGAGGTAGATGGGGGGCAGGTGACGTCTCGGGAGAAAAGCTTTGGGTGTGTTGATTTAAGGTGCTTGTGAGAGAGCCAGTGGCCCCGTGTAGGACACGGGATAGGTGGGCTGAGAGCCCCCGCGCAGGCCTGGGCCAGGGGCGCATCTGTCTGGGCATCGCTGGAGTAGACTCACCCGGACTGAAAGAACCCGCAGGCCAACCGCCCTGGTGGCAGGAGGGCGGGTTACAATGACAGAAGGGGATCCCGGGTGGCTCAGCGGTTGAGCACCTGCCTTTGGCCCAGGTCATGACCCCGGGGTCCTGGGATCGAGTCCCGCGTCGGGCTCCCTGCATGGAGCCTGCTTCTCCCTCAGCCTGTGTCTCTGCCTCTCTCTCTCTCTCTGTCTCTCATGAATAAATTAATAAAATGTTTAAAAAAATAAATAAAATGACAGGAAGGCCCAGGACTGAACTCTGAGACACTAACACTCTTTCTTTCAGCTTTTTGACGTATTTCAGACGTACAGAAAAGCAGGCAGACCGTCACAAATATTTCCCACTCTCTTCACCTACATTTCCCCAACGTTAATATTTCGCCAGATACTAAATTCTTTTCTATGTATATACATCACCTCTCCCGAGCTGTTCCAGGGTGAGCTGCGGACACGACGCTCCTTCCTCCGTCCACACTCCGGTGGCTCTTTCCTCGGAACAGGGGAGCAAGGGCCTCCTCTCCCATAACCAGACGAGCAGCGACCGCCGTCAGGAGATTAGCCTTGGTGCCGTATTTGTAACCAGCCGCAGACCTGCATCCTGTTTTGCCGATTTCCCCAATAATATCCTTGATAATCAGAGAGCATCCTGGCCGCCGTATCGCTTTTCATTGTCTTCCCTCTTGGCTTTCTACCAGTCGGGGAAAGTGCTTTCCTTCGGTGTTTCTTGGTCTTTCGCAACATTGCCATTTTCGGCAGGTACAGACCAGTTTTTTTTGTAAAATGCATCTTGACTTGAGCTTATGTGGTCTCTTCACAATTGGGCTCAGGGATCCCTGGGTGGCGCAGCGGTTTAGCGCCTGCCTTTGGCCCAGGGCGCGATCCTGGAGACCCGGGATCGAATCCCACGTCAGGCTCCCGGTGCATGGAGCCTGCTTCTCCCTCTGCCTGTGTCTCTGCCTCTCTCTCTCTCTCTCACTGTGTGCCTATCATAAATAAATAAAAATTAAAAAAAATGTTAAAAAAAAAATTGGGCTCAGGTCCTGCATCTGCAGCCCCGAAGGGATGCTGCGCCCCCGCTCAGTGCATCCTCCCAGAGGACCAGCGCATTTTCCTGCCCCCCCCCCTTCGATGTTAACTCCCATCACTCACTTGGTCATTTGGTCGAGGGGCTGCTTCCGGCCTCGCTCCTCCCTGAAAGTCACCGTTTCCCCCTTTGCTATTAGTGGGCATAGGCCAACGATGGAAGGTCAGGCCGAGGAGCAGGAGCCAGGAGGCGAGCTTGCGGAGGGGCAGGGGCGTGGGGCCGGGAAGAGGCGCCCAGGGAGGGAGGGAGCAGGGTCCTCTGGTGGGGGAGCTCCCTGGGCAGCTCGGGGTCCAGGTGGGGCACAAGAGCCCTGCAGGCGCTGAGGTGTGAAAGGAGGCCCAGGAGAGGGACAACCAGGAAAACGCTTCCCAGGGAGGTCTGGACAGGAAAGAGGGACATGGGCCGTGGAGAGACGGTGTGAGTGCGGGCTGAGGAGATGGCTTCTAGCCCCGCTCCAGAGCATGACGGAGGGGACCAGGGGATGGGCTCTGCTTAGGCAGAGGGATGGCAGGCCCTCTGGGCGAGTCCTCCTGAACCCCAGGAGGGAATGCGGGTGTCCAAGGCATGGTTGGAGGGTTTGGGTTGGGGTCTGGCGCGGCCCTTCCCTGTGCTGAGAAGGGGGGGCACACGGGGCTGAGGGAAGGCTGGGCTCGACCCAAGTGACCTCTGCAGAGATGGGCGCTGGTGGCCTGGCGGCAAGGCCGGGGTTTGGAGGCCCTGGTCCTGACCAGCCGCTCTTCCCGGGCCGGGGACCTGGTGGTGGGGGCGGGCTGCAGGAGGTGGTGGCTCCTAGCAGTGCCACTGGCCAAGGAGGGCAGTGGGGGCAGGAGGGGACCTAGTGGTGACGACAAAGAACTTGGGTAGGGATGGGCCTCGGTGCGGGTTGTCCGGCTAGGGTGTTAGGGTGACAGGCTGCGGGCCTGAGGAGAGCTCAGGGCCTCCAGGTTTATGAATCGGGACAGTGGGCCCTCTGAGGAGACAATGGCTGGAGGGGGACACCCTGGGTGCCGAAGCCCTCAGGGAGTGGTATCTGACGAGGAGGGGACCCTGCCTGGGTGGGGAGCAAAGAGGCCAGGGGTGCACTCACCTGGGACTCTGAGTGGCGGATGGAGCAGCTCTGCAGAGCACCGAGGGCCATCTCGGGGGGGCCGGGGGAGTCTCTGCTAAACTGGAAGGAAGGGGCCTCTGGAGCGGGAGTCGGGGCGGCCCCGCTACCCAGGAGAGCCATGCGAGGGGCTGGCAGGCAGGAGCAGGGCCGGGTGTTGTAGGAGGGCCCCTGGCTCTGAAATCCTGGGAGACTCTAGCCCGCCTGGGGCCCCGGATCAGGAGGTGGGGGCCTCAGCCCACATGGGGCCCCAGTGAGCCTTGAGGGGACCGTCACGGCTTGAGCCCGGAGGCCTGCAGCCTCCTCCAGGAAAAGCTGACGAGGATGGGGGTGAGGAGGAGGCACTGCCCGTGGCCCGAGGCCAGTCCCTGCCTTGCCCGGCCCTCTCGGCCCCCTCGGTCCAGAAATCAGAGGCTTAGCTGCCCCCTGGGTGATGGGAAGGGCACAGGGCGGGTCTGTGGCCGGCCGCGGGGTCGGGGTGGGGGTGGGGGGCGGCTTCCCTCTGTTCCGGGCCCTTCAGTCCCACAAGGCTTCTGGGGGGCCCAGCACGTCTGGCCTGTCTGCTCCGTCCTCGCTGTGCCTGCCGGCCGCCCCGAGCTCCGAGTGGGGCCTGGTTTCCGTTAGATCGGAGGCTGCGAGCGAGCCAGAGAGCCCTGGGTTTGTGTCCCGGTTCTGTCCCTGCTACTCACATAACGGGAGACCTTGGCTAAGCCCTTGCCCCGTCCGGGGCCTCAGTTTCTTTATTCGTGTGCTGGGGCTGTGACAGGCACCCCTCTGCAGTCAGCAGTCATCCGTTCCCAAGACGGAAACCCCTCCCGGCGAGTGCGGGTCAAATCCCCAGGCCTGGGCCATGCACTGGGGGTGCAGGCAGGCCCTGGGGCCCCCAGACCTCCTGGGCGTTTAGGGCCAAAGGCGCCCCCAGCATTTCCTCAGCCCGAGGGCTCATCTGGCAATCATTTGGCAGCTGGGGATCCTCTCTACCCCTCAACGTTCCCTCTCACACTGCCCTACCCCAGGTGCTCTGGGCCACAGGCACAGGGAGTGGCTTCTCCAGGCCTCGTGCCACTCCTCCCTCCTCCTCATTTGCTTCCCATTCCCTGCCTGAAGTGCCAGCAGCGGGCAAGCCTTCCTTGAGCCGGACTGGATCTCTAACGACACCATGCCCTGGGGTGGGAGTCTGGGAAGCTATCAGACAGTCACACCTTAGTGTGAAATAATTGGCTTGATCCTTTTCCAAGGAAAAATAGCCGGAAGGGAGGGCGTGTCCAGAGCTGGGGGGGGTATGGGGGGATAGGTGGGAGGGGCAGGGGATAGAGGGCCGCCCCAGGGGACCATCCGGGCTGCAGAAACCTTTCCCCCAGGACCCACGCACACTTTGCATTCCTTCCTCCCACTTCAGAGCACCCACCGGGAGTGGAGAGCTGGCTCTGTCACACCCCCCCTCCCTTTTCCTTCCCTGACTCAGGGTTCTGGGCACCCTCAGGCTGTGTAGCCTGGTTGGGAGTAGGGAGCCGTGGAGCCTAGTTTTCAGGGTTCTATAGCTGAGCTGCCACGGTAACTGGGGGAAATAAACACTCCGGGTTTCACAGTCCAAGTTCTGCGATGATGTCATCCTAGCTCTAGCCTGCTGGGTCCTGTGGCTGGCTGCACCCCAGACGGCCTCAGCTGCTCAAGCCAGAGGCTCCACTTCCTTCCCAACCCCCATGCAGCCTCCCGAGTGGGGGAGAGAGTGGACACAGGGCCTGGTGGGGGCATCTGGGACAGGCTTCATATAGGCCTAGCTTCTCGCTGACCACTTGGACCCCTCCTGGGCCGCAGCCATGAAACTGCCCAAGGGGGCCAGGAACTCGGTGTTCTATGGGCAGCACCCGGAGGAGGAAGTTCAGGTGCCCTCGTGGCAGGAGATAAAGCAGAGCCCGGTGATCATGGCAATGATCAGAGGTGAGAGCAGGCCCCCGCCCTGAGCTTGGCCTCTCCCCTCTGCAGGCCCCCGAAGGTAACCCAGCCGCAGAGCTCCTCAGGGCTCTCCTCCACGCCCACAGACATCCATACCTTCAAGCTTAACCCGAGAGGCAGTATTGGCTGCGGGGAATTGTCAGGGGGCTAGGGGTGGGAGGGAGCGTGGTGTATGAAGTGAGGCCAGTTCTGGGAAAAAGGGAGTCAAAGGAACATTTAGCTCACTCGCAGCTGGCCGGCCTCACGTCTCTCAAATCTTACTCTCAACTGAAAGCAAACTAATTCTTACTACATTGTTAATGACTGATTGTTGGCCTACGTGGGAGGTGGTTTAGTACGTGATTGTATATTTGGGGTTCTGTTGGCTGATTGTCTCAGGGTTTTCACATTACCAGGCTTGCGTGACTTTGGGTGAACTATTTCTAAGTCTCAATTTTCTCATCTGTAAGATGGGAAACACAATAGTATCAGCGTTACGGAGCTGTTAGGAGGCTTAGCTGAAATAATCGGTGTAAAACACTTGGCTGTGGTGCTTGGTGCAGAGTAAGTTTTCGGTTAATCGTAACTCTTATCTTTTGTATCACACGTTGCCCGCCTAAGGTACACTGCATTTTATCTGGGAGCACTGTCTTTCCCTAAAGGAAGCTCGATGGTGGGGTTTGTGGCAGTGTGACGTCGGCAGAGCAAGGACCCCGGTGTCCTCATGGCACACTGCCTTTGGGGCGTCCCCTGCCTCTCACCAGTGGGTCGAGGCTGAGGGCTGCCCTGTCCATCCTCGCAGGTCCGGGCCCTGCCAAGTACCTCCGGCCGTCCTGCACGGGCTACTTAGACCATGACATCTCCATGTTCCAGGAGCCGGCCTGTACTCTGCACGCCAGGCACTCGGAGAAGCGTACGTGCTCGCCACGCCCGTGCCCGTCAGCCCGTCAGCCCTTCAGGCTTAGGGTTATTATCGTTGGATGTTTGGGGCAGCAGTGAGGGGCAGGGAGCCACTGTCCATAGCCAGGGGACCCTGGGAACCGAGGTCACCCTGAAGAGGACACCCAGGAGGCCCACTGGGGCCAGAAGGAAGCCAGCAGGGCTGCTCAGGTGGCGCGTCCCTCCATAGGCCACTCTGCGGGTAGCTCCCAGCTGGGCCCCGGAGGGAGCTTCGAGGGGGCACGGGCACTGTCCGACGCCAGAGTCTTCTCTCTGTCTTATCTCGGGCCGGGGCCCTTTAGCTCTGGCTGCTGTGGGTTCACTTGCCACAGAAGCCGGACAGAAATAGCTGGGGAGTGGGGGAACTGGTGGGAATGGTGGCTCCCCAGGCTCCCCGGTGGCTTAGAACCACCTGGAAGGGCAAGAGCAGGAAGCCACAGAAGAGCTCTGGCTGCCGGCCAAGGCCAGTGCAAGGAGAGCACGTGCGGGGGTGTCTAGGGGTGTACCCGGGGCGCTGAGATCTAGAGGCCAGCTGGGTCCCTCCCTGGCATGCCGTGGCCTCCCCAGCAGGGAAGCCCCTGTCTTGGGCTGGGCCCCTTCTTAGTACTAACAATAGCCCTTGTGCCAGTTATGACCCCTTGGTACCAGTCCCTGATGGGGGCTGACCACGCTGCCGAGCAGCTGTTCTCCGATCTATTTCTCTGAGCAAGCTCTTGAGGCTGGTAGGCCACTCGTTAAAAGCCCCATTTTGCAGATGAAGAAATCAAGGTTGGGAAACACCCAGGAGTCCAGGGAATCAGAAGGGAGCCCTCACTTCTCTACTGGGCCAGGGGATCTCACAAGGAGGCAGTCGCGGCTCACCCGAGGGTGGCCTCTGGGGCTGACCGCGCCTCTCTGGCTGCCCTGCAGGGATCATGGACATTTGCAGCTCGGGGCCTTGCTGTTTCTTGGATCCCAAAATAACTCGGTTTGGAATGTCCAGCTGCCCGCAAGTCCCCATGGAGGAGCGCATCTCTAACCTGCGTGAGACGGGATAGGAGGGGGACGTGGGGGTTGGGAGGATGGGGAATGGGAGCCGCCCTTAGCACCTGAGCAGGGACAAAGGGTTTTGACTTCCCTTTGCCAGGTGTGTCTTTGGACCTTGGCATTTCCCTGCAATGTTTCATCAAGACACTGATGTCATCATATCTGTGTCATCACAGTGCTTACGTCTTGAAGCCGACGTTACACGTATATGTCACTGGGTAGATGTTATGATAAAACTGTCACGGGGCTCCTGTTGCATCAGGGATATCGTCATGCTAACGAGCTCACAGACTAGTGATTTCGGGGTGCTTTCCGGGGGCCGTCACGGGGATGCTAACAGGATGCGGACATCCCAAGGGTGACGTTCTGATGACACTTGTGATTTCATATTATGAAAACAGCGTCAGTCCTCACGTCAGGGTGGCCGAGGTCCCTTCCCCTGCCCACAGCCCTATGCAGGGGCGGTGGTGTCCCTGCCTGACGATGAAGGGGCTATAGGAGAGTCACGTCAGGCTACCCAAGACCCTCGCCTCTCCACCATCAGCCGGACACCAGGAGACAGCCTGGCTCCCACCTGAAACCCTCCCCCTCCATTCATCCACTTGCAGGCCTGAGCCCCAACCCAGCCTCCTGCCATTACTACTTGGAGAAGATCCACCCGCCTGGGGAACGCAGGGCTCCCCAGTATGCCTTCGGCCACCGGTGCCCGTACAGAGTGCTGGACCCCAATCCAGCCCCCAACCAGTACCAGCTGCCCCTCTTGTTGGGGCCCAGCAACCCTGTCAGCCGAGCTGCTCCTTGCTATAGTCTTTCCTCGGAGCACAAGAGCTGGTTCTACAAGGAGAACGTGGCAGGGGGCCCTGGGCCAGCCGCGCACTCCCGGCCCGAGCCCTCCGTCTACCAGAACCGCAGCCCCACGTACAGCATGGCCAAGCGATTTGCCTACCCCATGGACCGCACGCCTCGGCCCGGCCCTGGCTCCCACAACGCCCAGCAGGTGACGGTGCACAAGCCCTGCGCCCCCGCTTTCTCCATGGGCATCAAGCACTCGCCCCACCTGTGCCCGCTGGTCATCGACATTCAGGACTAGGGCCCTCCCGCTGCCTGCACCCGCCCCTCCCCGCAGAAGGTATTTTTCTATATTGAACTGAGCAGCTCGCTGAGGTCTCCCGTAGCAGAGCCGGTGTGTCTAGTGCACAGAAGGCATCAGATAAATGTTTTCACTTATTTAATTTTTCATTTTGCAAGCACGGCTGCTTCCTTTGGGGCCTGCCCTGGGTGGTGAGGGGCCGGGGTGCTGGGAGGCATTGCAGGGGTCCCTGTGCGGGGGCAGGTCTGTTCTGGCTCACCAGGGAAGGCGGCCACATGTCCTCCGAGGAGCCCCGGGAGGGACCTGGACGGCTGTGTGCTGGCCCGAACTCTGCTGCTGCTCTGCTCTGTGGCCCTGCGCAGCTCCCGTCCCCGCCCTTCGGACAATGAGGGGGGGAGCATCGGTCTGGAAGGTGCCGCTCCACAGCGGGGTGACTCTGATCCCCGACAGTGGTCCCGGCCTGGGACCGGAGCAGGGCAGAGGAGGGAGGTGTCGCCTGGTTGGGGTGGGGGGTGGAGGGAGATTTTCCAGGCAGAGGGACACAGGAGGACACGTGGAGACAGTGTGGGAGGGAGGCTATTCTTGGTCCGCAGAGATGGGAGCAAGGACATGCAGGGGGGACCGCAGCATGCGGGGTGGGGCCTGGGGAGGCTGACCCGCAGGGGACAGGGGACAGGTCCTGGGCAGCTGGAGGGCGCTCTGGCTTCGCCCCAGCCCGATGCGGTTGGACAGGATGTTTTGGGCAGTGAGAGAGGCCTGGGCAGGATGAGCAGAGCGGGGGCTGCGCTCCGCCCAGGAGGAGGCCAAGAGGCCGAGCGGACCGCTGGGAGAGGGGTCTGCACGCCCCCGACCCCCACCCCCAAGCTCGCCAGACGCAGCCTCGCCCTGCGGCGCCCGTTGCAGGAGAGAAGGGGCCGCGGCAGCCAGGAGGGGGCGGTGTTGCCTCACCCATGGGTCCAGGCCTGGCCCACCCGCCCCGCCCCACCCCTTGCAGCTCCGAGGCTTGGGGTAGGCAGGTGCCCGCTAGGGAGGGTGGGGTCCACTTGAGCAAGATTCAGGTTTTCATCAAAAAACGAAAACTGAAGAACCAACTGTGGATGGAAGGATGGAAGGGATCAGAGGCTATCTTTGGAATATTAAAACCACAGTCACAACCCTGAGTACCTTTAAAGGGGGCTTGTAGGAAAGCCCACGGGGTCCCTACCTGAGTCTGGGTGCAGAAATCCTCTCCCCCCGCACCCCGCGATAGGCCCCAGGCCTGGGGTATGGCGTGTGTCCTGTCGTCCCCCATCCTGATCCTCGGCAAGGCTGCTCTGGGCAGGCTCCGGAGAGAGCGAGTGAGCCTGGGGACCCATCTGTCTTGCAGCAGATTAGAAAGATGTCATTTTGCCGACAATGCCATTTATCAAGGCGGCTGCAAAAATTAGGGATGCTTGGCTGAAAGTACCGGGTGGGGGTGGGGGCCGGCAGGTGGCAGCGGCTGCTGCTCTCCGGTGTTACTGGGTCAGGGAAGCTACAGGCCAACCTCTGAATGGGGCTTTTGGGACTTAGTGCTGATCCTATTCCAAGGCTCTCCATTGGAAAAATGAGGAAACCGAGGCCCAGAGCCAGGGAAAGGATGAATGGCCTGTCTCCAAATCAAGGCCGAGGCTCGGTGTGTGAGCAGGCCCAGGGCTCGGGGTGCGGCTAGAGTCAGGGCTCGGTCCGGGACAGACGGGCTCAGTCGGCCACCAGACCCGGGCAGGGCCTGCATATCAGCCTCGAAGCTAGAACTGACCCCTGGTCTGTGATCCCAAGGGAAGGAGAGGAGGCTGGAGGACTCAGAATGAGCCTTTGGAGGATGAAGATGTTTGGAAGAGAGACGGCCCCGCCGGGAAGTGGATGAGGCCTCCGGGGAAGATGGATGGGCCTTTCCTTGTGCCTCAGCCCACAGAATGACAAGGTCATTTAGCTTGAGATCGACCTTCGGTAAAGCAGTCCCCATGTCCAGTGGTGACGGGGCAGGTGACCGGCAGGAGGCTGGTGGGCACGGCCTCCGGGCCTGGCTGAGGGCTGACCGTAGCCCTTCTGACTCGGGGCCGAGGCAGCTCACTTGGCCTGCGGGGTCTGAATTCCCGTAGACCTTGGAGCTGGCACGCGAGTCACACAGACACCATCCTTCACTCAGTCGATAAACGTTTGCTGAGCTCCTGCCCCATGCCCGGCCTTGGCCGCACCTGCGGGCTCCAGAGGCGGTGGAGGCCCAGCCGTGCCCTCCAGGTGTTCAGACAGTGGCTCGGTGGGAGGAGGACAAGCAGCTCTCTCCAACCCTGAGCAGACTCTGGACGGCCGCTGAGGGTCCGTGAATGGGGGGGTGCCCACCAGAGCTCCCCCCTTCTCTCCAGGGGCAGCAGAAGCCTGGCCTCCACGGTCACCCCTGCCGGGCAAGGTGGTAAGGCCGCAGTCACGTGGCTCTCCTGGACTAGCTGGGCGGCCCTGTTCTGCGCGTGCACACACGTGCACGCAGACACCACACCTCACTCTTGACACGTAACGGCTGATACCGGACACACTCAAACACAGGCCTTATGTCGCACTCACCTGGAGAGACGGACGCAGACACGTTGCACGTGCGCAGACACCACCCCACACACTTGTACACCTTTTACCACCACGCCCCCCCCCCCAGGTGCCTCTTTATCCCCCGTCCACTCAGGCTCACTCATGCCCCCTCCCCTGGAGAAAGAACCTAAACGATGAGAATACCCTCCTCCTGTCTGCACCCCGACGTACAGGTGCAGAGGGGTGGGCTGGGCTGTGGAGGGGACGTTGGGTGGTCTCCGTGCTCAGGAAGGATCGGGACATGAGCTGGGGGTCAGCCGTCCAATCGGGGGTCCTGCCTCTGGACAGGGTGCGTTTGGGGGTGGGCCCCCAGCCATGAAGACAAGCCACATCCCTTGTCTGCCTTCAGCCTCAGAGATGCCCGCTGCAGGGGCCGCCGGGGACGGCAGGGCTGGGCTAGTCACCGCTGCCCTCGGCAGTTCTGTTGCTGGTCCCTGGCTGGGGTGCTGGGGGGACCTATCCCCTTGGATCCCCGGCGCCGGGCAGAAGCTGCATCTCTGAGCCCACAGCAGGCAGGGCACGTGCTGGGTCCCCTTGTGTAGCGTGTCCCCCGCTGAGTCCCTCTGCCTCCCTCTGGTCCTCTTCTCGCCTCTCGCTCCCTCTTGCTCCGCCAGCCGCTCGGCCCTGTTCAGCCTCTAGAATTCCATTCTAGACATTTCCAATTCCCCCCCCAAATACCAGAGCAGTTCTGGGAGGCCTGACAAGAGGAGGATTGTGTGCAAGTGCGCGGCCTGCGGGTGGGCGTGGGCGCGGGCCACTGTCCTCTGTTTCTTCGGTCCGTCTGTCTGTCCGGAGAGAGGGGCATGTGCTTCCCTGCAGGGGAGGAACAGAGACAAAAGGGAAAGAAAAAAATCTGTCATCGTTGTAAACCCAGGATGGGGGGGAGGGGGGTCACAGAAGGAGGGGGGCTGGGGAAGAGCAGGGAAGGAGAGAAGGGGGAGAGAAGCTGCGAGCCTGTGAGCCGGGGAGAGCAGCGGCCGCCCTCCGGGCCCGGGTCGTGGGGGCACCAGGCGGGGCTGCGGGGAGGGGGTCGGATGGAGAGACTGAAGGTGTGGGGGGCGCTCCGGGAGGAAGACCCATGCACGGCAGGGGTGCAGGCGGGCGGGGGGGGGGGGTGGCCTGCAGCTAGGGTCCTCCGAGCATCCGGCCCCTGCAGGCTGTAAGGTAGCTGCTCCTGGGGAGCGGGGAACCCCCGATATGAAGCAGGTCGCCGCTGCCCCCGTGCCCGGCACCCGCAGAGCCGAGAGTCCGAGCGTGTGGGCTGCCCACCCAGGGCCCCCCCGCAGGGCCTCCCAGCAGGGCCCGGAGCCAGGACTCCAGCCCGTCTGCCCTTCCCGAGGCCTCCGTGGGGCGCTGGCTGCTGGGAACGAGGGCCGGAAACTTGGCTCTGCCATGACCTTGGGACCTTGGGACCTCTCGACCTCAGTTTCCCCGTCTGAAAAGTGCAGAGAACTCGGGCTGGCCTGGGGGCTGGGGGAGGACCCAGCGTCTGGCCAGGGGCAGCTGCCAGCTCTGGCTCCCGGAGGAGCTGAGGGTGCAGAGGGGGCATTCCCGGGCCGGGTCTGGGAGGCCCCAAGGCGGCGGCTCCCAGTCCCCTCCCTGCTGGGCCCAGTGGCAAGATTTGGGTACTGCGGGGCTGAGCCTGAGGAGGGTCAGGGCGGAAGGTGCCTCTGGCAGGTGCCTGGAGAGGGGAGGGGCTTGGCCTCAGGGCACCCAGGGAGGAAGCTTGGGCTGGTATTGGCTTTGGGACAGGGGGCTTCCCTTCAGCCCTGTGCTGCTCAGGGAGCCCCCAAGTGGCCTTAGGGCAAGAGAGGTGGACTCTGAACCCTCTGCTTGAAGCCACCTCCTCCAAGGAGCCTTTCGGGATTTCTTCCAGCAAGGAGCGGCCCCACTCCCAGGGCGCGACCCTGTATTCATCCTCTCCTTGTTTCTTTGGCTTTAACCTGCCCTCAACCGCTCCCTCTCCTAGCAAATCAGGCAGTGGGATCCCTTACATCCTCAGGGATGATGGAGGGCCATCCTCACCCCCCAGGGAGCACCTGCGAGGGGCCCAGCTCTGTCCCGGGACTCTTCCTGCATCAAATCACTTCAACCTCACGACAACCCCAGAAGGTCAGGATTACTTTTGAGCCCATTTTTCAGGACAGGAAGCACAAAGAGGTTGTGACTTCCAGACACAAAGTAGGGGGAGAGGGATCCAAACCCAAGTCCGTCCATTCTCTAGAGAACGAAAAGTATTTGGGAGATGAAAAGTATCCTCGTGGCACCGTGAACATCAGCTATGACCCACCCTGACGCGACCAGTCCAGGGCCTCGAGGGGTCGGGTTTCAGCCACTTCCCGAGTCACCGTTGCTGCCGTGTGGTTTTGGGCAAGCGGACATGGACCTCAGGCTCATTCGCGGTGTGTGTGTGTGTGTGTGTGTGTGTCTGTGTGTGCACGCTACATTCAGAGTCCCTTCTGGGCCCTGGGACACATCTATCTTGAAGGGCACAGGGAAGGGGTGAGTCAGGGGCAGGTCTGCGAAGGTGGAGCCCATCAGGTGCACGTCCTCCTGGGGGGTCAGTGTGTGAAAAGGCGTGTGCCAGGAGAGCAGGAGAGGGGACAGGTCCGGGCCAGGTGTGGGGGACGGGCTGGCCCTTGGGCCTGGGAGCCTTCCCCTCTGCTGCCTGCCACGGAGGGGAGTTTTTCTTGGCAGGAAACAGCCTCATCCATCAGAGGCAATGGGGGGCTGACAGCGGCCACTCCCTGCTGGCCGGGCTTGCGGCAGACTCATAAATCCCAGTCCAGGCTGCGCTGTAAATTCCTGTGATTCACGCCCGGCCTCGGAGGACGGAGACACTCGGGGCTGCGGGACAGGCTGCTCTTCCCCGAGCAGAACAGGGGGGATCCCTGAATCACAGGCCTGGCGGGTGCAGAGAGCCCTCCCCGGGCCCCACAGGATGTGGCTGCTGGGCCCCCCGGGACATCTCGGGCCCCTCCCGAGCCATCTCTGCTTGGACCCTGGCTACGTCCGCCTTCAATCTGGGGCACCCCCGTGCCCTGGCCTGATCTGGCCTGAATCACCCGAGGGGACACAGCTGTGGATACTGTGTCCTCTGAGGTCTTTGGGGGCCTGTGGCCAGGAGGGAGCATCCCACTTCCCCCTTGGCAACTTCTCCTGCCACTCCATGGGACGGTCTGTCGCGGTGATGACGAGGACAATAGTGGGAACCAGGGGTCACTCTGCGTATTTCTTGTTCTGAGAGGCCTGGGGCCTTGAACCCACTGCCTGTGGGAGATGGAAGGGTCTCAGAGACCCTCTGACCCAGGGCTGTGGTCATTTGGCAGCTTCCGCCAGGACTCTTGTCACACTCAGGTGCCAGTCTTTACTCTCACTTACTTAACATTTTTCTTGAAACTGGCTCACTTTAAAATTCAAATGTGTGAGGGACGCCTGGGTGGCTCAGGGGTTGGGCGCCTGCCTGCCGTCAGCCCAGGGCATGATCCTGGGGTCCCGGGATCGAGTCCCACGTCAGGGTCCCTGCATGGAGCCTGCTTCTCCCTCTGCCTGTGTCTCTGCCTCTCTGTGTGTCTCCCATGAATAAATAAGTAAAACCGTTAAAAAAACTTTAAATGTATGTTTTAGCCTTGTCTTAAGCAATATTTGTGAAGCCAGGGGTCCAATGTGCTAGTCAAACACACACACACATGCAGATGTGGGAATATATACACGGACACACGTGGTGAAAACAGCAGGTGCACATCTCTGCGTACTAGCGGAGAGTCCTGGGTCTCACCGGCGACGCACACGCCGTTCTCTGAGACGGCCGTGCTGGGATTACCATCCCGCCCACTTGACTCCCAGCTTAGTGCTCATTTTGCAGAAGTATTGTTCAAAAAGACACGTTTGTCACAAGCTTGTTTGTGAAGGGAATAACCGGCCAGGATGGGTAGGCCTTCTTTTCCCCAGAAGAACATTTGCCTCCCCAAGGGCCTTCTGGAGATGGTGCCCTAGTGCAGAGGGGTATGTTGAAAGGTGGGCTTGCTGGCAGCAGGCCGATGGGCGGGCAGGCGGGCATCCTGGGTGCCCTGGGGGGACTAGGTGCTGGCTCCCCTCTCTGCTTGCCTTTCTTCGTGGCACTCGGGGCTCCTGCAGCATCTTCAGGGCTGTGGAGAGGTGGAGAAAGGGGCCCCAGGGGAGGGAGAGAGCAGGACGCTGGCAGCAGCCTTCCCTGGGGAGCTGCTTACCGAGGCGATGATTAGTGCCACCAGCTTCCAGGCCGGCAAGGAAGGTGGCCTCATTAGCCAGCGCCTTCCCCTGCACAACCTCCGGCTTCCTACCTTCGGGCTCCTGCCACCTGTGCTGCCACTGCCGCTGCAACCACTGTCGTCACCCCAGAGATGCAGCACAACAGTCCTTGCTGGGGACGAGGCTGCTGGCTCCCGGGGAGACAGGAAGGAGATGTGTGCGGGGCGGCCAGGGTGCATGTACACGGCACCCACACTCATGTACACAGGAGCACATAGACACTGTCATCCACCGGTGCACACGTACCGTTAGATGTGCAGCCTAGGTGCACGCCCACGCACACACGCAAGCAGGACGCAGGGACGTACATGTCTATATCCACACAGACTCTCACGCTGAAGCAAACCGCCCGGGTGCATTGCACAAGCACAGATTCGACAGCGACGTGTACGCACACCTGGGCTCAAGTGCCTGAGGACACACGACGCATGCATGCAGGTGCCTGGATGGAACGTGGACACTCAGCCACGCGTGCGTCCACGTGGGCATCCTGGCATGTGTCTCCAGACTCGGAAGTGCAGGTGAGATCGGTGCAGCCCAGACACGTGGATGAGCCAGCAGAGCAGACCCGCAGAAGCACGAGGCAGCGACGGCACAGGCCCGGGCGCTCCGCAGACTCCCTGGCGCGCGGGGCTCCCACCCGCACACATCCGTGCCACGGGGCGCCAGTGCGAGGTTCTTCTTGGAAGCTTCCGAGGCCGGAGGCGCTGGGCTGCTTAATTCCCTGGGGGAGGCGAGAAGACAGTTGCTGAGGACACATTTAATTAATTCTTAGCGTTCCTGATGGAAAGAGAGAGGGAGGAGAAGAGGGAGAGAGGCACGGGTGGATGGACAGACAGACGGATGCCAAGAGAGGGAAGAGAAGGGGCAGCGGGCAGGTGAAGGTGCAGGGGTAGGAGCAGGGCAAGTTCTCAGGGCCCGGGGACCACATCGCTCAGCCCTGACCCCAAAACCGGATGGGCCCTTCCAGGTCAGAGGGTTGGGTCAATGTAGGACCGTCCTTGCAGGGCCCCTGGCACAGCTCCGGGGGCGGGGGACTCACCCCGTGTCTCACTGGCTTCCGCTGAGTGGAAATCTGCTCCTGGAGCCTCCCAACTTGGGGCCCACCTGCGTTGCACGGGCCGTGGCGGGGGGCCCGGGGCCGGGGGGCTCTGTTTTCTCAGGGTCAGCATGGAGGGACACCGGGACAGCCACCCCTACCCCACGCCTGATCTCAGCCCCAAGACCAAATCAGGGAGACACGGGTGGACAAAGACGGGGAGTCGGAGGGCAAAGAGGACGTGAGCGGGAGATGGGGTCTGGCGCAGGTGGGAGACGAGACCAGGAGGCCAAGGCCGAAAGAGACAGAGCAGACGTGGGGTCGTGGGGGACTGCGACAGAGCCAGTGAGAGCCGGACGGGCCGGAGACCCAGAGAGGCCTCTAGGGGAGCAGGCCAGAGGAGGCCCACGTGGATCTGGGGTCTGGGGGAGATGGCCCAACTCCCCACTTAGCTTGGTCGGGAGGACGTCAGTGCGCCTGGGGACGCGGAGGGAGGACTCCCGGCCTGGAGAGGAGGCTGCGTGACCTGCTGGGCCCCCAACAACCCCCCCCCCCAGGCTTGGCTCCTGGTCCGTGAGGTGGGGGGTGGGGACCGACCTGTCTCCGGGTCAGTCCCGAGGCTGCAAGGGGAAGCCGGCCTGCGCTTGTTCCCCCTGCTTTCCCCTGGCTTGGGGGCCTACGGGGCTGGAGGTGGGGGCTCTGCGGGCCTCTGGGTGCAGGCTCCCCTGGGAGGCCCCTCTCCGGCCAACTGGGTGGGGAGGACCGTGTCCGCGGGGCTGCTGCAATGTGCTGCAGCCCCGCGGCGCTGAGTGATGGAGCGTTTGCCCTGAATATTGAAAATGCATAAATATCCATTTCCAGGCACCGAGGCGGATATAAATACAGAGTGGGGGGTGCGCAGCCCTCGGCGGTCATTTACCATCCCTGCCTCTCCGGGTGGCGCGGGCACTTACGCTCGGCCATCAGGACTCTCCGAGACGGCTTTATGACCGCCGGCTGCCACCTGGGCCCCTTCTCTTGGAGAAATGGCTCTTCCGGGGTGGCTGCCTGCGGGGTGGGGGCAGGGGGGCTGGGCAGGGCTGGTCATGCCGGGGCCTGCTCCATCCTAGGCCTTCGGGGGGCCTCTCCCATCTTCCCCTTTTCTAGAATCTTCTGACTCCGGAGAGAGGGAGGGAGCAAACACCTTTGTGTCAGGCCTGGTGTGTACCCAGCCCTGGTGAGCTTGGGTAGAGGCAGGGGAGCTCCAGCCCTGCCTGTGGGAGGGGACAGAGAAGCCACCGTAGGTCAGGAACCCCCACGAGAGCGGGAAGTGGAGCCTGGAGAGATGAGTCATGGGGGGGGTGGTCTCCGCACACCTGCCTCAGCTTAGCAGGTCCTCAGTCCTCAGCGGGGGCCTCTGCATCAGACGGGGGAGTGCAGGCCGCTGCTCCCAGGCGGGCGCTACTGGACCCTTCTCTGTGCACTGCCAAGTGGAGGCCCCGAGGTGACTCCCCGCCTCACCTGGAGCTGAACGTGGCCTCAAGGTCCCCGATCCCCGTGGCCTGTCTTCCCACGGGGTGTCCGATGGGCTGGGGTGCAGGGCGCCCCGTTCCCACAGCAGAGCGGAGCCTGGGAGAGCGCAGAGTTCTCCACACTGTTGTCCTTCTAGGGTCCCGGAGGCCCCCTTCCCAGAGGGCCGAGGTTGGGCTTCCCTGCCCGGAGCTGGGCACTCACCTGGCTCACCTGGGCGGCCTGCGGGGCACGATTAATGGGATTAATGGGGGTCGATGACACTGCATCAACATAGGGGACCTGGCCCAGGGCCTTGACCTAGAGCGGGGAGTGAGGGTGGGGCCAGGTGAGCCTGGATGGACCAGTGAGTGGGGGTACCTGTGGGGCGGGGTCTCGGGGGCGGGGTCTCCGGGGGAGGTGGCTGCGGCTGAGCCTGGGGCCGGGAGGCCTTCCTCTGCCCTTGTCTGCTCATCTTCCCCTCCTGCGGCTCCGCCCTGGCAGGGCCCCTGTACCCTGGCCGCTCCGCACGTGCTCTGAGCTCCTGCCTCTGTCGTGAACTGACTACATCAGTGGAAGGTCTCAGGCCAGGTCACTTAGTGGGACAATGTGGCCTGAGTCGTTTCCCCCCAGGCCAGGGCTCAGCGAATGTCCTCTGGGCTCAGACCTTGTGCCTACTCGGGGCGCCCCAGAGGGAGCCGGGGCGGGAGTGGGCAGCCTTCCCCCAAGAGGTGGGAGTGGGGGCGGGACCCCGTCACCACGGGGCAAACTGGTGGCTGAGATGGGCAGCCTCTTCCCCTCTGGGAGGCCGTGCTCCCCCTGCGCCCTCTCCAGACCCCAGCAGTGCCCACTGTGTGCCAAGCTCCGTGCCGGGCTTATGGGGAAGCGGATGAACAAGACTCATCCTCACTCTCAGGTGCTTAGAGTCTCACATGGGACACCGTGTGCCCAGCGAGCCACACAGGGCAGGCAAGGAGCGTGGGCACGCGGAGGAGGGTGAAAGTAGCCGTGACCGAGGCCGCGGGCACGCTTCCATCTGAGCCGCAGTAGGATTTTAGCAAGTGGTTCTGGGCTTCTGGAAACACCCTGTGTTTGTAGGGCGTGGAGATGCTCTGGCATACATTGGCGTGTGTGCGGGCGGGGGTCCCTGACTCCTAACCAGACTGACCACAAAGCGGGCGGTGCCAGCTCCTGAAGGGCCTGTGTCTGAGGGTGTGGCTGTTGTCGGTACCGGTCCCCCTGAGAGCAGAAAGTCTTAGAGGGAGGTGGGCAGCAGGGGTGGGAGTGGGGGGGGGCGCCTGATTGGCTGTGCTGTGCTGGGGATAGGGACCGCCAGCCAGCCGGCCCTCCCGCTGGGCTCCCAGGGCCGGAATTTAGAGCTGGGCAGACACACAGCCCCTGCCAACCCCACGCCCCGGCTGCAGCCTGAGTCAGGGCTAAAATTAGCCTGGTGGCTGTGGAGGCAGCAGGAGAGGCAGCCTGGGACTTGGCCCGGCATCTCCTCCCAGAGGTAGGAGCTACTGAAAGTCAATGGGCACAGGTCAGGACCTAGAGTGATGTTGGGGTTCACTGCAGCAGCGAGAACTCAGGCCACCCTCCCAAGTTGGCTTATGGGAGCAGGAGCCTTGGGGGGCGCGCCCTGCCTTTCTCTCCCGGCCACCTGTTGGCCACTGTCAGCTGCTGGGGGAAGGGGTGGCGAGGCTCTGAAGCCCTGGGGCCCGCAGGGCACGGATCAGGCCAGCAGCCCCTCCCAGTGCGATTCTCCTGCTTTTGCTCTCACCCAGGTGCTCTGTTGCTTCTCTCCCATGGTTGCCATGGGAACCACAGGTGGTTTAAGTTCGCCTGAGCTGCCTCCCTTCTGAGATGGGCAGTGGGGCAGGGCACGTGCAGGGGAGCCTCCCTCTGGGCTCTGTCCATCTGGCCCATCTCTTGGCCCCGTGCTCACCTCCTCCCTCCCCCGTACTCCCCACAGCCTTCCAGCCACAGAGTCCTGACCATTTGCTCCACTTCCAAAATATCCTTGGCACTTGGCATCTGCGGCGCCTCCCCCACCTTGGCCTGGTCCCCGTCCTCAGCTCCCTGAGCAGTGAGCGCTTACCTTTCAGGTCCTCATGTCCTTCCCGGCCTACAGCCCTTCGGTGGCTCCCACTGCCCTCAAGACAAAGCCATGCTCTTGACCGGTGCCTCCTGGTCCTGGCTTCCCCTTTGCCCCGGGCCCCACCGCCATGCTTGTGCTACCGCCATGCGGGGATGTCGGGTCTGTGGAATGGGTGGGTTGGTGTGGTGAGTCACACTTCCAGAACCACATTCTATGGGATGATAGTAGTGTCTTTGCACAGTTAATAGGTGTGCATCAAAAATGAGTACCATGTGGGAATATTTCGAGAAGCGCTGCATATGCCTCACCTCCTGGCCACCCACAAGGCACTCTGTCACCCCGTACAGGCCTGGGCAAGGCCTGCAATACAGAAATCTGTTTCGCTTTGTTGAGCCCAGAGATTTCCAGAGTGTTTGCTCATGAATAAGGGACATCTAGGAACAGCTCTCGGAGCCGGTTTCCCTGGACAACCATTTGAAAAATGCTATTTGGGCCCGAAGTGTGGTGCCCGCCCTCTGGGATCTGGGGTCCTGAGGCTGCTCCCTCTGGTACAGAGGGGCCTCCATGTCGCCACATCTTGGTATGGAGCAAAGCAGACGCTGGGAAGCCGGACCCTCTCTCAGCAGCCTTTCCACCTCCTGGCCAGTGGGTCAGGCAGGGCTCCTGGATGTGTTCTGTTTGCCCCACACAACAACATTCTTTTAAAAATTTGACCCAGTTGCCAGCATTTAAAACCTGTGAGATTCCGTAACAGATTCTGAATCTGAACGTTGCCTAAGACCTAGCCACGCAGCGAGCTTATAACCAACCCTCTGCGGAATTGGAGAACTGCGGGAAGCGTTTCCAAGCAGAGCAGCCCACCCGCGCTGCCCAGCCCCTCTGAACACATTTGAGTTTCCGCCCCTGTTGAGGGGCGAGTGGGGCTCTTCTCAATGAGTTCGTCCTCGCTGGCTGGTGCATCCCAGCCGCCTCCCTCCAGGGCTGTCCTGCGGCAGGTGGGGCTCCCCGGATGTGCTCGCACCCCCCGAAGCACCGGGTACATCAAGCAAATCAGGCCAGTGCAGCCCCCTCTCCGACCCCTCTGGCCGTGGGTGGTCCCGGGGGGCTGCTGAGCGGCGGGGCCAGGCCTGCCTGCAGCCTCCTCCTGGGTCACCTGCCCTTGGGCTCAGCTGATGAGGAGGCCTGCAGCAGCTGCTCAGGTCACTCCGGTAATCGGAGCGTGCTGAGTGCGAGAATCACTCCCTGCAAGAGCTAAAAGCCGAGAACAGTGTGGGACCGACCGCGCTGGCACTTCGGAGACAGCTTGCTGCTGTGGAGAGCTGCTAAAAATAGCCCACTCCCGGCTGACACTGGAGCCATGGAAAATCCTGCTCCGGAGGGGTGGCTGGGGCGCCCCTCCTGTGTCTGTGCCACCTGCTAGTGCCCAGAGGTGGGCTGGCCTGGCGGAGCTGACAAGGGCCAGCCTGCTGGGAGCCTCTTCCTCGGCCCGGGAAGACTGTAGGGAAACAGAGCTCTGACTCGCTGGCTCCTGCCTGACGGTGGAGGCGGGGGGAGGCCCAGACTTGCCTCCTGACCCTCCCACGGTTAGGGTGAGTGACGAAGTCCCCTCTGGGGCTGAGGCCTGGCCCTGGATCAGGCTCCCGTCCTAGGAGGGCCGGGGGAGACGAGTAGGGGACGCTCGTACCCAGCGGGGCATTCGCGTCTGCAGCCGCCCGGAGCCGCCAGGCCACCGACTGCAGCCGTCTCCCGCTTTGCCCGAGCGCGTCCTGTTCTTGCCCCCTCGCCCCCGCCCCCCTCACAGCCTATTCAACCCTTCCCCAGCTTGAGGCCTGCTCATACCCGGCTTCCCTCCTCCAGAACACCCTCTGATCCTTTTGTTCAAGGTACCAGGCCCCCCTCCAAGCGCCCCGTCCACCCCACCATCCAGTGCTGGGGCTTCCCTTCCGCTGGCACCGCCCAGGATGCTGCGGCGCCTTGAGCAAGCTCCCGGGCGTCTCCGGACTCCGGGAACCAAGGAGCAGGCCCCGAGGCCCGGCTGGTGGGAGCCCGTCGTGTATCCTATCGTGATGTCAGCAGACCTCGCGCGAAGTCCTGGGTGGGCAGGAGAATCGGAGACATGGGTATGACCTCTAGTCCCAAACGCCTGGCCACCCAGCCTGTGCTCACGGGCCTCCTGGGTGGGGGGCACCCTGTGGGCGGCTCCTGCCTCTGCCCCCAGCTCCTTGGGGGAAGGGTTCTGGCCTGGCCCAGGGGCTCACACGCTCCTGGGAGGAGGCCTCGGATGGCAATCCATGAGGCAGAGACCAATCCACGCCAGGGCAGGACTACAGGGACAAGAGCCGGGGAGACTGAGGCTAGACGTGCTGGGTCTCACCCGAGTTGCCAACTCGATGCTCTTCCCCAGCCTTGATGCAGCTCAGGGCACAAGTGCGGAGGAGACCAGGGAGACAACAGGGTTTAGTTTCCGAGGATTGTGGGTCCTTGTCCCTGTGAGGGGTCAGCCAGGCCGGGCCAGCCTCTGCAGAGGGGCCTGGGGTGCCCGGAGTGGCTGGGGTGCGGGCGGGAGGGCGGGCTTCCCCTCCCCAAGCTGGTTCCTGGGATGGCCCTGGTGCAAGCCTGTCTTCCCTGCTGTGGGCAGGGGTGACCACGAGGGCCCAGGATTTCCCGCTGTTCCCTGGGTGAGGGGCGTGGGAAGCGTTGTGAGCACAGAGGCCGCACGTCCGGGCTGGCCAGCATGGTCGGTCTGCGGGGCCCGGGAGAAGGCTTCCGTGTCCCCAGGCCTTACTTGCCCCTCTAGGCACGGTCAGTATTGGACGGGACCCAGTCCAGAGTAGTGGTTGACGTTCTGGAGATGCGGATCTGACGAACTGAGCAAGCGCCGGCAATTTACTTACCCTCCCTGTGCCTCACTCCCTGCATCTGTAAAATGGGGAAGACAGTTGTTAAAAAGAAAACCAGAGGCCCCAAATGGCTTCATGTAGGTTAAGGCCCACGTTAGTAAAACAAGTTAACCTAACTGTAGTTTGAACCCCCAGGAATGCACCTGTAACCAGTCGACATTTTCTGGTCAGAACCAGGAAATTTAGTGATTGACCCTTTCTGGTCTCCTTAGGAGGATGACATTACCTAAAACAATAGGTTCTTTGCTAAAATTTTCCTTTTTCTGCCACTGGTCTAGCTTTCTGTAACCCCTTGGAGCCCCCTCTTCTTGATAGACCTAATGTTGCCTGATCCATGAGCCAATAAAGCAAATTAGAAGTTTAAAATGCACTTTGTTGGGCGGCCTGGGTGGCTCAGTGGTTTAGCACCGCCTTCAGCCCAGGACGTGACCCCGGGGTCCCGGGATCGAGTCCTGTGTGGGGCCTGCTTCTCCCTCTGCCTGTGTCTCTGCCTCTCTCGCTCTGTCTCTCTGTGTCTCTCATGAATAAATAAAATCTTTTAAAAAAATGTACTCTGTTGAATTTTTACTATTTAACACAATAAGATGTTTCTTATATGGTTATTGTGAGGACGTGTGTGTGTGTGTGTGTGTGTGTGTGTGTGTTGGGGGGGGTCAGAGACTGAAGCATAGTATTATATAAATGTCAATTGTTATTACCAGGTCACAAACTCTTGAGAATTCAAGAAAACATATAGACCCCTTTTCAGAAGAAACCTGTATGCGGGACTTGGTACATAATTTCTAGGGCTAGGGTCATGAGCTCCCCGAAGTTCATATGTGGAAGAACATGACTATATCTAACATGCTTTTTCCTTTTTTTTTTTTTTTTTTCCCAGTTGAGACTTTTATGGTCAAATTCATGTATGCAAATAATTGTAAAAGTGAGAAGATAAGTGGCTGTCCTCTGTCCCCCCCCCCCCCCCACGACTGAGCCCAGGCTCCTCCAGAGGCCGCAGCCCCATAGCCATTCCCCCCAAGCGTCCGTCTCTCTCTCTGGACTGGACCCTCCGCTTTGCCCCCAGCAGTTGGGAGCAGGGTGGTGGGGCTGTTCTTGATTTGCCCCCAGGGACCCTGAAGCTCTAACTCCCTGCCATCTTCCTGAATCCGCCTTCTGAGTGGCTCTGGGTCCGCCAAGTGCCTCTGACACCTGGGCCTGCCCCTCCCCAGCCCAACCACTTCTACCTTTGTCCCTCGCTGGTCACCAGAGTGACTTTCCAGTTGCAAATACCGCCATACCCGCTCTTCCTTAAACTTAAACTCTTCCTTAAACTTCCTTAAATGAGTGGCTCCTCATTGAATGCAATGATTTTAGCACCAAGGTCAAAGAGACAGAGTCATGTAAGATTCATGATGCCCAGCGTACCGAAAGAGCAGAGGTCTTTGTGGTAAGTAGGACATCCTCAGAGGGGGCCTGGGGTGGGTCCAGGGGCCGGTGAGGTTGCCCAGCCCAGCCAGGCCTGCAAGTGTCCCTGGGGTTCGGGTGAGGTGGGGAGGAGGAGCCTCCAGGATGAAACCATTTCATGCAAATGTATTGAAATGAGGCTTTGGGGCAAGTTTGACAAGCTGCCAGGAACAAAGGCTCTGTGACTCTCCTGTCTCCCACCTTCCCAACCAGCTGGCTTGAATGACAGTTTAGGGGGACTGCTGAAGGAGGGGCTGACAGGAATCTGAGGCCCTGGACCTCAGGGAATTAGGAAAAGAAACACATCTCTGAGCTCATCCTGCCTTTCTTCATACACTTTGGTTCCTTTGTGTACATTGTCTACAAAATGAGAGGCAAGCGCCCCTTGGGCAGGTACTGTGGCTGGGTTTCCAGTTCGTATCCAAATGACACTTCCTTTTTTTTTTTTTCCTTTTTCTTTATTATTATCATTTTTAAGTAGCCTCCATACCCAACGTGGAGCCCAGTGCAGGGCTTGAACTCATGACCTTGAGATCAAGACCTGAGCTGAGATCAAGAGTAGGACACTTAACTGTCTGAGTCACCCAGGCAACATCCTTTTCTTTTTTTAAATGGAGCCCAGGTACACAGAACTGGATTAATCACAACCCTGCCTATGACACACCCTCATTATTGGCCCATGTGGAGCCACTTTAATTAATTACGAAGCTATATGTTTGTTTGCAATAACACAGTGATGTTAAACAACAAAAAAATCAACTGAGTAATTTAAAAGATCAAACTGGCTATATCGAATGATTTATCCGCCAGGTTTCATCCCATGTAGCACACAGAAAGGAACTCCATCGAACTGCAGAAAAGGAAAGATTTTTAAAGGCAGGACAAGGACGTCGTAAACAGGAAGAAGGATGATTTTGTGTCAGGTCACCTTTCTTTGGGGGGATAGAAAAGACTTATTGGTCGGGTTACCTCATCTTCCTCCGAGGCATGGAGAGGGCCTGTGCGACAGATCACCCTGTGGTTACGCCGGAAAATTTCTGGCCCATTGGGTAAGACTACATTTCTGGAGGAGACTGAGAGTGCTGTTAGGTTAGGTATTAAGTCCTGGTTTGGTGACGTGGCCTATAGATGACTCTATTTGGGGCCTGTGGCTTTCTTTTTGACAGCAGAACACATATGAACTCAGAACTCAACCTGAGATCTGGAGCCTTAATGATATTTGCAGCTACCCTGTGCTCCTCCTTTATCTTATCCCCCTGCTTCCCCATCAGTGGAAGAGTATCCACTGCACTGAATTATGTGTTTATCATTCCCTAGCCTTTCTAAATACAATCTTATTACTGTATCAGTCAGGATAAACTAGGTTATGCTGCTGTAACAAATAACCCCTAATCTCAGTGGTTTAACTCAACGGGAGCTTATTTCTTGCTTATGCTACATGACCAGTGCAGATTGGCAGAGACCTCTGCCCATTGCAGACACAGGACCTAGGTATGGCCACCACCCTAGGATAGTGCTATTCAATACTAAGTTCTGGGGTTTGCTTTGTCACAGGGGAATAAAAACTATGCACCAGGGATGCCCGGGTGGCTCAGCGGTTGATCGTCTGCCCTCGGCCCAGGGAGCGATCCTGGAGACCCGGGATATGTCCCGCATCGGGGTCCCTGCTTCTCCCTCTGCCTGTGTCTCTGCCTCTGTCTCTGTGTCTCTCATGAATAAATAAATAAAAATTTAAAAAACAAAACAAAACAAAAAAATCTATGCGCCAGTTCTTTGATGTTTCTGTCTGAAAGTGACTGAGCACTTCAGCGGCAGTTCATTGGCTAAAGCTCTTCTGAAACTATCCCTAATTTCAAGAGGGCCTGGACCTAGAAAGAAGGAAAAACCAGAAGTTTTATGGAGCGTGGGTAATGTCACCACAACCATGTATCTGTGCAGCCTAGACAGTACACCTTTTATTTTAATTGTTCATGAACTTTACAGAAAGGGTGTCATGTTGTAAGTGATCTTTTTAAAAAATGAAGTGTAATTGATACAATATTACAGTATTATATTGGTTTCAGGTGTGCAACATAGTAATTTGACATTTATACACATTATGAAATGATCACCATTAATAAGTCTAGTTACCGTCTGTCACCATACAAAATTATGACATTATTATTGTCTATATTCCCTGTGCTTACAGGACAGCCCCATAACTCACTTATTTTATAACTGGAAGCTTGTACCTCTTGAACTCCTTCATCCATTTCACCCACCTTCACATCCCCTCTCCTCTGGCAACCATCAGTCTGTTCTCTGTATGCATGAGTCTGGTTTTGTTTTGTTTTCTATTTTTATTTTTTTTTAAGATTTTTAAAAAAGTTTTTCAGTTTCTTTCTTTCCTTTCTTTAAAAAAGATTATATTTAGGGCAGCCCTGGTGGCTCAGCGGTTTAGCGCCACCTTCAGCCCAGGGCCTGATCCTGGGGTTCCGGGATCGAGTCCCACATCCAGCTCCCTGTGTGGAGCCTGCTTCTCCCTCTGCCTGTGTCTCTGTCTCTCTCTCTGTGTCTCTCATGAAAACTAAATATATTCATGAGAGAGAGAGAGAGAGAGAGAGAGGCAGAGACACAGGCAGAGGGAGAAGCAGGCTCCGCCCAGGGAGCCCAATGTGGGACTCGATCCCGGGACCCCGGGGTCACACCCTGGGCCGAAGGCAGATGCTCAACGGCTGAGCCACCCAGGCGTCCCTGTTTTGTTTTTTAGATTCCACAGTCAAAGTGAAATTACTTATTTGTCTTTCTCTGACTTATTTCACTCAGCATGATAGTCTTAAGTCCCACCCGTGCTGTCACGGACGACAAGATTTCATTCTGTCTGTGGCTGAGTAGCATCCCATCTTCCTTATGCATCCACCTCTCCGTGGGCACTTGGGCTGCTTCCACATCTTGGCTGTTGTAGATGCTGCTGCAGTGAACGTAGGGGTGCATGTAGCTTTTTGTGTTAGTGTTTTTGTTTTCTTCAAGTAAATACCTAGAAGTGGAATTGCTGGATTTTATGGTAGTTCTATTTTTAATTTTTTGAGGACTCTCCATACGGTTTTTCTAGTAGCCGTACCAGTTTGCCTTCCCACCAACAGTACACAAGGATTCCTTTTTCTCTACAAGCTCGCCAACTCTTGTTTCTCTTTCACTTTCTCTCTCTCTTTCTCTCCTTTTTCTTTTCTTTTTGATACCAGCTATTCTGACAAGTGTGAGGTGAGATCTCATTGTGGTTTTGATTTGCATTTGCCTGATGATGGGTGACGTTGAGCATCTTTCTATGTGTCTGTTGGCCACCCGCATGTCTTCTTTGAAAAAATGTTCAGATCGTCTGCCCATTTAAAATCAGATTGATTTCTTTTTTTTTATTGAGTTGTATAAATTATTTACCCATTTTGAGTATTAGCCCCTTATCAGATACGCAATTTGCAAATATTTCCTCTAGTTCAGTAGCTGGCCTTTTCATTTTGTTGATAGTTTCCTTTGCTGTGCAAAAGCTTTTTAGTTTGATGTAGCCCCTCTTGCTTACTTTTGCTTTTTTTTTAAATTTATCTGAAAGAGGGAGGAGGGGCAGAGGGAAAGAGTCTTAAGCAGGTTCCACACCCAGGACTGAGCCTGACTCGGGGCTCCCTCTCACGACTCTGAGATCATGACCTGAGCCAAAACCAAGAGTCGGATACAACCGACTGTGCCACCCAGGTGCCCCTACTTTCCTTTTCTCACCCCTTTCCTGTGGAGTTAGGTCACCCCAAATATCACTGAGACTGATGTTAAGGATCTTACTGCTTAAGTTTTCTTCTAGGAGTTTATGGCTTCAGGTCTTACACTGAAGTCTTTAATTAATTTTGAGTCAATTTTTGTACGTGATTTAAGGGAGTGATCCGGTATCATCTTTTGGATGAAGCTTCCCAGTTTTCCCAACACTATTGTAAAGACTGTCCTTTCCCCATTGTATAGTCTTGTCGCCCTTGTTGTAGATTAATTGGTCACATATGTGTGGATTTATTTCTGGGCTCTCTATTCCTCTTTTTTTAAAAAAAATATTTGTATTTATGTCAAACTGAATTATTATTTTTTAAAGATTTATTTATTTATTTATTTTTCTTTTTTTTAAATTTTTATTTATTTATGATAGTCACACACACACACAGAGAGAGAGAGAGAGAGAGAGAGAGAGGCAGAGACACAGGCAGAGGGAGAAGCAGGCTCCATGCACTGGGAGCCCGATGTGGGATTTGATCCCTGGTCTCCAGGATCGCGCCCCGGGCCAAAGGCAGGCGCTAAACCGCTGTGCCACCCAGGGTTCCCTATTTATTTATTTATGATAGAGAGAGAGAGAGAGAGAGAGAGAGAGAGGCAGAGACACAGGCAGAGGGAGAAGCAGGCTCCATGCAGGGAGCCCGATGTGGGACTCGATCCCAGGTCTATAGGATCATGCCCTGGGTCAAAGGCAGGCACCAAACCGCTGAGCCACCCAGGGATCCCCCTGGGCTCTCTATTCTATTCTATTAGTCTATGTGTCTGCTTTTATGTCAATACCATACTATTTTGATTGCTATAGCTTTGTAGTGTAGATTGAAATCAGGTGCCATGATCCTTCCAACTTTTTTCTTCTTTCTCAATATCGCTTTGCCTATTCAGGGTCTTCTGTGGTTCCATACTCATTTTAGGATTATTTGTTCTAAGTTCTGTGAAAAATACTGTTGATGCTTTGATTTACATTGAATCTGTAGATTGCTTTGGGTTGTATGGACATTTTAATAATATTAAGTCTTCTAATCCATGAGCACAATATATTTTTCCATTTATTTGCATCTTTTTAAATTTCTTTCATTGATGTCTTACATTTTTCTAATATTTTATTTTTAAGTAATCTCTACACTCAGTGTGGGGCTTGAACTCACAACCCCAAGATCAAGAGTTGCACACTCCACCAACTGAGCCAACCAGGTACCCCAGTGTCTCATAGTTTTCAGAGTACTGGTCTTTCACCTCCTTAGTTAAATTTATTCCTAAGTGTTTTATTCTTTTTTTTAAAGATTTTATTTATTTATTTATTCATGAGAGACACAGAGAGAGAGAGAGAGAGAGAGAGAGAGAGAGAGGCAGAGACACAGGCAGAGGGAGAAGCAGGCTTCATGCAGGGAGCCTGATGTGGGGCTTGATCCTGGGACTTGAGGATCATGCCCTGGGCCGAAGACAGGCGCTAAACCCCTGAGCCACCCAAGGATCCCCATGTTTTATTCTTTTTTAAAAGGATTTATTTATATATTTGAGAGAGAGAGAAAGTGAGAGAGAATCTCAAGCAGACTCCTTGATGAGCATGGAGCCTAATGGGGGGCTTGATTCCACGATCCTGAGATCATGACTTGATCTGAAACCAAGAGTCAGACACTTAAGTGACCAAGTCACCCAGATGCCCCATGTTTTATTCTTTTTGAGGGCATTGTGAATGGGATTGTTGTATTAATTTCTCTTTCTGCTAGATTATTATTAGTATATTTAAATGCAACAGATTTCTTTATATTAATTTTGTATCCTGCGACTTTACTGAATATATTTATTAGCTCTAACAGTTGTGTGTGTGTGTGTGTGTGTGTGTGGTTTGTAGTGTTTTCTATATATAGTATCATGTCATCCTCAAATAGTGAGTTTTACTTCTTCCTTTCCAGTTAGGATGCTTTTTCTTTCTTCTTCTTGCCTAATTCCTCTGGCTAGAACGTCGAGTACTATGTTGAATAAAAGTGGCAAGAGTGGACATCCTTGTCTTGTTTCTGATCCTAGAGCATCTGGAAGCTTTTCGCCTTTGAGTATAATGTCAGCTGTGGGTTTGTCACATATGGCCTTTGTTGTGTTGGGGTATGTTCCCTCTAAACTTAACTTTGTTGAAAGTTTTTATCCTAAGTGGGTGTTGAATTTTGTCAAATGCTTTTTCTCCATCTATTGAGATCACCATATGATTTTTATCCTTCATTAAAAAAAAAAAAGATTTTATTTATTTGAGAGAGAGGAAGAGAGAGCACAAGCAGGGGGAGATACAGAGGCAAAGGGAGAAGCAGACTCCCCA
This sequence comes from Canis lupus dingo, assembly GCF_003254725.2. Classification (NCBI taxonomy): domain Eukaryota; kingdom Metazoa; phylum Chordata; class Mammalia; order Carnivora; family Canidae; genus Canis; species Canis lupus. Next base: position 38,795,868 of record NC_064272.1, read on the forward strand.
CTGAGCAGAGAGCCTGATGCAGGGCTCGATCCCAGGGATCCCTGGGATCATGACCTGAGCTGAAGGCAGACACTTAACTGAGCCATCCAGGTGCCCTTTATCCTTCATTTTAAATTATTTTATTATTTTTAAAAAAGATTTTATTTATTTATTTATTTATTTATTTATTTATTTATTTATTCATTCATTCATTCATTCATTCATTCGTTCGTTCGTTCGAGACACACAGAATGAGAGAGAGAGAGGCAGAGACAGACAGAGGGAGAAGCAGGCTCCATGCAGGGAGCTCGACGTGGGACTCGATCCCGGGACTCCAGTATCACGCCCTCGGCTGAAGGCGGCGCTAAACCACTGAGCCACCCAGGGATCCCTTATCCTTCATTTTTAAAATGGGGTGCATCACTTTGATTGGTTTGTGGAAGTTGAACCTCCTTGCCCTGGAAAAATTCTTATCCTTTTAATATCTTACTGGATTTGGCCTGCTAACATCTTGTTGAGGCTGTTCATCAGGAGTATTGGCTCATAATTTTCTATTTCTGTGGGGTCTTTGTCTGGTGTTGGTATCAGGGTGATGCTGGCCTTGTAAAATTAGTTTGGAAGCTTCCTTCTCTTTGATTTTTTGGAATAGTTTGAGAGGATAGGTATTAAATCTTCTCTGAATGTTTGGTAGAACTCACCAGTGAAGCCATCTGGTGCTGGACTTTTGTTGAAACTTTTTTGAATATTGATTCAATCTCTTTACTAGTAATTGGTCCATTCAGATTTTCTGTTTCTTCATGATTCAGTCTTGGGAGATTGTGTGTTTCTAGGAATTTATCCATTTCTTCGCAGTTGTCCAGTTGTTGACACATAATTGTCCATGGTAGGCTCTTACGATCCTTTGTACTTCTGTAGTATCAGTTATGACTTCTCTCTCATTTCTGATTATTTTATTTATTTATTTATTTATTTATTTATAAGATTTTATTCATTTATTTATGAGAGACGGAGAAAGAGAGAGAGAGAGAGAGAGAGAGAGGCGGAGACACAGGCAGAGGGAGAAGCAGGCTCCATGCAGGGAGCCCGATGCGGGACTCGATCCTAGGACTCCAGGGTCACACCCTGGGCTGAAGGTGGCACTAAACTGCTGAGCCACCCGGGCTGCCCTTCTGATTTTATTTATTTGAGTCCCCTCTCTTTTGTTCTTGATGAGTCTGGCTAAAGATTTGTCAATTTTGTTTATCTTTTCAAAGAGCCAGCTCTTAGTTTCATTGATCTTTTCTTGTAAGTGATCTTCTGAGATTTATTTCTTCACTCAATAGTATGTTGCTAAGATTCATCTGTACTATTGTACGTGACTGTGGTTTCTTGTGTTTCATCGTGGGGCCAGTGTTTATGGAATGATTCTACCCCCATGTATCCATTCTTCTTTCAAAGGGCATTTGGATTATCTTTTTTTTTTTTTTTTGCCATTGTGAACACTGCTACCATGAACAATCTCTTCCTGAAATGTCACTTGGATTTCTTTTCTTTTCTTTTTTAAGATTTTATTCATTTATTTGAGAGCGAGAGAGAGAGAAAGAACACATGAGCAAGGAGGAAGGGCAGTAGGAGAAGCAGACTCCCCACTGAGCAGGGAGCCCAATGTGGGGCTTGATCCCAGGACCCTGAGATCATGACCTAAGCCAAAGGCAGATGCTTAACCAATGGAGCCACCCAGGTGCCCCTTCACTTGGATTTCATCATCCCACATTTCAGCAGATTGTGAGCTACCTGCAGCTCACAGAGAGTTTGGGTCTGCTCCTGCCTCATCCTTCAAGGCTCCAGAACCCAGGCAGCATCGCCTCTCAGCAATGGAGGCAACTCTGCCGAGTGTTTTCACCTTCCCGCCATCCACCCTGGCTGGCTGAGTAGTGAGCAAGGACACAGCGGCTCTCCCATGGGCAGCTACTTCTGCTTTTCCAAGTGCTTGTCTTACAACAGGAGGCAGGGCCATTTTACAGCTGAGGATAGGGTGTCGGTGGCCAGGTCCTTTCTTTTTCCCAGTGCATGTTAAGCTTCGGCTGTGAACCATGTACTGGGGTGGGGGCTGGAGAAACAGACTAACTCACTAATTTAGAAAGCAGACATTTATTTTCTTACTTTTATGTGCCAGACTCTGTTGGGCTGAGCCAAACACGGAGGCTGCCCTCAAGGAGCTCGCAGTCTAGATGGGACAATAGGGATGCAGATGTGGTATTGGGTTGACGACTATATAGGATGTCGAGGTGTGCCGATTTCATCATGATTTTACGAGGATTAAAAAAATCTAAGTGTTTTTATCATATATATGGGCCTCTATTTCTATGGGTCTATCATCTATCTATCATCTATCATCTCTCTGATGAATGTGATCTTATTTATGTAAATTCAGGACCCTCAATACTGGAGTAGAACAGAAAATCAGATCTTGATTTGTAGATTATCATTTTTATAGGTTAGAAAGTTCCTAAACTAATATCCATGTTGTAAATTCTAGCTGGAACCACTTAAAAATTCCCCTAGAGAGATGGGGCAGCTCCAAGCTTTTAGCTTTTAGCTGCTCTTTTGATTTTCTCAAAGTTCCTACCTCCCTCCTTTTTCTCTCAGTTGCCAGTAGACCAAAATATCACTGCATTGTCTTGGGAAGTTAATATTAAGCTTGACCCTAACGTTACAGCAATACCTCGGCTACTTTTGAACCATACCTTACATCTGAATGGAAAATGCTGGGGAAGTAACCCAAATTCTACCTCTGATCAGCCATGTGGCTTGTTGTTGCTTTAACTAAGAATACCTACAGGAAGCGACACTGGAGCCTTTGCTCTGATGTCTTGGGCTGCCCCGTCCAGCCCTACTTCACGGGGGTGCATCATCTTTTTCACCCATAAATTCAGCACAAGTCAGCATGGGTACCTGGATGCAGGCATGCTGGGAGATGTGCTTGCCCAGAGGAGGGTGGGCCTGACTCTGCTTGTGCAAGGAGCATGGTGGGGGCAATTCAGAGAGAGGGTGGCACATCTGCAGAGTTGGAAGAACCAGATGATGTTGGTCAGAAAGAGAAGGGCAGGCTGGAACCTCAAGTCAAAGCAACAGCATCTGCAAACACACGGAGGCATGACCAGCCATGGCGCCTACAGGAGGCGGTGTCTGGGACAGAGGGTCATTCAGGGGATGAGACGTGTGCTTGTGGTGGTGGCATTACCTGTGCTCAGCAAGACTTCCCCCCGTTCTAGGCAGATGCCCTCTTAACATTAGAGGCGGCAGGGGCAGGGCATGCAGCACATGATGGATTTCATTTTATCATAGTAAAATATGTACATAACGTGAAGGTTACCATTTTAACCATTGTATTTTATTTCATTTTTAATTTTTTAAAAGACTTTATTTATTTATTTTTCATGAGAGAGACAGAGAGAGAGAGAGGCAGAGACACAGGCAGAGGGAGAAGCAGGCTCCATGCAGGGAGCCCGATGCGGGACTCGATCTCAGGACCCCAGGATCAGGCCCTGGGGCCAAAGGCGGCGCTCAACCGCTGGCCACCCGGGCTGTCCATTTTAAAGCATACAGGTCAGCAGCGCTCAGTGTACCCATGACGTATGACGACCACCACTACCCAGTTGAAGAACTTATTCATCCTGCCAAACAGAAACTCTGCACCCAGGAGGCAGTAACCTCCCTGCTCCCCCCCCACCCCCAGCCCCTGGCTTCTACTTCCTGGCTTCGAGACCTCGCCTGTTCTAGGTCTCTCATGTGAGTGGAAGATTGTGTCTGGGTCATTTCACTTAACACAATGCTTTCAAGTTTCACCCCATGTTGCAGCACGTATCAGGATTTCATTTCTGGGCAGCCCGGGTGGCCCAGCGGTTGAGCGCCGCCGTCTGCCCAGGGCGTGATCTTGGAGGCCCAGGATCGAGTCCCGCGTCGGGCTCCCTGCATGGAGCCTGCTTCTCCCTCTGCCCCTCTCTCTTTCTGTCTCTCTCATGAATAAATAAATAAAATCTTAAAAAAAATAATTTCATTTTTGTTTATGGCTGAGTATTATAATTACGTGGTGGGATTTTGACTTTCTCCGGGAAGTGCTGGCATGCTCGGGAGTCTCCCGTGGAACGATGGAGCGGCACCTGCTGCTTAGGGTGTTGGTGGAGCCTAGTGTGGGAGGATGGGGAGAAGGGCCGGGGCATGCAGGAGCCTGTGCAATGGTTTAGGAATAGAATGACAACCTTTCCAGGCCGGTGTAGCCTCCCCTCCCCCAGGCAGGTTTTCTATCCCTCAGAAGCCCTGCTGGCCCTTCCTGTCTTCTGAGTATCACAGGCTGAAGCCTCCCAATGTCTGATACCCGGGAATTTTATGGCAACGTCTGATACCCGGGAATTTTATGGCCGGTGAGGACTGTGCCCCAGAGCACTCCCACACCCTCGTGCCGGGCCCCCAGGCTTTCCTTCCTCTGTCCCCCTCCCTGGGGGCCAAAGCCTCAGGGGACCCTGGGGCCGGGACTCAGGGAGAGAAGTCGCCCCAGACATCCCTGGCAGGAGTGGCCCTGGGGCAGTGAGTCTCCCCCTCCAACTGCCCACCTGTCTCCCAGCTCGGGCGGGAGCCTCTGCGTCCCACCCGTCCCACCGCACCCCCAGCCCCAGGCAGGTTCCATCTCCAGAGCTGGGGCTGAAGGAGACAGAAGTAGCCCCAGGGGGCCGGTAACAGGGCTGTAATCCAGCCGGATGAGACTGATGTCTCTGGAGTCTCGTAGCATTTTTGCAGCCCTGGCCACTTGATTATCTTATCGCGGAGGGACGGGGCTCAGGGGAGCTGTGGTTCCAGCAGCCGCTCCAGCTCCCCCCCGCCCCATCCATCACGCCACAACCCGGCTTCATGCCACTCCTGCCCCTGTGTCTGCGCTCCCTGCCTCCTCCTTCTCCTCTGCTCGCAACCCTCCCCCCCCCCCATAGCCCCCCATAGGCAGCAGAGATTGGGTCCCCAGGCCCCGGCCTCTGTGTGAGTTGTGCAGAGCGCAGGGGCACAGACTCAGGACAGCTTCCCCCTCCTTGCGTGACCTTGGGCCTCGGGTCCTTCAGGGTTGGGCCCTTGCGCTCTGAGGTTCCTTTCAGCTCTGACAACTCTGTGGCTTATTATTTTCTGAAGACTTCAAAACAGATTGCATTGCATTTTCTTCCAGGATCATGACAGTGTGAAGGGACCGGGTGGAACGGGAGCAGCCGCAGCGTGGGAGCCTGATTTCCCTTCACTCCTAGGCCCCCAGGCAACAGCGGCATCATTCTCCTCTGGGCAAACACGTTACTGGCCCCAGCCCTGTGCCAGCAGCGGCCCGGTGCCTGTCCTCAAGGTTGCTTCGGAGTCCAAACCGTTAGGTCAGACCTTGTGGGCACATCAGAGGCCACCCGGCCACAGCTGATAAGGGGCAGCCTCTCCAGAGAGAAGGGCGGCCGAGCAGGCCGGGCAGAGAGCCCAGATGTCACCTCTAGCCCCATCACTCCGGACGGATGTCCACCTGCTCTACAGGTTCTCTGGGGAAGGACATTTCCCAGCTCAGGGAATTACCAGTCGAGGGTTTTATAACCACAATATGGGGCCGAGTCATTCCAGTGAGAAGTTGCTGCCACTTTACCTTTCTTCCCAAGTAGGCAAATTTAAATGAAAGAATGGCTGGACTTCATTGGAAGCAGATCCGGAGCACGAGAGCTTTCCTTCTGTCCACCTGGGAAGGTTCTGCTCTTGCAAGGCAGCCCCTCCCTCCCGACTACCTGCAAAGGTGAGCCTGCAAACACCAGGTGATGAAGACTGTGCTGTGGTGAGTGTGCCCCTCTCCTGGTTCCAAGGTCCAGCACGCTTCCCAGTGCGGAGTGCAGGGGCCCTAAAATGCTCCGGTCTCCCCCCACCCCCGGGGAGGCACTGAGGTTGTCTCACCTCTGGCATCTCCCCGGGGGTCACATATTGGTCTGAATCGGCCCCAGGAAGGAGGCATTAGGGAGCGATACTTCCCAATTCCTCCGCAGCTTGGAGGGGGCCGGGAGAGATACGGGGAAGAGCCGGTGTGCCGGGAGATGGAGACTGGGTTCTTTTTCTAGCTGCACCATTAACCACTGCACGACCCTGAATAAGTCGCGGCCGTCCAGCAGGGTGAACGGTGACAGCCCTCCCCTCCCCACCTCACTGGGCGTTGAGTGAGGTAGGAATCCTAGAAGTATTTCCCCTGCCCCCAGTCAAAACATTCAGGCCTGAATCTAAAGTCCATCATCACACCTTCGGAAAAAGCTCCCCAAACAAGTTATGACTTTCAAAAATAGGCAAGGTTAGAGCGAAGGTTTTTATAGCAGGTAGAGCTGCAAGCGTGCGGTGTGGATGTGATCCGTGAAGTCACGTCTCTGCTGCTTTTCATTTCCTATTATAAATAATTCCTATCTCTACTGTTTTCTTCAACTTCCTTTGGGCTATTCTTTTGTTCTTTTTTTTCCTTTTTAAACTTTTTTTTCATAGTTTTTAAAGATTGTATTTATTTATTTATGAGAGAGAGAGAGAGCACAGAGGGGGAGGGAGAAGCAGATTCCCCATTAAGCAGGGACTCTGCCCCCTTCCCCCCCACACAACGGGGCACTTGATCCCAGGACTCTGAGATCATGACCTGAGCCGAGGAAGGCAGACGCTTAACTGATGGAGCCACCCAGGTGCCCTTTCTTTCCTTTTTTAAAAATTTAAATACAATTTAGGTGACATACAGTACCATATTGACTTCAGATGTACAATATAGTGATTCAACGGTTCCATAAATCACTTGGTGCTCGGGACAAGGACACTCCTTAATCCCCATCCCCTATTTCTCCCATCCTCCCACCCACCTCCCCTTTGCCAACCAGCAGTCATTTTTTCCTTTTTGAGCTAAATAATTCAATGTGGCATTTGAAATTTTTCTATATTTTTAATAAATTCATTTAAGGCTATACATTTACTTTTAAATATTGCTTTAGCTGCATCTCACAAGCCATTAAGTTGTATTTATAATCTTTAGTGGTTACTTTTACATTTTTTTTAAAGATTTTATTTGTAAGTAATCTCTACACCCAATGTGGGACTCAAATCCACAACCCTGAGATCAAAAGTCTTATGCTCTACTAACTGAACCAGCCAGGTGCCCCTAATCTCACATTTTAATATAGATATATTTACTTATAAGTTTTTCTGAGACAGTTCAAGGTTATTTAGTATCTCTATTGTCCTTCTGGACAAATAAAGAATTTTTAAAATGGTCTTAATTCTTATGCATTTTTTAATTATTTATTTATTTATGATAGTCACACAGAGAGAGAGGCAGAGACACAGGCAGAGGGAGAAGCAGGCTCCATGCACCAGGAGCCCGACGTGGGACTCGATCCCGGGTCTCCAGGATTGCGCCCTGGGCCAAAGGCAGGCGCCAAACCGCTGCGCCACCCAGGGATCCCTGCGTTTTTTTTAAAAAAGATTTTATTTATTCATTCACGAGAGACACATGGAGAGAGAGGCAGAGACACAGGCAGAGGAAGAAGCAGGCTTCCTGTGGGGAGCCTGATGCAGGACTGGATCCCGGGACCCCAGGATCATGCCCTGGGCTGAAGGCAGCTCTAAACCGCTGAGCCACCTGGGCTGCCCCTCTTATTCATTATCTGAAAAACACAATTCTAGTTGTTATTGTCATTATTATTATTTTATGGTTCAGTCATATATATATGTGTGTGTGTACATATATATATTTTTGTTTGTTTAAGATTTTATTTCAAGTAATCTCTCCATTTAACATGGGACTCAAGATCAGAAACTGCATGCTCAGGATGCCTGAGTGGTTCAGTGGTTGAGTGTCTGCCTTCAGCTCAGGTCGTGACCCCAGGGTCCCAGGATCGAGTCCTGCATCGGGCTCCCTGCATGGAGCCTGCTTCTCGCTCTGCCTGTGTCTCTGCCTCTTGCTCTCTCTCTGTGTCTCTCATGAATAAATAAATAAAATCTTTAAAAAAAAAAGGTCACATGCCCTACTGACTGAGCCAGCCGGGCAGCCCCTTGCTCCCCTTTGTTTTAAACAATTTTCCACATTCATTCTTGTTTTCTATATCCACTTTGTCCCTTAGGTTTACTTTACATTTTGCTGAAGTACATCTCCTAGTACTTCTTTTAGTAAAGGTCTCTCAGGTATAAACTCTTCAGTCAGTAATCCCTGGTGGCTCAGCCGTTGAGCATTTCCCTTTGGCTCAGGGCGTGATCCTGGAGACCCAGGATCGAGTCCTACATCGGGCTCCCTGCATGGAGCCTGCTTCTCCCTCTGCCTGTGTCTCTGCCTCTCTCTGCGTCTTTCATGAATAAATAAATAAAATCTTAAAAAATATATAAACTCTCCTGTCTTTCTATATTTGAAAAGGGTTTATTTTGTTTTGATCCTGAGTGATTATTTAGCTGCCAATGGAATTTTACCCTCCGTGTGTTTTCACTCCTGCACCGTAGACCCTGCTCCTTGGTTCCAGGCCTCTTCCCATCGCCAGGGCCTGCCTGGCTCGCCGTCAGTTGGGGCAGTGAGGTTCTCTTCTCTCTGGGGGCCTTTTGGTTTTTGTTCTCACCTTTGTTCTGCACACTTATTGCCACGTGCCTGGGTGTGATGTGACCGTACTCAGGGGGCTGGGCTCTCAGTGTTTACTTTCACTCTGAGAAGCTACCCTTTCCTCTAATTTTAGAGAATTAAAACCAGAAAGAATCTGATTTTCTATTTTTGACTATCATTGCTTTTCTACCTCTTGACTCTCTTCTCCTGGAATTCCCACTAGGTGTTTATTAGAACCTCCCAATCCTTCTCACCTTCTATTCTTCTTGGTGGATCTTTTATATCCTTCCCTTTCTAAGTTGGTTTCTATGTCAGTTTCTTTCTTTCTTTCTTTCTTTCTTTCTTTCTTTCTTTCTTTCTTTCTTCTTCTTTCTTCTTCTTTCTTTCTTTCTTTCTTTCTTTCTTTCTTTCTTTCTTCTTTCTTTCTTTCTTTCTTCTTTCTTTCTTTCTTTCTTTCTTTCTTTCTTTCTTCTTTCTTTTTTTCAGGGTTAAAAAAGTTTTATTTATTCATGAGAGACACAGAGAATGGCAGACACAGGCAGAGGGAAAAGCAGGCTCCACGCAGGGAGCCCGATGTGGGACTCGATCCCAGGACCCCGGGGTCACGCCCTGGGCCGAAGGCGGCGCTCAGCCGCGGAGCCCCCCTGCGTCCCTCTCTATGTCAAGTTCTTAGAATTAACTTGTAATTCACTAGATTTCTTTTGGTCATGTCTAGACTTCATTTGATTATTGAGGGCTTCCCCCCTCCAATGACTATATTATTTCATTTCTAAGATTTCCAATTGGTTATTGTCTCATATCTATCTATCTATTCTTGTTAGGTTTATGCTTATTTTTGTTTCATACATTCTTGTTCCTTTTTGCAGATGCTAACTTTCCTTTTGTTTCTTAAGGGTTCTGAATGGGCTTATGGTAAATCATTTTGAGATTACTCCATTATCTATTTTGTCTGCAATAAATTTTGTTGATTTTGCCTTAGTAACAGTCTTGATGCTTTTAAAATTGTGCTCTGCATCTTGAAGGGAGGGTAGTTTCTTCCTTTAGTCCTTACAACCATTGATCTTGCAGTTGCTCCTTTAGTCCGATGAAGTCCCCTGTGCAAAACCGAGTCTTACAATTTTTTTTATTATTGTCCAAAATTTTGGTTTTATCCTTCTTTTTTTGTTTTTTTGTTTTTGTTTTTTTAATACTCTGCTCGGGGCTCTTACCCTTTGGTTTCTTTGTGGGCATTGCGAATCCAGTCCCTGAGCCAGCATGTGGCTTTGCTGGGCCAGTTTCCTTTGTCCTCCTTATGTTATACCTTATTCATTTTTTTCTTTAAAAATTTTCTCTGTCACTGTTATAGGTCTGCAGACCCGAGGAGGGAGCTCGTGGTAGGTCCGCAGAGCACGGACTTAGCCATCCTGACTGATGATGTGAGGTTAGACACCGCACAACACAACGGCTCAGAGTAATAAGCAGTGAGTGTTGTTTGCGGTTCTTGCTTTATAGTTTGCCGAACTGCTTTCTTATATATCTTCATAATCTTTGCAAACTAAGCTTCAAGGCAAAGGCTGTAATTATCCTGATTTTCCAAAGGAGGTGGCTGAGCTTCAGCCACCAAAGCAGTGCTTCTTAAAAATGTAATGTGCATATGAATCACCAGGGATCTTATTAAAACACAGATTCAGACTCAGGTGATCTGGGCGTTAGAAACCATAGATTCTGATTTCTAACAGGTGATGTCGATGCTGCTGGCCTGAGGACCTCACTTGAATAGAGAGGGGCCAGGGAGCTTGGCCAAGTTGCCCAAGTCCTAAGTGAATAGGAACCTGCATCTGCCTGACTCCAAAGCCAGTGCTCTGTGTCTGACTGTGCCCACTGAGAATCCTGCAATCCAACCACTTACTTTCTAGGAGACCAGAATGCTGGAGGGTTTAGGTGGAGGGAGAGGAAGCTTTGCTGAGAGGAGGGGGCTGCTCTCTCCAGGCCCAGCTCCTTTCTCAAGGTTTAATGAGGAAGAAAGGGATGGAGAGGGATTGTCTCGGGGGTAGTGAGGCACCACAGCCGGGCAGCTGTCAGTGGGTCTGTTGGAAAAATTAATTTTTTAATTAAAAACATCTTTTTCTCCCTCTCTTCTTTCCCTTTTGCTTTAATGTCTCAGTCTGGAGTAATTATGAGTCGCTCTGGGGAGACTGAACCTTAGAAAAATTGTTGGTGTGACTGGAGAGGAATTTATCTGATTAACTTGGGCTCAGCCTTTGAAAAAAAAAATAAAGCAAAAGGGAAGTAAAAAAGGAAAAAAGGGAGGAGGGAAAGCACCAACTCCCAATTCTCCTTCTGGCACAAAACTTAATCACAGCGTCTGGGAGGTCAGGTGGGCTCTGGCCTGGCTCCCTCAGGCCAGCAGGGCCAAGATGGGCAGGGAGGATCTGAGCCCATTCCTGGCCTTCCCTTCTCAGAGCCCCCAGCGTCCCTGCCCCAGCCCGGCCCCACCTGTGCCCCAGGTTTTTCCCTGGGGAGCCAGGATATGTAGCTCTGCTGGCCCACATGGGGGATGATGTCTTAGGGTTCTTGAAAAGTAGCCAGAATAAGAGGTCTGAGGGCTAGAGATTTATTAAATGGATGATATCCAAGGAGGGTGGGTGGGTGGGGGCAGGATAGGACGGGCAGCAAGTGAGGCAAGGAAACGGGTCCATTGAAGTCTGCTCCCAGCCCCCGTCCCGGGGCGCTCAGGGCCTTCGAGCTTGGACGGCACCAGACAAGCATTGGCAAGAGGCTCGGGCCAGCCTTCGCTCCTGGATCTGTCAGCAGTGGCTGTGGGTGCAACCCACCACCGCTGCCCCTGCTGTGGGCGGCTGTGTCGTCACGCAAGCATCTGGGTGACCCAGGCGTTGGCCTGGTGAAAGGGATCTCAGGCAAGCTCCCTGCTGAGCACAGAGCCCAATGCAAGGCTGCATCCCGCAACCCTGAGATGGGACCTGAGCTGAAACCAAGCGTCAGACGCCCAACTGACTGAGCCGCCCAGGCGCCCCCTCGGTCAGTGTATCTTTGTGCAAAGACGCAGTTACGAGGAGCCTTGATAGACTGTGACTCCCTTGTGGGACTTGTGCCTGTCTTCCTTAGTATTGTAGTCTGAGTACCTATCATGCCCCCTGGCATACAGTAGGTGCTCACTAAGCCTGCTGCAAAAACACTAACACTCCTATGGAACTGACCACACCCGAGATGCTCTATATAAAGTCCATTACGTCTGAGAAAGATGTCATCATCATCCCACCGTCGAGATGAAGGGCGCAAAGAGGTGAAGTAGCTCACCCCGGGTCGCGCAGGTGGCAAGTGGCCAAGCTGAGACGTGATTCCCCAGGGTCCAAGCTCTTAGCTCCTGTGCAAATGACTGAGATTTGAGGCCTGGGGATCCCTGGGTGGCGCAGCGGTTTAGCGCCTGCCTTTGACCCAGGGCGCGATCCTGGAGACCCGGGATCGAATCCCACATCAGGCTCCCGGTGCATGGAGCCTGCTTCTCTCTCTGCCTGTGTCTCTGCCTCTCTCTCTCTGTGTCTATCATGAATAAATAAATAAAATTTAAAAAAAAAAAAAAAAAAGATTTGAGGCCTGTTTAAGACCAGGCTGCATGACTGTCTCACGAAGCCCACGTAGCCACACTGGCATGTGTGCAGCACCAGGCGACAGCTCTTGTCTGCTGCAGGAAAGGATAGGCCACGGCCTTGGGCAGGGGACGCTTATAGTGTGGTCCTGTTGTCACACTGGCTCAGCCGAAGCTACTCCAGACATGAGTCGCTGCCGCCTTTACAGCCCCTGGGGACAGAGGGTTATCAGGGGCTGGGCTATAGGAGCAGGTGGGAAGCTCCGGGGTCAGGTAGGACACGAGTCCCTGAGCCTCCTTGATCCTCATATGCAAAATGGGACTAATATACTCTTTTCTCAAGACTTTTGTGAGAATGAGAATTAGAAATGCTCCGTGATGTGTGGCACGCAGAGGGCACTCCTCGGATGGTGCCACGCTACACGGAGAGGCCCTCCGCCCTCACCTTTGTTGCACTGGCTACTTCCTCGCCTGGTACTAGGGAATGTGAATCCCCGCCTGCAGCAAACGGGGGTCTTCTGGTTGACAACTGCCCGGCTGCCGGCAGGTGCCGCAGACCCGCCACCGTGGGCCCGTGCAGGGAGCTGCCGGCTAGCTGTGGAGGCGCGAGGCTCAGAGCTGTGAGCGTCCAGTTCCGTGCGGGGGCATCAGAGCTGGCCATCGGCAGTCAGGCCCACTGAGCACTGCTAGGGACGCCGCAAGGGTGAGATTAAGAGCTCCTGCTGCGGCCCACCGTCAGCTCGGCTGCCCTGAGCTCCCAGTGCCAGCACCCAGCTCTAGGGGAAGCCACCCACATTGGAGTCTGTGGAGCTGGGCTCCAGAGGGGCAGTGCTGACACAGAAAACAACACGAATAATGCCCCCTGGAGGCGTGCAGCTGGCACTTGGGGGCTGCAGGGGAGCCGTCTCCTAGCTCCATGACTGCTGGGAAGACCTGGGAACAGACAGCCCCCTGCCTGGATCTGCCGCCTGCATGGCATGGAGGCCAGGGCAAAAGCCCTCTTAACCCTGCCTGGGGCTATTGCCCCACCGGTGCCCAGGCTTCTGCGTAATAACCCTCAGTGCACCATGCCTGAGCCGGACTTAACGCATCTTCTTCTTCCCCAGCGGCAGTCTGGGAGCTCTTGAGGGCAGGGCTTGGGCCTCCACATTTCCCTTCTCTCCTACCAAGCACAGGACCGGGAATGTGGAAAATGGAAATCATGTTGGAGGCAAACTAGGAGATTAAAATCCTAAAGTCTTATTCCTCTTTTGAAGAGACATTGCATTCTCAGCCTCCAGCTGCACCCCGGGCCCTGCCCGGGGGGTGAAGATGGGAGAATGCAGCAGGTGGACCCTGCGCTTGAGGGGTCACAGCCTTGGGGTTGGGCGGGCGGGGAAACAGAGAGACTCCGGTGCGGCCAGAGCCCTGAGAGATGGCATAGAGGAAGCCACGGGGCACCGGGCTGGAGAGGGCGCATCCGAGGTTTCCTGGACAAGAGATCTCTGGGTTGGAAACTGAAGGACGGACGGACGGGAGAAAAGCCTTCCAGGCGCACACGCAAAGGTGCGCGGGTGCATTAGAGCCGGGCCCCGTGCGGGGCAGAGGGAAGAGCGCAAGTCTGAGCGGACATCGGGAGAACAGGGTCCCAGTCCCAGCTCTGCTTGTAAAGTACCTGTGTGACCAAGGACAGATCCCTCCCGCCCCCCCTCCTTGCTTCCTCTGGGCCTCAGTTTCCTCATCTGTGTAATGGGGACTGGACTACTTTATCCCCAAAGTCCCTCCAGCTTGGAAGCTCTCGGGCACCCTTCCAGTAACTTGTCGGGGTGAACAGGCGCTGGGGCCCTCTGGGGAGTACTTACAGGTGTGTCCTGGTGGATCCCAAACATTCGGATCTAGGTGCTAAAAACATTTGCTTTACCGCAGGGAGCTCTGCCTCTGAGGCGGGCCTCCCTGCCTGGGATCTGCCGCGACTGCTGCAAGGGGACACCCCCAGGGTCGTGGTCCTCTCCGGCCTGCTTGGGTGTGTGTGTGGGGGGGATTCTGAGCCGCGGGAACGGAGCTCAGACAGGCCCTAGCACCTTCCTTTGCAGGGACTTGCCACCTCGTGGTCCCCGGTTTCTTCTTCTGAGCCGGAGCTGGCCAATCACACTCAATCTGGTTTCTCCGTTGCTAGGAGCTGGAGGCTCCTCCCGCCTCCAAAGGCTTGGGGTTTAAAAGTCTAATCCTGGCTCTGGAGCTGCTCCAGGAGGTCGGGGGCTGTGGGAAGATGGATTTAAGACTTCCTGGGTGCGTGTCCAGCGGGCTCTGCAATCAGGGCCGCCGGAGCTCAGGAGGACAGAGCGCCTTGCCCGGTGCCGCCCTGGAGAACTTCCGAGAGGAGTCGCCGAGGGAGGGCCCTTCAGACCCAGCTTTGTGGGATGGGTGCCCTCCTCGGTCCTGCAGCACTCCCACCCCGGAAGCTTTGGGATGTCTTCCTGCCCCTCTGCCGGTCCTGGCACTGTCCCGGTCCCTGGGGCCCACCCTGTGTTCTCTCTCGTGCACGTTCAGGGCTCATGCCCAGGGCTGGGAATCTGTATTACCCTCAGGCCTGAGTAATGGTCCAGATGCTCCTCTCTGGCTCCAGAGGCTGGGAAAGCAGGGGACCCTCAAAATGACACGGGGACTTCAGAGAGATGGGGAGGGTATCCTGGGTGGTGTCACTGTGAGCAAAGGCCTGGGGATGTGTATGAGAGTGTATGCATGTCTGTCTGCCTGTGTACACACCGTGTGTGCACATGCTGGTGCTTCCGTGCACACTCCTTGAGCACACATGAGCATGGGTGTTCCATGCCAAGAAGGGATACCGGTTGGTGCCTCCTTGTCCTGGACTTGGGGGTTTTCTTACCTCCCTGCAGTCTCCCCATGACAAACCCGGGGTCTTGGTCCTGGGATCCAGCTCCCTGTAGCCTTGGGCCCCTGAGCCCTGTCCCCAGCCAGTCCCCACACTATCCAATGCAGCGACTTCTTGATGAAAATATTGATGAGACTAACATACAGCAGAGCCAGCATCACTCCAAATGGAGAAAATCCAACTCAATCCGTCATATGTTCCCATTGCCAGGGTGGCTGGCGGCCCACATGCCACCCAGTTTTACTTCTTCTGGGCCCTGTGTGTTTTCCATCACATAGAATGTCACTTAAGAGGGCCCGGAGAGGATAGGGGGTGAATAAGACCAGCACGCCCTCGGGCCCAGGCTCTTGGGCCTGTTCCTCTGGGCAGCCTGGTGCCCCTCTCTGTGCTCAGGCTGGGCCTATCTGGCAGAGCCCAGGTTTCTCCTGCATGTGTTTCTGGGCTACATCGAGGAGTCATTTCACTTGCCTGGGGTGGCAGGAGGAAGCCTGGCCTGGCGCTAGGGTCCAGCTCCACCAAGGGCTCTGTCCTCTGCAAGCTTCAGTTTCTACCTCTGTAAAAAGGGACTCCAGTCCCTGAGGCTCAGATGAGGGGAGATGGGCAGGGTCTCTGTGACCTGTGAACTGCTACATTGGGGCCCACTGGGGCCTTGGCCAATGGGAGCATCTAAGGGCATAAGCCAGAGGTGGTGAATGTTTGGCCCAAGAAGTACTTTGGAAAAAATCGAACTAGTGGCTAACATTTTGATAAGGGGCAGTTTCTGAGCAAAGGTTGGCTTTTGGCTTCTCTTGCAAAATCAACAGGCTCATTTTCATTGCCTGACCCCTGGGTGAGGTAACCCCTGGCCCCTTGAGGAAAGGTTGGCATTTCAGAAGGGGTCTTCCCCAGTGGCCCAGACAAGTGAGTGGCCTGTGATCAGGTGGGGGAGGAGGGCGCATTGCCTCCTGGACCCCTTGGTGCACACTCGTTCTCTGCTCCCCATCCCTTGGCCCCAACTGTGCTCCGGGAACCTGATTTCCTACTAGGCAGGGAGCAAGGATGGAATGGAGTCTTGGGTGTGACTGCTTTTCCTCCTCCATCGCCTTGACCATTGCCCACACGGCCTATCCTTCCAAACCCCAGGGAGCCAGCTGGGCAGTTTCTTCCAGAGCAGGTGTAAGCCGGGCCAGACATTTCTTTCTCCTTAATACCTCCTTGAGGGTCCCTTGTGCTCTGGCAAAGGTTTGTGCTGTGGCCAGTGCAATCAACCATTTGGGGCAGGGCTAGGAGAGCCGCTCTCATCAGGCTGGAAGAGGGAGTTCCTGATCCACCCCTTCTCAGCTGTGTGACCTTTTGGAAATAACCTGACCTCTCTGGGCTCAGTTTCCTCACCTGTAAAATACCTACTTCCGTCATAAGGCTCAACTGGGATTAAGTGTAAGTGGACTTCCTGACACAGGTCAGGCACACAGTAAGGACTTAATGGGTGTTTGCTGAAAGAGGGAGCTGAATGTTCCCAGGCCTAGCAGGGGAGCCTGCGCAGTTGAGCACAGAGGAGACAGACTAACAGTGTCCTGTGGCTGGCTGGGTCTGGATGTGCTGACAAGAGTAAGGGACCTCTGCCTTGGGACCTTGCCCCTTCCAGCCTGGGATAACTGGGATAATGTGGGAGGGGGAAGCAAAAGGTAAGGCGTAGCTCTTTCTCTTTCCCCATCTTCCACTCTTGTAGGGGGGCACAGTTCTTTCTCCATGGGTTGGGCCCCTTCCTTGAATGGGGAGGGTCCCTGCCTTCTTCAATCACTAGAATCTGGCTGCCTGGTTTTGAACTGAGATGTAGAGTGTGGGGGCCCCAGGGAAGGAGGGTGTCGAGGGAACAGATGGCCCCATAATCAATTGGGCCTGGAGTTAACTCACGAGGTTGCCCCATCAAGAGTTGGGAATGGTGGGTGTGAAGACTGAGAAAGACACTTTACCCAGTTTTTAACTTGAAAGCGCAGGCAGGGCGGGGCTCTTCCAGGTCCTCCAACAGGGGCACTTCAGGAGAGAGAGGAGCTGAATAGCCTTTGAAAGGAGGGCCTCTCTCCTCCTCTCCTTAAGGCTGTCCTCTGGCCATCTTTCAAGCACAGCAGCGGAGACCACTGCCTTCTCCCTGGATGTGCCTTCACATCTGGGTCCCGCAGGACGGGGGCTGCCCAGGGAAGATGACGATAATGGTAGTGATAACGGCAGCTGGTGACATTTACTGAGCACCTGGGCTGCATTCCTCCTGCCACCGTCACCCCAATTCCAGGGCGATAGACCAGCCCACCTCACGAGGCACAGCCTCTACATAAAAATTCAGATGGGAACGGAGCCACCAACAGGCGAGATGGAGAGGTGCATTAATTCGTGAACTTCGCAGAAGGATTCTCCTTGGTGGTGATGGTGGTGAATCTAAGGCATAGCTCCTCGTGTGTGTTTATGGTAATGGTCCATGTCTAAAATGTTGACGCATCTGTCTGGTTTTAAAGAACGTGTTCAGAGAACCAAGTGCCCTGTGGGGTCTGCCGACGTCCTGTCCGGAGGCAGGAGAGGTACTTCAGGACCCTGGAGAGTGCCCCGAACTCCGGAGGTGGGCGGCCGAGGTGGGCACAGTTCAAGACAGGTTCATCCCGGGAAGTCATCGCATGCGTGGGACCTGGGCCTAGGCCCCGGGGACATGACTTACCCAAGTCATTTCGTAAGTTAGTGGCCTCGTTGTCAGGGACTGTGTCCTCTGGAACAGAAGCCAAAGTAGGGGCAGTCCAGCACGCTTCTCTGTGCGGAGTCTGCAAAGACGCAGGTGCCACTTTCTGCCCTCTGAGAAGTGTGTGCAAACAGGGATGTTGTAAGTCAGATCCTACCCCCAGCACCACCCTGGCTGGCTCTGGGCTTGGGGGCAGCAGTCGGTTGTCTGGATGGACAATGCGGTGAACGGTCACAGTCACGGCCTCTGCAGCCTCCCTGTTGGAAACTGAGTCTTGGCTCTGCCTCTCCCAGGCTGTGCAGATTTGGGCACATCACTTAACTTCTCTATTCTTCAGTTTCCTTTTCCGTAAAACGGGTATGATAAACACCTACGTCATAGGGTGCTGTGAGAATTAAACATAATATACAAAGCACTAAAAGGAATCTTCTTCGCGTAGTGAGTCCAGTTGGTTGTTATTATTTTTAGATCTAAGCATTTCTGCCCCGGCTCTCTCTTTTTAAAAAAGAGATATTAATTAATTAATTAATATTTATTTGACACAATCTTTGACCAGATTCTTCCCATGGTACTGCCATCTTTTTTTTTTTTTTTTTGAAGATTTTACTTATTTGAGAGAGAGAGAGAGAGAGAGGGAGGGAGCACAAGTGGGGAGGGAGGGGAAGGGGGGATAGAGAGCAGACTCTCTGCTGAGCAGGGAGCCTCATGCAGGACTCGATCCCAGGACTCTGGGAATCATGACCTGAGTCAAAGGCAGATGCTTAGCTGACTGAGCCACCCAGGTGCCCTGACACCCCCCCAGCTTGCCTGTAGGGCCAGACTTGGAAGAGGCAAATGTTTCATGGGCTTGTAAGCTGTTGGAGTGTCTGAGGAAGCACGGATTTGGCCCTGAATCAGGGATTCTGGAACCCTGAGCTGGAGCTGGATTCTGGCACCAGCTCCCTCCCTGCTCCTTTTTCATGGTGGTTCCAAGCATGGTTTTGAGGAGCCAGCAGGACCCAGGCTCAAATCTTGCCTCTGGGGCTTACAGGCAATGACCTTGGTCATTATTAACGTGTGAGAGACTCATCTGTGTCTGGCGATGATGATCCCTTGGCATGGTTGTGCAGGGGATGACATAAGAACACGCAGGCGAAGGCCGAGCACAGGTGCTGTCAGGGCTGCGTGGCGGTGGCTGTCACATGCTGTCTTCCTAATGTCTCTGTTTCATTTTGGGCCTCTGCCGCTCCCCCCCCCCTCTCCTGATGGATGAGGTTCTCATCCCTTCTCCTCGACTTCCTGGCTTGCTCCACTCCAGAGGGTGTGGGGGAGTCTCTGGAGGCAGCTCATCCAGGCCCAAACCTCAGAGAGAGGACTTTAAAGGATAAGAGAGGGTGCTGGCCCCTGGCGGCCCATTTCTTGGAGACTCACCCCTTCCCTAGGCTTTGCCTTCGCCGAAATGCCCTGGATTTCTAGACGACTCTTATCCCATAGCTCTGGGCAGACACCACTCTCCACTTCTGGCTCTGCCCCATTCTAGTAGCAAGTGATGAAACATTTATTCTATAAACAGCTAAGATTTGACAAGTGTGAACTGGAAGGGTTCTAGGTCTCAGCACATGAGTCGTCTCACTTATAATTAGCTTTTAATTAGCATCTACTTTGTGTTTAGCAATGTAGGAAGCACTTTACACATCTTTCCTTATTTAACCACCCAACTGCTTCTAGAGGTGGCTCTTATTACTAATTTTATTTTGCAGGCAAGGAAACTGAGCCCTGGAGGGGGGTTCAGTGATGCTTGGGTCACATGGAAGGGGCCTCGAAGACACAGGGAGGACATTTGTAAAGTACTTTGCACCGTGCCCAGCAGGAAGAATGTGCTCAATAAAAGCCCTGTGCACCCTGCGCTCCTCTCCAGCGCCCCTAACTGAGATAAGCCCTTCTCATGCCCTCCTTCCCACCCCTGTACCAGCTCTTCTAAGGGTCAGGAACGCATTACCTTGCAGTGGAGCTGGGCACAATGGTGGCATTTCAGGCCCTGCGAGTTGGGTGAGGAGGGGGACTCAGACTGGCCACTGACTCCAGTCATGGCTAAGGCTCCTTCCCTTTTGCTCTTGTGGCCATGTCCACGCAGGATGTCCAGGGGCCTGGCCGTGGAGTCATCACGAAGTGATGTCTGGTTGTCATGAGCTCTCACTAGTGGATTATTCATTATGCCTGGGAATTTGAACACAGCCCCAGCCCCTCACTCCTCCCCTGCAGCTTCTCTGGGACTGGGCTGTGGGGCAAGTAGGTCAGGACTTCCAGGGCTTCAGGTTCCCTTCCATCACCATCACAGGGCCTGGCCTTGACTATGACCTCTCTGAGACACCCACCTGGCCACAGAGGAGCCCTGGCTTCTCGGGCCCAGGGCAGGCTTTTGCTCCTCTTTGGGCCTCAGTGTCCTCATCTGTAAAACGGGAGGGTAGGACCGGCTGTTCTCTGAAGGCTCGCCCAGCCCCGTCACGGAGTGGAGTAAATACTACAGAGAATCCCTCTCCCCCCTTGCCCGCTCTATCAGAGGATATGTAGTGGAGGCTGGGGATGGAGGACCTGGGGTAGAATAGGATGCGGGCAATGAAACAGAGGGAGGAATCTCGGTGGTTCCTGGCTCTCTGGCTTGAGCAATTGGCTGATCAGGGTGTTGTTTATTGAGGAAGGGAAGAAAAAGAAGCAATAGTGGCTTTAGGGAGGGATCATGAGTTCAGTTTGGGATCTATTGGACTTGGGGTATTTAAGGGATGGCCCCAAGCAGCCAGCATGGAGGTCAGCTTGGATTTGAACCAGGGCTATCTGGATCAAGGGCCATGTTCTCTCTAGCACACCACCCCAGACAGAAAGTACAGGGCACAGCTGAGGTACTTGGGGCCAAGGAGGGGGCAGAGAGGGCTCAGGCTCAGGGCAGGGCCAGCAGCTGGGAATAGTAGTGGGGGGGCGGGGGGAGAAAAGAAGGCTTAATCAGGGAGGGCTTCCTGGAGGAGGCCCTTGAATGTTATGTTCTATAGATGCCAAGAGAGGGTGAGGTCTGAAGGGGAACAGGACAGAAGCACAGTCAGAAGGGTCCTGGAAGGCCACGTTCAGCGACGTGACTTGCCCAAAGTCACACAGCTAATGGAAGAGCCAAGATTCCGACCAGGTGAGCCTTACTCCACGGTCTCTGTTCTCAATATACCCCAGAGAATGACGATCTCAGGGCACGAGGCCTGCTCAGGGGAGGGGGAGGGGGATGCCCCAAAGCCAGACAACGCGATGGACTTAGTCTCCCTCATTTCAGACCCATTTCCCCCAGCCCACGTGTGTGGGGTCAAATTCCAGATACGCAAAGACACAACAGAGCTCTGACCCTTGAATTGACGGAACACAAGAGCTGGGACTCCTGGATTTAAGACGGACCTGGCTCTAGGTACAGGGTTGCCCTTGGGTGCAGGTGGTGTGGGTGACTACTTAGCACCTTCCAGCCAAGGTACACGTGGAATCCCCCTCGGGTGCCTAACCGGTCGGTCACCACACCCAGAAGCCCATTAGTGCCCCCGACCTTGGAGCAGACGTCGCCTAACAGGAGGGCAGGGCGCCGGGCACAGCGAGCTGCAGTGGTGGCAGCACCGGGGAGTGCCAGCAGCTCGCAGGGAGTATGCAGTGTCAAATGGGGTGCATTGCTCGCCGTGCAAATTAAAAATTAAAATTAATCAAACACTCAAATTGATTTCCTTCCCGTCTGTTTGCTCTGCTGTGCCAGTCGGATGCCTGCCTGCCCGCCTGGTCCGGTTGAGCCGACTCCAGGCCAGCGCTGGGCAAGCTCAGAGGCCCCTGCAACTAGGAACTCCGGCACCTCATTCCCACCTTGGGAAATCGGGTAGGGGTCAGTCCAACCGGGTCCTAGAGCCTGAGCCCCGGGGCTGGGTTTGGAAAGGGGGGGCCAGCAGAAGACAGGGTCACTCCGTCGGAGGAAGCAGAACCCTAGGGAATACTTGGGGGGCCACTGTCAACTGACACGTCGAGTCCGGGCGTCCGGTCCCTTCTCTGATCTTGGTTTCCCATCCGTGGAATGGGGAGAGAGGCTGATGGAGAAAGGCCCCCCAGTTCTTACGCTGGCCTGCGGTCGGACCGGCCTTCCCTGGGGCCGGATCTCCTTCATTCCCCAGCCACGTCCTGACTGCCACTCACCACTGTGCCACGGGGGCCGAGTCACTTAGCATCCCCGAGCCTCGACTTCCACCTGGGTAACATAAGGATGCTACTACCAGTGTGCGGAGGGAGATGAGCGTGCAAGTGGTTCATGGGGATCAGCGCCGTGGTGGGGAGGCAGTGAGGGGAGCACAGCGGGCCGCGACACCTGGGCATCCCTGGGCATCCCTGGGCCTGAGCTATCTGCGAGGTCGGCCTGCATTGGGGCGAGAGGGTCAGGCCTCCCCTCGCCCCCGCCCCCCTCTGACCCCCCTTGGATACAGCTGCCCACGGAAGGGCCAGCCTCGGGGGAGGACCTCTCGCTTCAGCCAAGGGGAAGGCACCCACCTGTGGGCTCCTGACCTCCGCTTGCCCAGCAGCAGGGAGGAGGGGTCCAGCCTGCCGGGGGTCTGGGCAGGGCCCTGTGCTGCCCTCCACAGCCCACAGACCGTGGAGGGAGGTTGGCGAGGGGGTTCCCTGGAGCAGGGCTCTGAGCCTGGCAGGAGTCAGCTCACAGTTAAGCCACCGTTATTCTGCTGAAAAGGCCTTGGGGACTCCCCGCTTCCCTTGCCTTCACCTCCAGACGCTCACCAAGCCCGGTCTCTTGAATTCATTAAGGGTCTACCCCTTGGACTGCTCCACCGCACCTGCACCTTCTCACCGGGGCGACCCCACAGCCTCCGCTCCAGGCTTCCGCCTTCAGTGTCACCCCCTCCAGCCCAACCTCCTGGAGAGAGTATCCACGAATTCGGATCTGATCACCTGCCTCCCCTTAAAGCCCTTCAAAGTCCTCCCATGGCATCCAAGGACCTTGGTGACCAGACCTGCCCCCGTCCTCCCACCTCCCAGCAGTGCACCCCCCTCCACAGTGTGGGTGCTCTCTCACTTTTCTGCAGCCCCGCCTCCCTCCCGCTCTGCATCCGAACACCATCCATGTAGCCAACATATACTCCCCGGACCCCGGCAGTGGCCAGGCCCGGGCTGGTGGGTGTGGCGGGGCCAGGGAATCAGAGGTGACCCGGCCCCAGTTGTGCCCTTCCACCCCACCCCCACATTCCTCCTCCGCCTCCCCCCCCCCCCCCCCCCCCCGTGGATTCCTATGCTCCTTCAAGGGCAGCCATCCCTTGGCCATCTGGGGAGAGCCAGGTCAGGCGGACGCCAGCCTGGGTGAATGCAGGGCTCCCCACTCACCTCTGAGGCTCAAGGCCAGGCTCTAGGGGCTCCGGACTTTCAGTTCTACGACCGCGCCAGCCTCTAAACCCCCACGCCAACCAGTGCCCACTCCAGAACTTGGAGCCTGGGCCTTACTCTGTGGATGTGGCTGTTCAGTGCCTGTCTGCGCGCGGCCTGGGAGGGTCCCGAGGACAGGGCCCGTGGGCCTGGCCCAGAGTACGCCCTCTGTGAGTGGGAGCTGAATAGGAGTGGGAGCGGGTCTGCTCCCCTCCTCCTGCCATAGCTTCACAAGGCCCCAGGCCCCCACACCCCCCGTACCCCACTGGCCTCCCAAACTGCGACTCCAATCCCATCTCTCCACCCAGACCCCCGACCTCCCCCCGTTCTGCGGTGTGTGTCTGTTTCCGCCGACGGTGCTGATGTCAGGTTCCCAGGGGTATGCTTGACAAGGGGTCAGGGCCCCCGACCGAAGAGCTGCAGCCTCCAGCTTCCTTTCTCCTCTCTCCTACCCGGGGACTAGGAGGGGTAGAGTATACCCTTCCGCAGATGGGAGAACCAAAGGCCCAAGGATCCAGTTCAGCCTGGGGCCTGCTGCTGGTCCCGTGCTTCTGCCTCCTCCGGTCCTGAGCTCATCTTCCCCAACCCTTCCCAAATGGAGTATCTAAGGGGCTTCCCTCTCCCCCCGCTCAGTCCCTCACCCACTCCCCCCACCACACGTCTGGGAGTCACTGTTGGCCTGTAAGAGCTGAATTGGACCCTAGGCCCGGGGCCTCCAGGACTTAGAATCTGGCTCTGGTGGAGGGCGGGGGTGTCCATTGGCTGTTTTATCTTTTTTCCATCCCCTTGTGGCAGGGTGTGCGTGACCAGAACCAAGCAGAGATGGCAGAGAGGAGCAGCCCAGTCGCCGCTGTACAGTTACGGAGGACAGAGCGGGGCAGGTATTGCCCAGTTATTTGGCTAGATCTGAGTGGCAGCTGAGCTGAGGTCTCCTGTCCCCCCCACCATGCTGCCAGCTGGCTGTCAGGTCTGGGTCCCCGGTATGCCCTACCATGTGCTGGGGGCTGGGCATCAGCCAAGGGGGTTAGAAATGGTCCGTAGGTGCAGGCTGCTGAGTGATGGGCTGGGAGGCAGTTGGAGGCGCTGTGGGACACCGTCCTCTGCTTGAAGCCACCAGGCTAAACTCCCTACTCCCAATGGGGCCCACCAGAACCTGCTGTCCCGGCCCCATGACACCTGCAGTCCCATCTCCAATTCCCTCTTCTCACGCTCTGACCACATGGGCTTTTTCTCCTTCCTCTCACTGCAGGGCCTTTGCATATGCTATTCCCTCTTTCTGGAGCCTCTACTCCTAAAAATTAATGTCTATCCAGCCTTCTGGTGCTAGGTCAAATGCCACATCCTGCCTTTTCCTGACTCCCAAGCCCAGCCTGGGCCTCCACCTACTAGCCCCACAACTCTTCAGAGCACTGGCTGAGGCGTGATTCCACATCTCTTTGCATGGTGGTTTGAATTCTCTTTCTTCCTCCAGACTCCAACTGCTCTGGGATGTATTCCCAGAAACTGGCACAGCACCCGGCAGCGAGGAAGTCCTCGATAGATGTTTGTGGAGGGACACCAGGGTGGCTCAGCCCTGCCTTTGGCTCAGGGCGTGATCCTGGAGTCCCGGGATCAAGTCCCATGTCGGGCTCCCTGCGTGGAGCCTGCTTCTCCCTCTGCCTGTGTCTCTGCCTCTCTCTCTCACGAATAAATAAATAAAATCTTTAAAAGAAGTGTTTGTGGAAAGAATGAAGAACAACAGCTCTCACTTAAAATCCTGGAACTTCACATCGGACCTTGGTTTTCTCGTCTCCGAAATGGGAACGATGACGCCAGGATCAGTGTGAGGACGAACTTGTGAATGAAAACTCCCGACATGTGGTCAGTTAAGAGCAAAGAGGAGGAGAGGTTGGGGTGGGTAGGGGGCCGTTGAGGAAGGCTGTTTAGGGGTAGAAGGACTTGAGAGGTGGATGGGATGTGTCAGCCAAGCGGTACGTAGGCATCTGTGGGCAAAGGCTGGAGGTGGGGAGGTGGGGATGTGAGATGCAAGGAGATAGCCTGGTGGGGGGGGGGGCAGTTCCCTGAATCTTTGGTGACCCTATTTTCAGCCTGACTCAGGCCGCTGGGCTTGGCTGAGGGGCAGCCTGGAAATGCCCGCGGCCTCCGGGGACTCCATGCTGGTCACTCAGCCCCGGCCGGATCTGGCTTGGTGATGGGGTCTGGGACACTGCCAAGGTCTCCCCCACCGGCCTACGGAGATAGCCGAAGAGAGCAGAGGGGCCCTGGGCAGGCATCTGCAGGGGCACGGACCCAGCCCTCGGGGCAGGAGGCACCCGCCCCCAGGGTCCGGTGCGGCAGCTCCTTCATGGGCTGCCCACGCTGGCCTCCCCAGCCTCTGGCCCCCGCCCCCAGTCGCTGCTGCGCTGGCGGGACACTGATTCCTCCGAGTGGGTCTGTTCATTATTGGTGCCGTGCCTCTCTGCGAAGCCTGCTGGGAGCCGGAGGTGGCAACAGGTCCTGTCCTGCGCACAGGGCAGGATCCAAGGGGGTCCCAAAGGGACCTCTGTACCTGCCTGCCTCTGGGTAAAACTCTCGGATAGAGGGCTGAGGCCTGGGGCTGCTGAGGGAAAACAAGTGACTTACGGTCACGTTTAGTTGCCCCTCTGGGGCTCACGTGCTTGCCCCCATACTTAAGGAGGAAGTCGGGGCTCAGAGAGGGCATGCTGCTTATCTGACGTTGCCCAGCAGGGCTGGGGGGAGAGGCGCAAAGGCCGCGTGGCTCCCAGAACAGTGAAGTGGGAGAAACGGACTGGAATTGTTGCTCTGCTTGGATGTCAGGCCCTCTGGGGAAAGGCTGTTTGTCTCTGGCCCCCCTGGGGGCCACCTGGAGGCCCTGGGAAGACTCCTCAGGGGGTGTGTGGAGCCGGAGCAGGCAACAGCCGTGAGCTCATCTCTCCTGAGGCCCCAGAAAGTCTGGGGCGAAGGCAGAAGAGAAAAGGTCGGGAAAGGAGGGGATAGGAAGATGGCAAGGGCCTTTGGGCCAGGCCGTGGAGCCAAGCTCAGGTTGGGGAAGAAAGACACTCGCTGAACACCTACTGTGTGCTGGGTCGTTCCTGCGCATTCTTCTCCTCCTCCTCCTTCCTCCTCCTCCTCCTCTTCTTCTTCCTCTTCTTCTTCTCCTTCTCCTTCTCCTCCTCCTCCTCCTCCTTCTTCTTCTTCTTCTTCTTCCAGATTTTGTTTATTTGTTTGACAGAGCAAGAGAAAGAGGGAAAGAGAATCTCAAGGTGACTCTGCACTGAGCGCAGAGCCTGACACGAGGCTGCGTGATCATGACCTGAGCCCAAACTAAGAGTCAGGTGCTTAACTGAGCCACTCAGGAACCCATCTTTTTTTTTTTCCCCCCTCAAGATTTATTTATTTATTTGAGAGGGAGAGAGAGGAAGAAGAGGAGAAAGAGGAGGAGGAGAAGAGGGGAGAGTCTTAAGCAGAGTCTTCACTGAGCAGGGAGCCGACACGGGGCTCGATCTCACGACCCTGAGATCACGATGTGAGGTGAAACCCAGAGTAGACCCCTCATCGGACTGTGCCACCCAGGTGTTCCTGTTGCATCATTCTTAACAAATTCTTCACCAACCTCTTTGGTGGCCCATCGTACAGAGGAGGACACCGAGGCTGGAAGAGGCACTGGGTGTGCCTGGCATGGGGTCTTTGCAGGGCACTTGGGTGCCCAGACCTGGCCCTCCCGACTCCCATCACGGCCGCACAGAAGCCCGCGCTCCGACTTCCAGCTCCGGTCAGCAGGGGGAGGCTGTGCTGCATCTGGCGGCGGCCCTGGGCGCAGGGGCTGGGAGCGGGTCTAGGAGGAGAGCTTCCAAAGCTCCTGATCTGGGAGCCCTTGGCCTAGGGTGGCGAGGTGGCAGCCCCGCCGAGGCCCGGGGAAAGTCAAAGCTCCTCAATCAAGGCTCTCCCGGCTTCTCCGCTGCCCCGTCACCACCGGTCCTCATCCTCCACTGCGGCTCTTTGCAAGTGCTCTTCTCCCGGCCTGGGCTGCCCTTTCGGTAGCTTTCTGCCCGGCCAACTCCTCGCCGTCCTTCAATAACTGCCTTCAATGTCGCCTCCTCCAGAAGCTTTCCTGGACTTCCTCCATCCCTAAAAGCTCCATTATACCGCCTGTTCTTTCATTTTTTTTAAATATTTATTTTTATTTATTCATTCATGAGAGACACACAGAGAGAGAGAGACCCAGGCAGACGGAGAAGCAGGCTCCCTACAGGGAGCCTGAGGCAGGACTTGATCCCGGGACCCAGGATCATGCCCTGGGCTGAAGGCTGATCTGCAACTGCTGAGCCCCCCAGGCGTCCCCTGTTGTTTCATTTTTTGTTTTAAGGGGGGGCATGTGTGGAAACCACCTGTGTTCTCAGTACCTGGTGCATAATAGGATGCGGCACACGATAGGTACTTAGTAAGCAAATGGGCAAAACGTATCCCTCTGTGGAGGAAGGAGGGCGAGCGACCCTGTGGGGTGGAAGTAGGTGTGGGGGACACAGAAGATGAAAGGCTCATGCTGCAGGCCTGCCGGGGAGCCCTAGGGGTGACCTGGAACTTCACTTCCCGGGGGTCAGGAGGGTCCAGGGAGGTCTTGGCTGTGAAGGAGTTCCGCGGCCTCTGTGGGGTCCCTGTGCGCCCTCGTACCTCTCAACTTTGCCTTGGTTCCCAGACGAGGGAGGAGAGAAAGATCAGAGAAGGAGGGGGCGGCCCAGGCCCGGTGAGCGGGTGAGGGTGCGGGGGCCCAGGAGTGTAGCCTCAGAGTGGGCGGGACTCGGGGTGCCTGGGTGCCCCCGGCGGCCTGGGGCCTCCGTCTGGGTGGGATCCGGCCCGGTGTCGGCCTCGGAGACGAAGTGAGCCGACGTCCTTCCAGGGGAGGGTACACGGGGGCCCGAGGGAGGCAGGGTTTGTCCAAGGTCACCCCGCGGGAGGGGTCGCCGTCCTCCACCCTGCCCTCCGCGCGGCAGGTGTCCCGACGCGCCCTCCCGGGGTCCCACCTGCGGCCGGGCGGGGCGGGCGCTCCCGGGCCGCTGTCCCTTTAAGCCCGGGCGCGATGCTCAGCCGCCGCCAGGCCGGAGCCGGAGCCGGAGCCGGAGCGGGAGCCCCAGCGGCCCGCGGAGCTCCCGGACCCGGACCGGACCCGGGCTGGGCGGCGGGCGGCGGGCGGCGCCCCGGGTCCTGCGGGGATGCGAGGGGCGGCGGGGGCGGCGACGGGCAGACGGACGGACGGCGGGGAGGCGGCGGACAGGGCGCGGAGCAGGTGCGCGGAGGGCGGGAGGCTCGGGGAGAGGCGGGGCGGGGCGCGCGGGGGGCGCGGGGGGCGCGCGGGGCGCGGGGGGCGCGGGGGGCGCGGGTGCCCGGGGCGGGGGCGGGGGCGGCGCGCGCGGGGCGCGGGGGCGCGCGGGGGCGCCGGGGAGCCGGAGCCGGGAGCCGGAGCCGGAGCCGGAGCCGGGCCCTCCCGCCCCACGCACACGCGGCGCGCGCACGGACACGCGCGCACGCCCTCCCGCCTCGCCGCCGCCGCGGAGCCGAGCCCTGCGGAGCGGACCCCGAGCCGGAGCCGGAGCGGGAGCGGGAGCCGGAGCCGGGGGATGCGGGCCCGGAGCGGAGCGGCGCGCCCGGTGCGCGCCCCGGACGGTGAGAGCGGCCGGGCCGGGCCGGGCCGGGCGGCGGCGGGCGGGGGCCGCGGGGGCGCAGGCCGGGGCGCGGGGGGTGCCCGGCGGCGGCGCCGCGTGCGCGGCCTCTGATTGGGCGGGAGCCGCGGGCCGCGGTGGGGGTGGGGCGCGGGGGGCGCGCGGGCGGGGGCGGGGGCGCGCGGGGACGGAGGGGCGCCCGCTCCCCGGGTGCGTGACCGCGCTCCCGCCCGCCCGCCCGCCCGCCGCGCCGCCCCGCCGGCCCCGCCGACCCCGCGACTCGGAGCCGCTCGGGGCGGGGGGGAGGGGAGGGGGGCCCAGGGCGGGGCTCCGGCCGCGCGCCCCGGGGGACAGCGCCCGCAGCGAGGGCCCGGGGCGCCCCCCTCCGCCGCGGCCGCGCTCCGCCCCGCCGGCTCCCGGGCCCGGGCTCCGGTGACTCCGGCGGGGTCGGGCGGGGCCGCAAGGTCGTCTGTGCAGCGGGGCCGAGGGCGCGGGGCTTGGGGCGGGGAGCGCGGAGACGTGCCCGCCTGGCCGTGTGCGCCCGCGCCTGCTGCTGCGGGGACCGGCGGCCGGACGGGTGGGACCGCGGGGGGGGGGCGGTGGTCGCTGGACCTGGCCCGCCTCGGCCCCTGGGGGGGCGCCCGCGTCCCCGTCCCCGTCCTCGTCCCCATCCCCGTTCCCATCCCCGGTCCCGTCCCCGGTCCCGTCCTCGTCCCCGACCCCGTCCCCGGCCCCGTCCCCGGCCCCGTCCCCGTTCCCATCCCCGTCCCCGTTCCCATCCCCGTCCTCGTCCTCATCCCCGTACCCGCCCCGTCCCCATCCTCATCCTCATCCTCATCCCCGTCCCCGTCCCCGTCCTCGTCTCCATCCCCGTCCCCGACCCCATCCCCGTCCCCGTGCCCGCTTTGCTTGCAGACGTGCCCCCGCGCGCTCTCCCGGGTAGCGCGGCTGTGCCCCCACCGTGCCCCCGCCCCTTCCACGCTGGAGCCCCCCCACGCTCCTGCCCCTCCCAGCCGGTGCTGGCCGCCGCACGGGACTTCCTAGGCCCCCTCCCCACATGGCAGCCCTACCCCTGCACAAGACCGGTCCTGCACGGTGCCCCCGAGAGGGTGGACCAGAGGCCCCCGCCGCCGGGAGAGGCCTAAGGAAGCGTCGGGGGCCAGGACTGCCCCTCTACAAACGCTCCTTGCTTCCAGGGCAGGTTCTTCCTCCCCTGGGAAGTCTTCCCTGATTGCCCCTTGAATCCATCCTTCCAGCTTGGGTTTCTGGGTCAGAGCAGCCGGGTTCCCCAGCCGCCCTTGCTCCGTGCTGTCCCCCGGGGCTCAGCGTGGGAGCCGGTGGGGGTCAGAAGCCAGTCAGCGGGTCGGGTGTGATGCTGGACTAGGACCTACCCGGCTCTCGGGGGGATGGTAAGATTTTGTTTGAGCACTTTTCAGGCTTAAGCCTTGCCCCCGCTTGCTCATCCCCCTGGAATCCATCAGCCCCTTGCGAGAACGCAAGGCCCGTGGGCACGTTTCTGCTCCATTTCACAGAGGAGGGTTTTGGGCAGAGACGGAGCGAGGAGGACTCTAGGGTCAGGGTAGCCCCTGGCGCCGGGAAGGCACCCTTTAGCCCCGGGTCTTGGTGCGGTGGGCAGGGTCTGCGAGGGCACGCAGGCAGCAGGGGGCCGGCTGCCTGCCGCTGGAGTCTCCTGGGGCAGCTGTCCTGCCGCCTGTGACCAGCGCCCTCCCGGGTGGGCAGGAACGTGGGCACAGCCACTCTTGGCCTCGTTCTCCCTGCCTTGACTTCCGGCGCCTCTTGATCCCGGCTTCCTTAACCTTTGCTTCCTGGATTTGGGGCCGGGGTCTTCCCGGGCTCTGCTTGCTGGTTTGCAAACCTGGCTTCTGTGGAGCTCAGCACTGGGATGTCGGTATCGTTCTGGGGGTCGGAAGGGTACCCCCACCCCCACCCCAGCACCCTAGGCTAGGCCCTGGCATTGCCCTCCTGCATGGGCCCTGGAATCCTTCCTGGCCTTTAGAGATCTCCATCCTAGAGCCCCAGGCGGGCCAGGGAGCTCACTCAAAGGGAAATGGGTTCCCCCACAGAGGTGTAAATGTGCACTGGGGGGAGTGGAGTCTGGTGGCTCTTGGGACCACTTCCTTCCCAGGTGGCCCACCTTAGGTCCAGGAAGCTAGAGTAGCTCTCAGCCCCACTCAGGCTTCTGTGACCCGCCCCCCCACCTCGTGCTGACCTGATGGCAGCCGGGACTCATTCCCAGGGCCACGTTGGCGGGGAGAACTGTTGCCCAGGAGTGACCAGAGCTCCTTCTGGGGTCGGGGTGCCATTGGACCCTTCAGCCTCTTTGCTGGCTTCATGCTCAGGGAGCCTCGCCCTGCCTCTCCCAGTCCCCTTCTGCCCTGCTCTCGCTCAGTGGCCTTTCTTTCCCATTGTTTCTTTTGTCTCTCTCTCTCCCTCTCCATCCCCATATGGCTCCCTGAGCTCTGGACTTTTGCCTTCCTGTGTGTCCACTGATGCTCCGGCTGACACCCAGGTGGCTGGAGCATGGCCAGGTGCCCACTTGGTCCCACCCCTGCCATCCAGGCCCGCCTGAGGCCGCACCCTGGTTCTTCTGGCCCCCTTCCCACCAAAGGATTCTTGCAGGCTAAGCCCACCGTTTGGGGTTGCAGGCCAGGGGGAGGGAGAGAGCAGGGTACCCCTTTGGCCCGTGGTCTGTGCTATCAGGGGTGTGACTCGCAGCCAGGTGCTCCCAGCCCCTAGTCGCTGCCTGTTCCGGGAAGAGCCGCTCCCCCTCAAACCTGTCCAGCGTGGCCCCTCCTTTTGCTGTCCAGCGAGTCCCTGACCCTGCCATCGGGATGTTTTACATTAGAAAGATATTATATTCTAATAAATTCAGTGATAAGTCGTTGGGTGGGCTGAGCCTTGGGGTGATTTGTCGGGGAGAGTCCCCTGACCACTCAAGCCTCCTTTTGGGGGAACTGGGAGCCACTCTGGCCACCCAGAGTCTCCTCCACAGGCTTCTGGGGTGCAGACGTCTGCTCTTGAGAACCATGCCTCGGGCTTATTCCTTGAACCGTTCTAGGACTGAACCATTGCCTAGAATCCCGCAGTGGGGGCTCACTCCACGTTTAGGGGCATTTCCTGGTTTGAGGCCCAGACTGAGCACTGGGGATTCTGATGACAAGCCTGGGTCCTTCCCTGGTTGGGCTCTGAAAGGGGACGCAGGTATCCACCCCCACCCCTGGGTATGAGACCGAGTGGGCTGGGCAGCTGCAGAGGTACACGAGAGGGGTTGGTGGCTGGTTATCGCAGGTGGATTGGGAGGCTGGTGCATTTTGACCTGTTCGGATGTTTCTGGCACTTGGTAGAAGCTCAGTAAATACGTTGACTACACGAATGAATGGAGAACATGAACCAGCGAGGGCTTTCCAGGCAGATGGCACAGTCCTAGCATGGCGCCGTGGCGGGAAGCACCAGGCCTGGGTGGAACGTGTTTGCAATGCAGTAGTTCGTGCAGGGGCGCAGCACGCACGGAGCAGGTTGGCATGAGACAGGAGGATCCTGACTGCCCGACTGAGGAGTGAGAGCTGATTCCATATTGGGGGTTGCAGGGTTGAAGTGCTGGAGGTTGATGATTTAAACCGCTCCCTCTGGTGGCTGTGGGAGGGGTTGGCCCGAGAGCCAGAGGCAGGGAGGCGGTCCTGAGGCCGCCTGCTGTGGGAATCGGGCTGGTCATGAGGGCAGCAGCGGGGGCAGGCCCCAGTGCATCTTCTGAGGATGGCCAAGGGGCGGGGCCTGGCTTCCCACCCCAAGAAGATGGAGAGATTTGGCCTGGGGTAGGAGCCGGGTGCTGCACCATAGGCCATCCTTCCGGGGTTGGGCAAGGCCTCGAGTATGTCACGGGGCATAGGGAGGTGTCAGGTGTCCAGGACTCGTAGGATGCAGCCCCTAGTACTGGCCCTCCCACTGTGTGCGCGTGAGCAGGTCCCTGAGATCCCCCGGACCTCTGTTTCTATGTCTGTAAAATGGGTAAATGTGTCTCCCCGGAGACCTGGGGTGAGTTTGGGTGGAAGTCTGTGACCTTCGAAGTGGGCTACCAAGAGACGGGGTCGAGGGCTGGTCACACTGCTGTCTGCCAGAGGAAGAGTTTGAGGCCCAGGGAGGGGGGGGGGGCGACTTGAATGAGGTGGCAGATCAGGTTGGGGGCAGGGCGTTCCGGCTTGGGGTTTTCCCAGCTGGGCCTGTGGCCTGCTGGGCAGGGGTGGGTGGCGTGGCCAGGGCCTCGAGGCGTCTGCAGGAGACGTCCTCGGGCAGTTGGTTCGGCAGTCCAGCTGTCAGGGAGCATATGGGGCCATATGGCCACATAGGGGAGGCACCAGCCGCCGAAGGAGGGTTAGCGGCTGCCATCCTGGCCTTCTGGATCTATGTGGGCACTGCCAGCCATCAGGGTCAGGGTGGGGGAGGCCAGAATGGAACCTCAGTGTCCACGTTGGGTCTTGGCAGATGGCCCAGTCCTAGCACCCATCTGCCAGGGCAGTCAGACAGGCGGCTTCATGCCCAGGGCTGATCCAATTAGTCCAGGCCAGCTGTGCCAGCCACCCTGCATGCCCCACCCAGCTCTGACGGCCCTGCGGCCCTCAGGTCGTGGGGTGCTACAGTGCATCTGATGTGGAGATGGGTCCCCGGAATCAGCCTAGTGTGGTTAAAGGGCCTGGGCGTGGACCTGGGTTTGAATCCTGGCTTAGCTGCTTCCACACTGGGTGAGCTCAGGCAAGGCCCTTCACTTTCCTGAGCCTCGGTTTCCTCATCTGTAGCCTGGGAGAAGGATACCCACCTCGTAGGCGCGGCGTTGGCGTACCCGGAAGGAACACGTGTAGCGGCTCTAGCCTGATGCGTCCAAGAATCTCAGCAAGCATTGGTTCGTGTGTGTTCTCTGCTGGGAGAGGGAAGTGAGTCCTGAAGTAGAGGGAAACCCTATTACTATTTTCCAGAACAAAATGCATTTTGTGGTTTTCCGTATCTGTGCTCCTTCCCTCGTTCAGACCTCACGGCGGGGCTGCACGGTAGGCGAGAGCCCGGCCCTGCCGCAGATGAGGACACCGGCAAGGGACTCTCCAGAGCCGGCCCGTGAGTTGCCCGGTTTCTGGACTCGTGGTCCAGGACGCTTGCTCACGGGTGTTCCTCCCAAACCTGGGGGGAGAGGCTGGGGACGAGGGGGTCTGTCTTCAGCGAAGCCCGTGTGGACCGAGCCTGGCAGTTCCTGCCTTGGTCGCAGATCCCGGGACAGCCCTCAGGGTGACAAGCAGCTGGTCGCAGCCGGGGTGTTGTGGGTGCCACCCCGTGGGGCAGCATCCCTCCGTCGCCCTCCAGGCCGGAGTAGAGAGGAGTGTAGAGGCCTGGACCGCGCTCGGGCCGCAGGGCTCAGCCTTCTGGGGGCGGTGGGAGGGCGCAGGCTCTCCCCGGCCCGTGCTGCGACCTCGGCCCGTCCGCGTCTGGCCCTCTTGGGGCCCTGGCTTCCCTCTCTGTAAACTGGGGATGGGCATCTCCGGGCCCGCCTCCCAAGGCTGTTTCTGAGGCTCAACCATAAACACAGATTTTTCTACAAACACGCTGCTCCACACGGATGCGGGGGTCGCCGTCCTGCAGCTGATGGTCCTGTGATGGTCCAGTGATTCACTCGTGGGCGCTGCTCCTGGGCCTGGCTGTGCGGGCTGCGGCCGTCGCTTCTGCGGGGACAGAGAGGAGCAAGCCAGCCCCCGCCACCCCCCAGGGCCGTGCAGCCGCAGGGAGCGCGCACTCCCAGGCCCACGCCGGCCCACGCTGGCACGCGGCACCTTCCGGGGCTCCGGCCCTCCGCCCAGCCACCTCCCTCCGGCTCCTCTGTGCGCTCGGCCGGATGCCACCCGCCGTCCCTCTCGCGGGCACTGTGGCTTTCCTTCCTTCCAGGACTGGCTGTGGCTTTCCCTCCCGGGGGGCCTTCCTGCAGGTCCCACCCGCCTCGGGACTCAGCCCACGTGCCGTGTGTAAATCCCCGGCTCGAGGTAGTTGCTTTCTCCTCCGAGCTGTGCACCTGCTGTATGCAAGGCCTAGCGTTCGGGAGGCCCGTGACCCACGGTGGTTTATGTCCCTTCATGGCCCGGGAATGCCTTGGTGGCAGGGGCGGAGTGTATCCGTCCTGGGTTCCCTGGCAAGTCCGGGCAGCTGGGGCCAGATGGGCTCAGAGGAATGAGGTGCGTCCTTCAGGTGCCGCTGGGTCCTGCGTCCCGGGCCCGGGGACGCAGGCAAGGCCAGGGCATCTACTGGGAAGGCACCTGAGTGATGGGCGGCTTTTCAGCTGAGGTGCTCCCCGCAGACACAGCCCTTCCTGCCCCCGGAGGCTCCACCGGGCTGGGGCGGCGGCGCCCCGTCACTGGCCGCTCGTAAGTCTCCCCAGTGAATTGCATGGCGTTCGGCGATTGGCGATCGATTATTTGGGGCCCTGATAGCTCCTCCACCCTCGGTCGGTAGAGGTGGGCCCACGGCGTTGGCGTGGGTTGGCGGGGCCTGGCTGGGAGATTGTGACCACGGTTGTTCACTCCCGCCCCGGATGCTCCATAGAGAAGAGCCAGAGAAAAGGGGGTGCAGGCTAGCTACCCTTTGAGCCGCCAGGGTGGGAGTGGAGGGCTGGAGAGGAGGGGTGACTGGGGTACAGTCTTGCTCACTCCTGCCTCCCTCCGTCCCTGCCTTCTCGGGTCGGCCTCCAGGCTCATCTGGCCCTGAAGCTCCGCGATCCCATCCATTGGCGGGGATCTCAGCCTCTTCGTAGGGCAACCCTGTGCCTTTGAGTGGGATGGCCAGGCCGTTGCTGACTTGTCCTCCCTGGTGCTTAATGGGTGGGGGCCTTCTGAGGCTGGGAGAGGGCGGTGACCACCTGAGGACCGAGCTAGCATCACAGTCCCCAGCCTCCGGGCCCCGGGAGGACTTCTGCTCTGCAGAAGGGACAGGGAGATGGCAGGTGGGGGGCGGCGGCGGGGGGGGGGGTGGGAGAGGACGGTTGCCTCGCCCAAGTGCTGTGTCTGGCTCCTGGATGTGCTGAGGCCTCTCCGTGTGCAGTTAGGACTCTGTGGAATTCGTGCAAAAGCGATTTCTAGGGAAACCACATAAAGGAGCTGGCGGGGGGGATGTTTAACCTACTTGAGAGACCTAGCTGCCTTTCAGGCTCCCCAGGAGCACGGGGCATTGTTTGTGGGGCTCTTGGCTCACGTCACCGAGGCTTTCTTTTTTTATTTTTTATTTTTTTGACTTTTTCTTAGGAACGTTTCCAAACACACAGAGAGATAGAGAGAGAATAGAATAGGGAGCCTTATATACCCTCACCTAGATCTAACAATTGTTGACATTTTGCCACATTTTGCCCTATCCTTTCCTTCCCCCCAAAGTATTTTAAAGTAAATTGTAGACATCATGCCATTTCACCCTAAACATTTCAGCATCTGTCTTTTAAAAAATAAGAGCATTTCTGTTTAACCTCAATTGGTCATATGGTTTCTTTTCATTTTGTTTTTGAGAGATGAGGATGCTGAACCCTGAGAGGCTGTGGCCTGTCCAAGGTCACAGAGCGGCGGGGTGGGGGGCCGGGGTGGGGCGGGTAGGGAGGAGAGGCAGGACCTAGAGGAGTCAGCCCAGGTGTCCCCCCAGGACTGCAGAGTAGGGAGGGGAGGAGGATGGCCCTGGTGGTCCTCAGCTGGGCAGGTGCCTGGAGCAGGATCCCTCCCTTTTTTGGGGGCGTTCCTCTGGCTCAGGCTGGGGTTCTTCCTGGAAACAGGAAGTGACTGTCTTTTAGGTTAATCTGCTGTCTTCCTTTTGTTTGCTGCGGGGATTAATCAGGAACTGCAGCGTCAGGAAAATCTAAAACAACTTCTTGTTTATTGTTTAATTTAGGAGAATGTTATGAGGCTCTGGCCATGCAAGCAAGGGGAGCTCCCGCCGGCGCGAGAAGCAGGGCTGCCCCCCTACTAGCCGCCCTGGAGGGGCGCTGGGGAAGGCAAGGGGGTGGCCCGGTAGGAGGGTTTAGGGTCCCAGTCTGGACTCTCAGGGGGTGTCTGAGGGAACGGGGGGGTGTGTGACGGGCTCGGGGCTGAGCCTGAGATCTGGGCTGGGCTACAGCCTCTGTATCCTCAGAACAGATGGGAAGTGAGGCAGCAGAGGGCTGAGCTCCTGGCGTGTGTGCAGAAAAGGGGGAGCCCCTGGCTGCCTCTAGCCATACAGAGGAGCTGCCTTTGCTCTCCTGCTCTCCTGCTGGGCCCACTCTTCCCTGGGGACACCTGCACGGGTGGGTGGGTGGGGTGTCTCCTGCCAGCGTAGGGCAGGTGCAGGGCTGGGCTTCCTTGTCTCCTTGGGGTCGGGGGTTCCTGCCCCCAGCAACCCACAGTGCTTGGGATTCCTTATTCTGCTGTTGGTGACTTAGTATCTCTTGATTTTGCAAGGATCACAGAGGGTCTCAGGTTTGGAATCGGAGGAAGTTGGAACCGGAAGGCAGCCCCAGAGGCGATCCCATTCTTGCTACGGGTTTCAGGAAGGAAGCCGAGGCACAAGGCGTGGTTACCCTTGTCTCAGGGCTCACAGTGTAAAGCATCGTAGGGTCTTGGCAATAGGCAGGTGTCTGGCTTCTTGATCCCAGGATCACCTGCTTCTGGGCTCATGGTTCGGGCAGACCAGCGCTCCCGCTGCACAAAGGGGCAGAGGCGGGCCCAGCTGGGGAAGGGCTGTCAGCCAGCCCAGGGGGGCCCAGGGTCCCCTCTCAGGACCTGCCTCCTGTGTGTGCGCCGCCCCACACCTGAGCACACGCACACATGTTCACACGCACCTAGTCACTTACCAGAGGGGAGGATGGGTGTGCGGGTCAGGAAGAAGGCCTTAAGGGGGTGTCCTGAGGCCCAGCCATCCAGGCCTGGGACTGGCCTGCGCTTCTCCCATCTTTGCCCCCGCAATGGGGAGAGCCCTGATCAGTGCCAGGCTTACTGTTGGGCTTATTTCTTGAGGACGGGAAGTGGGGCAGGAGGGGGCCCTGGGAAAGCAAGAGACTGAGACATCAAAACACTTTCTGACCCCTGGCCTGTGGTCCTGTGGCGCTACCTGACGTGCATCAAGTCTGTGCATTCTCTGCAGTTGGGGAAGGAGAGGAAAGCAGCCCAGCCTTGGAGGAGCGGCTGGATGGGGGCTGCTGACCTGGGTCGTGTCATCACCCCTCCTGGTACAATGGAGCAGGTCAGGGGCCCCTTCCGTCCCAAGAGTGAGGCCGGGAGGACAGGGTCTGGGCTGGCGGTTAGCCTGTGGCTGGACCTTCAGCCTCCGTGTGTGTGGGGAAGGTGGGCTGGGAAGGTCAGAGGAAGGAGGGGGCAGGTGCTCGCCACCCCCTCCCCAGCCCTTTCCTCTGCTCTTCCAATGCTGTAGGGGTGGGGTGAGCACGGTGCCTGGAGTCCTGGGGGGCGGGCAGGTGGGACAGAGCCACCCTACGTCCCCACACTGACTCTGCTGCAGCTGGGGCAGGGCGCACAACAGTGTTACCCCTATTAGTGCCTGCAGCTGCTCTGCAAGGTGGACATCCCGGAGTCTGCTTTACAGACGAGGAAACCGAGGCTGTACCTGGCCCGGTAGGTGCTGAGGTTCTGCTGGAGGCTTCTTGGGAGGAATCCTCGTCAGGCAAGCCAAGTGAGAGGCTCCCTGGTGCTGCGCTGAGGATTGGGCTTCTGGGGGTGTGCGAAGCCCTTCAGAGCCTCCCACACCCTTTGCTCCTAGCTGGCGTGTGCCTTCTGTGCGTTCATCAGGTGGGGGGTCCCGTGTGCACCTAAGTGGGCCATCGCGAGGCCTGGGGAGGTGTGTTGAGGACTGAGCATAGTAGGACAGGGGTAGGTTCGTTGCACACCCCCCGTTGGTCACAGTGTGGGTGCCTCGCATGCGTTCCCTCACTTAATCCTAAAAACAGCCCCGGGAGGGATGTGCCATTACTATTCCCATTTCCCAGGTAAGGGAGCTGAGGCTCAGAGAGCTTGCAGGACGTGCAGGGGTCACGCAGCTCGTGAGCGGAGGAGCTGGCCTTTGAACCTAGGAATGAACCGAGGTCTGTGCTGCTGCTACGAAGAGGGCAGTTGGATTTTAGGAAGGAGGCTCTGTGTTTGGAGAGAGGAGGCCAAGGGTCAGGAGGAAGGTCCAGGTGAGGAAGGGGTGGCTCAGAGGCCAGGCCTGGTGGGGATCTTAGAGCTGTATGTCCTCGGCTCTGGGTCTGTATCCTCCTCAGGGGAGTGGTGTGCTCTCCTTCCGGCTCCTGATCTGGGCCTGGAGGCCGACAGAGCAAGGCTCCTGGTGGAGGGGAGGCCCGGCCGTGCAGGCCCCCAGGGCCGGCCTGGAGCGCTGGACATTCTCCGGTCACATCTGAGGCTTGGGGGGCGGCTGTCTAGGGGCTGGACTGGTTACTGGCCGTGGGCCGTGGGCGGTGGGCAGGGCGAGAGAGCAGAGGGCATCTGGAGGCTTCTCCCCTCCGCCAGGAGAGGCCGAGGGCCGTGGGGGGTTCATCTTTCCCTGTCTCTGTTCTTTGCTCTCCCTTTCTCCAGTCTCCCAGAGCGTGGAGTGAGGGTGGGGAGCTGGGGGTCCCTGCCCCTCCCAGGCCCCTCCCTTGGAGGCTGTAAATATTTTATCTCACCATCTCTGCTGTGGAAATTGCTGCTTTTAACACCTTTTTTCCCTTTTGCTTGATACAAACGAATGCTGGAAAAATTCTGTGCTGGGCGCTCACTCTCTCGCGTCTGCTTGTGCCCAGAGTCCCCTCCAAAAACTCTAATTGCTTTTAAGCTGTGATAGTTGGCAAAAGCAATTTTCTTTACATTATGGAGAAAGGGGGAAAATCCACCACATTTTCTTCTTCCTTTTTTTTTTTTTCCCTAACCTTTCATTTTGAGTTCCTTCTCACGGCTGCTAAGATTCTGGGAGAGAAACGGAAGAGAGGAGAGATGTGGGCTGGGGAAGCAGAAGCATCCTTGGAGAGGGCCCTTTGCCTTTCTGGTCCTCGGTTTCCCCATTTAGAAGGTGCTCGTGTGTCATTCTTCCAAGAGACGTTCTGCGGCACCTCCCCTGGCAGCAGCTCCAGGGCCTGTGCGTCCCCGGCACCCAGCACAGAGCCTGACCCGCCGGCCGCGCTCCGTTTAGCTCAGTTGGCTGATCGGTAGCAGCGCTGTGAGCCGGGCACCTTGCCAGGCCCTGGGGCGCGGGGCGGCCTCGAGAGTCAGCGAGTGGACAGGACCCACCAGGCCAGCACATTTGCCGCGTTACCGAGTCCTAGGAGTCCTAGGGCAGGTGGCTCCTGGGGTACTAGGGGCGTGGGGCGGGGGGGAGTGCAGAAAGCTGCCTGGGCTGCATCCTGAGCGGGGGAGGGAGACAGGTGGACGGGGCCAGGGAGGAGGCAATTCCAGACAGGAAAACCTGTGCAAAGACGGGGTGGGGTGGGGTGGGGGTAGGGGTAGGGGTGGGTGGTGAGCACTGGAGCCCAGAGGGTGGAGTCAGGCTGGAGAGGAGGGGAGGCGGGGAGGCTGCCCCGTGGGCCCAAGTTGCCTGGAAGGGCTTTCCATGGGGGTGGGGACTTTGGACGAGGTCCCGAGGGTGAGGAGGGGAGCCAGCAGTAGGGATGGGGGAGGAGGGGGTGCTGAGAGGCAGGTCCTGGTTCCCCGGGGGGTGATGAGGATGGCAGCGTGGTTTTGAGGCAGACAAGGGAGAGGACCCCAGCCCCGGTGCTCAGCTCCTGTGCTCGTGCTGTGGCGAGAGGCCCCCACCCTTCCTGGACCCGGGTGAGGGCCCCCAGGACAGGCATCCGGTTCCTCGCCGTCTGCTGCAGTGGTCACCCAGGTTTGACTGCCCTCACCCCCTCAAGGCCCTTCACAAGGTAGGAGCCTGCGGGCCTCTGACCCTGCAGGTGACCTGAGGGGCGGCCTGGGCCGCACAGCAGGTGGGAATCGGATGGCTTTGCCCCATCTCTGCAGGCAGGTGAGGTGGGGGCATTTGACACTGGGTCGAAGGCCGCCTGGTACCCTCCACACCCCTGCCCTGCTCCTTCCCTGTTTGCAGAGCATGTGGGGCTTTTCAAAAGCATTAATGATAGAAAATGAATTGGAATCGGAGAGGAATCATCCCGGGCATCTCGGAGGGCTGCCTCTGCCCGTCTCTCAGCATATTGAAGCCAGCAGCCAGCGGAATATGAATGAGGGCGCGCAGGCTCCGATCTGTGGGGAGCCCTCCCCTCCTCCCAGGCCAGCAGGCACTCACCAGCAGCAAAGCTGTTTGCAGCCAG
Source organism: Canis lupus dingo (assembly GCF_003254725.2). Classification (NCBI taxonomy): domain Eukaryota; kingdom Metazoa; phylum Chordata; class Mammalia; order Carnivora; family Canidae; genus Canis; species Canis lupus. The sequence continues at coordinate 38,836,981 of NC_064272.1, forward strand.
GCCAGGGCGGATTCCTCTGGGATGGAGTCACCGCCCAGCCAAGGGGCAGGGGGAGCGGTGCCCAGTCCCCTCCCCGCTCAAGCCCTCGGCTGGACACACAGCACCGGGGCCAGCCCGGATGGGCTCGGGCACCCATGGCCGCGCTGGGGTAGGAGAGGGACGGCTGAAGCTGCCAGTGGTTCCTCCAGGTCTGGATTCCTCATCTGGGTATTCAAGGCCCTTTGCCCTGTCTCCTCCAGGAAGCCCTCTCGGATCGCTGCCCAGCTCACATTGGGTCTTCCATTTGGGCCTCTGTGGCTCCTGGAAGAGGGTGCAAACCTAGTGCCTGGAGGGGACAGGCAGGTAATGAGTGGGGCAGGCTGGGCGAGATCCAGCAGCGAAGGCGAGAGGCCCGCAGCGGGAAGGCACAGCCTGGGAGCCCGCCAGGGTGCTTTCATGCTCGGCTCTGGGTAGCCGGAGCTCCAGGCCGGAGCGGTCATCCACCAACCAGCGGGGAGCTCCCGAAGGGCTGGTGTCCCTGCTGACGCCAGTGTGGGCTGGACACCTGTGCGGGCTTCCTGTCCAGCATTGGAGGCCCCGGGGCCCCGGGACCCAGGGAATAACATGGGGCAACCTTCCCGCTTGGAGCTAGGGAAACTGAGGCCCAGATGCGGGTGGTGAGGAGGAGCCCCTGTTCTGTTCCGCGCAGACTGTACATCCATGCAGGCATAACCCTCACAACAGGGGCAGGAGGGCGGGTTTTTGTACCTCGTCTTATTTATTTTTATTTATTTATTTTTATAAGATTTTATTAATTCATGAGAGACACACAGAGAGAGAGAGAGACACAGGCAGAGGGAGAAGCAGGCTCCGTGAGGGGAGCCTGATGCAGAACTTGATCCCGGGACCCCGGGGTCACGCCCTGAGCCGAAGGCAGGTGCCCACCCGCTGAGCCACCCGGGTGCACCTGTACCTCGTTTTAGAGAGGAGGAAACAGGCTGGGGGGGGGCACTTTACGCCTGCGTTTGAATCGGTTGGGGCCCCAGTGCCAGCTGCTTCTTTCTGGCAGGATCATGGGGTGCTGAGGTGTGCACTGAGTTCCCTGAGGGGGCCGGGGTGCATTTATGCCCAGAGTGAGCCCAGCTGGAGGCAGGAAGCCTGGGATCCTGGCCCACATGTGCCACCAACTCCCTCGAGCTTGGGTGACCTTGGACTGGCTGCCAGCCCTGCTCAGTATTTCCGGCTGGTCTCTGGGCTCCTTCGGCTCCAGGCCAGGCCCATGATGAAGCCCTGTCCTTTTTGGGGTCACTGTCACGTGGGAGATGGTGACTGGGACATCCCAGAAGGGCCCCAGTTAGTCGTATGGGGCAATCAGGGAAGCCTGTTCCCCACCCAAGGAGGGGAGAGGACAGGCCACCACCAGGGGGGAGGGCTGCAGGACTGTGCACTCAGCTCTGTGGTCTGGAGCCTCCCCCCACCCCAGCATGACCTTGGCACTTCCGAAAACACTCGCAGAGTGAACGGGCAAGGATGCCCTGTATAGCCTGGGCTGTAAGATGGGGGAAGCCAGGCCCGGTGAGTCCAGGGAGCCTCGGGGTTGCCATTCGCTCCCTGGGGCCTCGCTGGTCCAGCCCCTGCTCACACCCTCACCCTTCCGTGAGGAGCTCACCCCCTCCCAGGGCAGCCCTGCCCTCTCTGCCCCAAGGAGGTTTTTCCCTCCCCACCACTTGCATGCATTCACATCTAGTGCAGTTTCAAGGCTCACAGACTCCCAAGTCCCCTCTCCCTGGGGACCCCAGTTAGAAACTTCCGCTTTAATCATTCCCCATGTGACTTGGATAATGTCATCCTTCATGCTGACCTAGGACAGGAAGCTAGGCAGTCCCCAGGCCATGCTTGCCCACTTGTTCTCTCCACACACGTTAGCCCGACGCCTTGTCTGTGCCAGGCCTAGGCTGGGCTCCGGGTGCAGAAGAGAGCAAGACCTGCCCCGGGGGCCCTGGGAAGTCACGTCCGTCAGCACTGACAGCTTGGCGGGGGGTGGTCAGGGCAGGACAGAGGTGCCCGCACCCCAGCCTGTTGGGCGAGGCCGCTTGGAGGACCCTGGGGAATGGTCAGGGAGGGGAGGCAGCCCTGCAAAGGAAGCAACGAGCGCAAAGGCTTGGAGGCCTGTGTCTGCTGGGGAAGGGGAGCCCGGGAGGCACTGGGTCCGGCGTGAGGCTGAGGGCCGGCTGCGGATGGGTCTCTGCTTTTTGCAACTGCTTCCGGCCTGTGTGCAGCTCTGCTGACTGCTCGTGTGCCCTAATACACACACACACACACACACACACACACACACACACACACGCACACAATCCCACTGACTCTAAATGCAGACACAACTGCACGCACGCCCCCCCCAGCTCATCTCCACAGACCTTGGACTGGCTGCCAGTGAGCACTGCACACCCGCACACAGCAGGCCCCTCTGCCTGCAGCCGCGGGCTCACCCATCCTTTTTCTTTGTACAGTGAACCCTGTAAGAGCCTGGGGCTGAGCCTCAAAGACTCCGTCCCTGGAGTTTTGTGCAAAGACCCTTAGGTGTCACCCTCCCCCCCGGGCTTCCCCTGAGCCTCGGCCTAGGCTCCCAGGGCACCCAGGGAAACCTCCCGTGCCAGCCCTGGAGGGCCGCAGCCCTGCTGAGAAGCCAGGCGCCCTGGCATTCGCCCCAGACAGTCTGGATTGCCTGTGTGACCTTGGCTAACCTTCTGCTTTGTCAGCCTTGGATTGGGGGGCGGGGGTACGGGCTCCTCGTTTCCAGCCTCCGTTCCCAGCCTGGTCCAAGAGCCCCGGCGTCCAGGAGGGTACCTGGGGGCTCCGGAGGCAGAGGTGGAGCTGAATGGGCCCCTTCCCTTTCAGCCGCAGCAGCAGGACTGCTTAGATCTGCATTTTATATTAAGGGTCAGGCAGGATTTGAAGGAAAAACCCATTAACTCTTTATTGATTTTGTTTTCCTGATTACAAAAGAAAATCCAACAACACGTTTGTGGATAAGAGCCCGTGAAAGCTCCTCCTCCTCCTCCTGGGAGGTGTTCCCTGTAACATCTGGGTGTTGTCCTCCAGCCTTTTGGGGCATATACCAACAAATGGCTTTTATAAAAATGGGCTCGTTCTGAAATAGCATCGTACAGCTTGATTTTTTTTGTATTGTTATATATAGATATGCCTCTCTCTGTCGACGGGCGGCGGAGTATTCCCGAGCATAGATGTGCTGTATTTTTATTTTATTTTATTTTTTATTTTTTTATTTTTTAGATGTGCTGTATTTTAGATGAACATTCCCTTACTGGTGAGCACTGAGGTCACTTCCAATTTCTTTTTTCCTCTTACCAGCGATACCGCTGTAAGCATCCTTGACTATTTATACGTGACTGTCTCTGCTATAGTTTCTGTAGGAGAAGCTCCTAGAAGTGGGATAACTAGTTTGTAGAGCGTGTGGGTTTAAAGCGTTATCCGATAGTGCCAAATTACCCTCCCAAAGGTTGAGCCAATTCCCCCCTCCCTCTGATGGTCTGTGAGCGCTCACTTCCCTGCATCCTTGCCAGCACTGGTTGTTATCAATCATTTTAATTTTTCCCAATCTAATGGGCAAAAAATGGTATCGCGTCGCTTTCATCTGCGTTTCCCTGATTGCTAGTGAGATAGAACATCTTTTCATACATTTATTGGCCAATTGAGTTCTTCCTCTGTGAATTTCTAATTCACTGCCAATTTTCTCTTCTTTTGTCTTTTTTTTTTTCTTATTGATTTGTAGCGGCTCTTTGTATATTAGTGATGTTTCCTTCCAGTGTCTCGCTTGCCTTTTAACTTGCGCGTAGTGTCTTTTGCTCTACAGATGTCTTAGGTGTTTATGGACTCGGATTTATCAAATTTTCACTTTATGGCTTCTGGATTTAAGGTCTGGCATAGAAAGGCTTCCTCCACTGCATAAGATTTCATTTCGAATAAGGATTTTTATTGCTGAAAAATCTTTGCAGAGCTCTGCTTTGCGGGCTTCCCCTGGCAGCTGCAGTACTGGTTCTGGGGAGGAAGGGATGGTCCGTCCGTCCTTTTCTATCACTGCCTTTCCGTCGGTCTGTCTGGCTTTGGGGTCGTGGTCACGCGGTGTCTCTTCAGGCCTCTGTCTCTCATGTGCTCTCCTCCTCCTTTCTGCTTTTCTATCCCCAGGTGGGTTCCGCATTGCACAGCGGGGGTGGTGGGACAGCCCTGGCGTCCTCAGTGGGTTGAGAAGCCGCAGGGAATGTGCCCAGCCCCCCTAGCCTCACCCTGAGTCTTAGGGGCTGGTGAGGCAGGCTCTGGCCCAGTTCTCCCTTTCAGGGCCGCTCACGTCCTGCCGCTCTTGGTCCTCACTGGTGCCTTCTCGGGGCTGAGCAACCTGGGGCCACCCCTCACGATCTTGGCTTCCCTCTGGGTAAAATAGGTCCTGGGAGTCTGCACCAGCTCCCGAGAGATGTGGCCGGTGTGGGATGCAGCCAAGCTCTGGAACGTGTCCCCTCGTGCCCTCTTGCTACCAGCCCACCTCCAAGGAACCCAGACACCACAGGAGGGAATCTTTGTGTCGTGGACATGGATGGGGACTTCGTTCACGAGGGCGATGACTGATGGCCCGGGCTCACTTGCTTTCGGCCCTGTGCAGGGCCCCAGCCCAGTGCAAGGTCTGGCTCGAGGGAGGCTCCCAGGAAAGCAGGAACAAGCGGGGGAAGCTGCCTAGCCTGGGGGGGGTGGGGGGGGCAGGCCGGGGCCATTCTGGGAGCTCCTTCTGTGTGGCAGGGCGCTGTCCTCCGGACTCCTTATTCCTAGGGACTGGGGGTGCTCATGGGGAGCAGCCTACTTACGTCTGGCACTCGGGGCCCCGGGTGGGTTCGGTGTTGCCTCACCCTGGAGGCCTCCGTGTGGGCTGTCCGGCGGGGCTGGGCTGAGGGAGCCGCTGGGAGACAAGCCAGGGAGACGCTTTGAAGCCTGGTTCTCCCAGCACCTTCTTTCTGCCCATGATGCCCCGACTCCTCTCTGAGCTCCTGGTGGTAGGTGGGAGCAGTGTCCTTTACGTCTCTTTATCCCAATCACCAAGCACAGAATAGGCCCTTACCAAGACTAGAATGAATGAATGAATGAATGAATGAACAGATGGATGTTGGATAGAGGATTCAGGTCTGGGGAAGAAGAGGTGTGGGTTCTGGGCTTGACCTTTTGGCTGACTTGCTGGGTGACCCTGGTCCTCAGTCTCCCCATCTGTCCAGTGGGCGTGGGTCCCTCAAGCTCTGCGGCTCTGTGACCAAGCTGACCGGAGCAGGCGCAGGCCTGTACCCCTGTGTCTCTCTCTCCCCCTCCCCCCTCCCCAGTGCCGTTGTCTTTGATGACAGTGTTTGCTCGGCACCTGCCCGGTGCTGCCCCTTTGGTGGCACCCCGGAGTGGCGGTTTCCGTGGAGGTCTTACGTCCCCAGGGCACGGAGCAGCTCTGTTGAACACCCAGACCTCCGGTTCCCGCAGGCCCCCGGGCTCCACTGAACACGCAAGGAGCTGGGAGGGCAGGGGGAGCCCCGCGCCTCTGTGGTGGTCTCCTTCCCCCCTTGGCCCGGGGGCCTTGCAGCCGGGATTTCTGTCGTTTGCGGAACTCGGCAGGCAAGCAGGCCCTGGGTCCGGGGGAGCGCTTGGCTCCCACTGCGTCTCCCTGCCCCAAATCATTGTCATGCTCTGCCTGTGGTCCCATTTCCATAGCAACTCCTTGTGATGCCACGGAGGAGAGTGGGAGCTTCGGGGAGGTTTGGGGAGAAGGGAGCGGGAGGCCCATTCATTATCTTGGAACACGGCAGCCGGGGGCTTCGGGCGGCACCGTGGGATGGCTTGCCATGCCAAGCTCAGGTGGAACCGGGCTCAGGGCTGGCAGCCAGGTGGTCTGGAGGCCCGCCAGGAGCAGGGCTGTCCAGATTGGCCTGGGCCTGGCTGGCTTGTGCCAGTCCACCTGGTGCCAGCTTGGGCGGCCGCCGAGGGCACCCCTGCCTGGCTGGGCCTGGCCTGGAGGACCCTGGCCCGAGAGAGCCCAGGCTCCGCTTACCCACCGTCCTAGGCTGGCACCGCTGTGTCCTGTCTTGTCCTTTAGGAACAGCGGCCTTTGGAGGGCACCGCTGGGGCTTGCGGGCAGCAGGGGCAGCGTTCGGGGCTGGTCCCCTACAGCAGAGGCCACCTGCCGCATGGCTCAGTTATCAGGTCAGGACAGCCAGGTGGGCCCAGAAACCTGCTCGGGGCCCCTTCCTCGGCCTCATTCTTAGAGAAGTGGGCAGCCCTGAAGCAAGACGACTCTTGCCTCCAAGGAGGCCTCCGTCTTAACCTGCCTTGTAGATGGGAAATGGCACCCTTCACAGCTTAGACTGGGTGGGATATTGATTTTGGGAAGGACCGGAGGCCTTTGCTGTCTCCTGCCCACGTGATGGCAACCACCTCTGCACCCCATCCATCCGCGCGTCCCATCCGGAAGGCCTCGCGAGTCCTCCTGGGGACGTGGGCCTGTGATGGACGGTGCCGTGTGGGGAACCCGGAGGGAAGGGAGGAGCCATCCTGGCCCTCCAGGGGCGAGGGGGGCTGCTAGGAGTCAGGCCCCCTGAGACACGGGCTCTCCGCCTTTCCCTCCACCTTTGGGCTTGAGCCAGTGCTGGAGGCCACTTGTCCCCCGTTTTCCTAATCCCTGTCTTTGTGTTGAGTCGCATTTGAAGGTGGGTTTCCCGCACTCTCCAAGCCACACATCTGTGAAGTCCTAGTTGTTTTTAATACACGGGAGGATAAACACATACCCATGAGAATACAAGCCTTTGTCCGCGCACCGCCTAGGCTCCCCTTGAGCCTGCACCCACGGTGGCAGGTGTCCCACACTTGGAGAGCGCTGATGAGATGGGCGCCTCTTGACAACGGCTCAGAAAGGGATTCGGGGCCTCATCTGAGAGGTGGGGGATACCAGTGCCGGGCAGGGAGCTCAGCCCGGGCCGCACAGCTGGCACGCAGGAGAGCGGCTCCGTGGCCTGCCTCCTTGGCCTTCCAGCCCCAGGCCTGTTGGCAGGACCTTGCCAAGGAGATGGAGCCGCTAGTGCCCTCCCCCCACTCATGGGAAGTTGCCCTTGGAGAACATTTGGTGAAGAAAAGAACCAGGAGAGGTGGGGAGAGGGGGTGGTGGGTGGGTGGGTCCTTGGGAACCGGGAACCAGCACCGAGAGCTCAGGCCCCAGGAGAGGGCCCCTGCCCCCTGCTGCTCTGGCCGCACCCTCTCTAGGGCGGGCCTCAGGCCTGCCTCCAGGCAGGTGCTGGCTGGGTGCTGCTGCGCGCCAGGCCGCGTGGCCTTCTCTGTTTATCTCCTCCTGGACCAGGCAGGAGCACCAGGATCCCCATTTTATGAGGAGGGGAAGTGAGGCTCAGAGACTTGATCATCCCAAGGTCATAGAGCCAGTGGGTGGGGAGGCAGACCTTCAACTTGGGGCCAGAGACCCCCCATTCCCAGGTCCCACCTGCCCCAGCTGGTGGCATGTGAGTGTGTGTATGTGTGTGGGGGCTGCTGACCGCCCGGCAGGTGCAGTCAGACCCATCTGTGCGCCTGGCCTCCCGCTGCCCCTCGATCTGCCCCCGTGGCCTGGCTCTGGCTGACGGCTCATCTCCTCTTTTTCCTACAGCCTCCTGTGCCCACAGGCCCTGAGGCTCCCATGCCAGCAGGGCAGAGAGGGCGACTGAGTCAAATCCAGGCTGACCCCAGCCCACTTGTGTTCCCCAAACGCCTGCCTGACCGGAGGTAAGAGGCCGCTGCGGGTCGCAGGGCCGAGTGGGGGTAGCATGGGCCTTGGCGGCAGGTGCGGCCCCGGGGGAGAGGCTGCAGGGAGGCCACGGAAGAGCAGTCTTTCTGGGGGTGGCCCCCCTCCCGCCCCTTGTGAAGAGAGGGCTGGGAGGGTCAATGTGGCAGTGCCGCCTTCCGCTGGCCCTTGCTACGGCGACGCTCTGACAGCAGGTCAGAGGCTGGGGACGTTCATGCGCCGGCTGTCGGGTTCCCGTGCGGTGTGGGAGGTCACTGGTGATGAGCTGGGGGGCTCTGTCCTTGCTACTGTCACGTCGTGGCCAGATGTGTGCATGACTGAAGGGGAGAGGGGACATGTCGACGGAGACAGTCAGGGGCCAAGAAGCTGTCAGGAGACGTTGGCACGGACTCCAACGTGCGCAGCGTAGCAGAGCTCCCGCCGAGTCGCCCGCAGATCCGACGCCGTCGGGCGGGGTGGGGCTCACAGGTGTGTCCGTGTGCCGAGGACGGGCAGCCAGGTGACCTTGGCTGGGTGTGAGCGGAGGGCGGCCTGTTGGACTGTAGCATGCGGAGCAGGACTCCCAGAATGCGGGGGGGACGGGCCCTCTCCCGTGTCCCACGCGGGGCGAGTACCGAAGAAGCGGTGGATGGGCAAGGAGGGGGACCTGGCGTGCTCCTGACTTGTCTCCTGGCTGGCTCATGACCTTGGGCGAGTGACTTCTCCTTATCTGAGCCAACCCACTGTTCTTGACAGGCTTCTGGGACCAGGCGAAGGCCGCAGAGGGACTTTGCTAACTGGAAGGAGCCCCAGGGAAGGCTGGGGCATGTTGGACGGGGCGTCGTCCCATTTTCAGGGGAAGCCCCCCCGGAGGCTCCGCGGGGCAGTGGGCCTCAAGCCCCTTCTCCTGAAGGATTAGGTGGCGGTTCTGGTGCGGCCGAGGCTCGACCTACCCTGTCCTGCCACCCGGGAAGCTGGTGGGGTGTGGCGGGGAGCAGATGGCTGGGTTCCCTTCTGGACTCCGGGCCTTGCTTTGAAGTCCGGTTATCTCTATCAGAATATTCCTGCTAATCAGTCAGTTCTGGGTGGGTTGAGCAGCTAATTAGCCCCTCTGCCTTAACCTGTAATTACTGCCGGGAGCCCGGGAGCGGGGATGTGGCCAGGGTTATCTGCAAGGCTGCCAAGGGCGGTAGGAGGGCTGCGGGCAGGGGCGGCGGGAGGCGGGAGGCTGGGCCCTACCCGCAGGCTCGTCAGGGGCCACAGCACAGCACGCTGTCCGCTGCCCGGGGGGGACCGTACCGGGCAGGGGTGGACGCGGGAGGTAAAGTGGGGTGCAGGCTGCTGCCTCAGCAGAGCTGGGGGGCTTAGCAGAGGGCCTGCCGGGGCTGAGCCCTGAAGGCTAATGGATTCTTTTAAAATGTTCTATTTTTCCGGTTATTAAAAAAAAAAAAAAAACAAGAGCATGTGTTTTCTATAGAAAACACGAGCATTTGGGTGTTTTGCGTGTCAGTCTTTTACCAAATATGTATTTATGACATAATTTGGATCAGATTGTACTTACTATGTCCTATCTTGCTTTTTTGTCCTTAATACCGCACCGGGAGCGTTTTCCCATCATGAAACGCTCGTCTGTAATGTGATTTTTGAGGGCAGCATAATGTTCCAGCCTGTGCGCGGCCGTCGCGGGTGTGACTATTCCGCTACGTATTTTGATTGTTTCCGGTCGTGTGTCATTACAGAGCACCTGCTGGGACAGGATGATGTGCGTGAAGTTGGGTTGGGCAGAAAGGTGGAGGGGTGGGGGGGGCCCGGGCTCAGCAAAGGTGCAGAGGCGGGGGGGGGTTCGGGGGACTTGAGCAGGGCCGCGGCCGGGAGGGCGCCTCTGACGTGCGCCGAGGGGCTGGCACCGGACCCAGCAGAGCTCTGAGCATCGGAGGAGGCCAGGGTTTGGCTTGCTGCCTCCTGCCTCTCGTGCCCATGCCCCCGTCGTCTCCTCCATGCCCCTGTGATTGGGGCGGCAGCGGGGGGGCGCGGGCAGGACGGGCAAGGTCAAGGGGTCCAGATGCTGCGGCCCTGGACTTCCCGCCCACTGGTCGGATCAGGGCATTGAAATCAAGCCCCTCTGTCTCTGGTGAGCCCTGCCTGGTCTCCGTCCTGCAGGAAGGACGCACACACCTTCTGAACGTTTAATGATGCCGGAATCCGAGAGCCTCCCTCGGTCCCCCGAGCCTAACTAACCCTCAGTGGGAAGTGGGGGATGGCCCCTGACCCTGGGGGGCCAGGGAGGGAGGCTGGGCCTGGGGTGTCGCTTTCAGGAGGCTTCTCTGACCTCCGGGCCCATCCCCAGGACTCCAGAGTAGACAAAATTAAAAAAAAAAAAAACTGTAATAAGCCAATACTTTCCATAAGGGAGTAATCAGTGTCATGGGGGAAAATAGAGCAGAACCCGGGAGCGGGCGAGGGGCAGCCGTCCTCTGCAGGGTGCTCAGAAGAGGCGCGTCTGCTGAGGTACCCCTGAGCAGAGGCCCGGGAGAGCGGCCAGCCCTGGGCTGCAAGCAGCCTGTGGGGAGGAGGGCTGGAAATAGGGCTTATAGGGCCTCGAGTTAGTATGGACGGCGAGAGCTTGGCTGAGGCTACCGCTCACTGGCTTGCAGGGGAGAGGCTGGGGAGGCCTGGGGGGCGGAGTGGCTGGTTGGGGCAGCCTGAGGATGGGCTGCGGCTGGGAGGGATCGGGGCCAGGGAGCAGGGCGGGTGGGGCAGCCTTTGACCGAGCTAAGCAACGAGGGCCAAGGATGGGTTTGAGGGGTGACGAAGAGTCGTGCTCCGAGGCGGTTCGCTCGAGATGCGGGCACCCGGGCGGCCGCACACGTGGGCCCGTAAGGCTGCGGCTGGGCTGGGCTGGGCTGGGCGTGTGACGGAGGGAGTCGGTGGTGCTCTGGGGGTGTCGGAAAGCTCCTGAGGCTGGACCAGGTCTCAAACGGGGGCCTCAGGGCTTAGGGTGGGTCCAGCCCCTGCCAGGGGTGCCCCTTACTCCAGGCCTGCGGACAAGCTCTCCAGAATGACCCGCCTGGAGAAACTGCCACCAGCTCCCCTCCCAGCGACTCCTCCCAAATGGCCTAAAGGTTGGCACCCTCGTTTGTGACACTCTTCTGGCCGCTGCGGGCAGGGACTGGGGTGCTCACACTGGACCCAAGTCTGTCACCACCAGCCAAGTCCCCCGCCTTCCAGAACGCCACCCCAGCTCTCCTGCCCACTTGGGCCCCTTTGAATGGCCGTTGGTGCCTTCACCTCGTGCACTACCCTGTCATTTGGCTGTCATCGTCCTTCCCTTGTCTTGATCTTTGCTCTGCTCATCCTCTCCTGCCTCAGTCCTGCCTGAGGACTGCCCCTGCCCCATGCTCCATTACCAGAGTTCTTCCCAAATGGAATCCTGCTGCACACCTGGAGCTCTCTGGGCCAGGGCCCCCAGCCTGGCTCTGCATCAGGACCACCCAGGGGTGTCATTAAAGGGACCTCCCTGGGGGCCCATCAGGGCCTTCTGATACAGAGTCGCTGGGGGAACCTGGGAACCCGGGAACCTGGATAGTTAATAAGCCTCACGGTCACTTCTGAGGGCCAGCCAGGTTGGGATGTGCCGGCCCAAGCCAGACTCAGGGGGGCGTGCAGGTGCCCCGGGAGCATGGCCTCTGACCGATCCTTGCAGTCTTGCAGGGATGGGGACCTCACTCTGTCCAGGCCAGCCCGGGGCCCTGGAGGCATCTCTGCTGTGGACATAGCCCCTCCTTGTGAACCTGCCTCCCCCAAGCCTCTGTGGGTGGGTCTCGGCGCCACACAGGGCAGGAGCTGTTTGGGACTCAGAAGTTCTCAAAAAAAAAAAAAATTTAATTAATTAATTAATTAAAAAAAAAAAAAAAGAAGCTCTCCTTTCCTACTCCCAGGGCCCCGGGGGTGGGGCGGACTTGGCAAACCGTGGGGACTCAGGCGATGTCTGTGGCTTGATGGAGGGCTCACCTCCCGCCACCTCCACCTGCCGGGAGCAGCTCCTGCTGTGTTCGCGGCCCCACGCCTGGCGCTCTGCGGACCAAGCCGTCACCATGGGCATTTCAGGGCATGTTCCTGGTCTCATCCTTATCACGGCTGGGTGGAAGGTGGAAGCTGGCATCCTGTCGGTTCTAACAGGCACTTATCGGGCACCCGCTGTGTACAGAGCAGTGTCCTGGGGAGGACGGGAACCCGCCATGGTGTAGGAAGGCAGGGCCCGTCCAGAGCCCCACTGCTGCGGCGGGCCTGGGTCAGCACGAGAGCCCAGGTAGGTCTGTGCCGCAGGTTGCTAGGTCCGGTGCACAAAGTCCCACACACGGGTGGGGCCTGCACAGAAATTTGTCGTCTCCGGGTCTGGGAGGCTGGAAGTCAGAAAGCATGGTGTCTGCAGGGCCGTGCAGGAAGGACCCGTCCTGTGTCTCGCCCTAGCATCTTCCTTCTCTGTGGGTCTTGGGTCTTGTCCGCATCTCCTTTTCTTTTTAAAGGGCGCAAAGCCATCTGAGATTAAGGGTCCACCCTACTCTGCTGTAGGCTCACCCTAATTAACTAATTACATCTGCAATGACTCAGTTTCCAGATAGGCTCACATCCTGAGACGCTGGGGTTTAGAAGTTCAGTGTGTAAATGGGGGCAGGTGGGGGGGGACACATGATTCAACTCATAAGGGTGTGCAGGTGGCCTGGGATTTCCACGGCGTGACCGCAGTGGGCCAGGCAGCCGTGGCCATGGTGAGCATCTCTGGCCACGGGGTGAGGTGTGCCAGGGGAGGTCAAGGCTGCCCCAAGCTGCCAGGGACACAGAGGGGGAGTTTCCCACATCAGGACCAGGACCAGGGCTCCTTGAGGTTTAATTCAGCTCAGGATGGGGACCCAGACACTTGGCTCCTGTGTGTGCCTCCGGCAAGTCTGTCCCTGTGCACTCCGGCTGGAAGGCAGGTAGGTATACATGGTCGGGGCTGGGAGGAAGTCCCCGGCCTCTGCACCCCCTGGCTGGGTGACCTGGGCCAGTTGCTTTCCTCGCTGGGCCTCAGTCTACCTGACTGAAAGGGGACCCATCTTACCTGTCCGGCTTTGTCACCAGCCTCTGGTGAGGCTTGAAGGAGAGGATGGATAGGGAGGTGCTTTGCTTTTGTTCATTTTCATTCGTTGACTCTGTAGGCTTTTAATTAAGTGCAGCTCCTCGCTAGGCCCGGTGCTGTCACAGGGACACAGAGACGAGGTGGTCACCCTCCTGGCCCTCGAGGAGCTCCCAGGCCATGGGTGGGGCAGGCGGGCAAAGGTCGAAGGCCTTCGACCGGGTCCAAGCTCTGCCTCCTGCAAAAGATGTGAGTTCAGGCTGTTTACTTAAGCTTTCTGGGCCTTAGTCTTTTCGTCGGCAAATTGGGAATAAGAATAGCATCCGCCTTGTGTGGAAGCAGCAGCCGGGTGCACGTGAGGGTCTGGCACGTAGTAAATACTCGGTAAATGTCCTTCTGAGTCATCAGCTACAGGGACAGTGTGATGAAGGGTGGTAGCGGGGGTCTGAGGGGCTCTGCGGAGAGTGCTGGGCTCTGGGCACTCAGCAGACGTTGCCCCCAGCGGGCCCCGTCATCCTGCTGACCCTTTAGCTGTCTGCCACCCTATGCTCGGAGTACGGGGTGGTGAGAGGGATGTGGGGCAGGTGGGCCCCAAGGGAGAGCTTCCGGGCCTTCTGACAGTCATTCTGAGGGTCTGGGGGTCTGAGCGGGTGGAGGGGGTGGCCCCTGGCGTGCCCTGCAGTCCTGGAAGGGGCACCGGGGTTCTTGGTACTTTCGTTAGCCTTTGTGTTCGGTCCACAGGTTTCGGGGAGAGAAGATGGTGGGGAAGCCAAATTAAAATTCCTCTTTGAGAAGTGAACAACTTCCCAATTAAAGGATTCTTATTTGCGAGATGCCTTGGAGGCCTTTTCAATCAAGAGGCTCTTCTGAGTAAGAGAAGGGCTTGAGCTGGGTTTGGAGAGGCGGGTGGAGCCTGAGCTCAGCCAGGAGAGGGTCTGGATGCCGAAGATGCCGAAGATGCGGAAGATGCTGGGAGCAGTGGCCCTGGGGGCGGGGGGGCGGTGCATGGGGTGAGGCTGTAGCTCCTTCTGCTCTGCAGTGGGGTGGGGGTTGGTGGGGGGAGGCAGAGACCGGGCACCTGTGTCTTCTTGAAGCCCCTCAACCCCAAGCCCCAGTGCCCTCTACTGGGGCCCCTTCGGCTTCCTCCCCCGATCCCGTGCCTTGCTCCCCAGCCAGGTGGAGCTGGGAGGAGGCTCAGGTCCGGAATGGTCCATGTGGCCCCAACCTTGTGCGCAGGGGCCACCACATGGGGGTAGAGTCCTCCTGGCTTCTGGGACCACGGGTTCCCTGGGGCCTGTGCCAAGGCTGCTGCTCCGATCCGGGCTTTCCGGGTGACATCCTGGCTGTGTGCTGCTGGGTGGGCGTGTCCCCTGGCCTTTCAGCCTGGCACCCCACCCAACCTGCCCTGCTGGCGTCCTGGGCGGGGCTGAGTGTGTGGTGGGAGTCCCAGGAGGGGAGCATCCTCAGATCCTGCCAGCCTCAGGCCGCCTGGCTTACCTGAGCGCCTCGGATGTTCGCTCCGAGCAGCCGTCGCCCGAACCCCGTTGCAGATGAGGGAGCGGAGGCTCAGCAAAGTAAGGTGGCTCCTCGACACACAGAGGCGTCCTCGCTCAACGGGGCTGGCCTTCCCGGGTGTCCGGGGGCCAACCTTCCAGGACACTGAGCAGAAAGGAGCTGCGGGCGACATTGGGCGAGGCCTCCCCTCGGCAGGCTGGCCGGGCCTCCCCCCAGCCCAGAGGGTCTGCCCCAGGAGTCTCCAAGGTCATTTGAGGAGACCTGCCTCCACGGCTCTGCCGTCCGGGCGGCGCGGAGGGCGGCCGGACTGTTTTCAGCCCACACCTGCCGTCCCCCTCCCCCGCGTGTCCTACTTTCTGAGAGCCGCTGCGGCGAGGCTGTCTGCACATACCCAGGACTGTGAGAGCCAGGCCCCCGGGAAGGGGCAGCTGGCCCCATAGGGGGTCCCCGGAGCCCTGGGTCTGGGTAGTAATTGGGAGAGAGTGATGCTCTGGGGGGGGACGGGGCGGGTCCCCGGGGAGACTGGGGTGGATGCTGCAGACCTCACGGGGGCTGTCCTGGTCCTGCCCTCGGACCAGCCGGCAGCTGGCTCAGTTCTAGCCCCGCCACGTACTGCCTGTGTGTCCCCGAGCAGGTGACATGCCTCTCTGGACCTCAGGTTCCCCCTGGGTGGCACAGACGACGGTGCAGCCGAGGTGGCGAGGGGCACAGAGGACCGGCGGGCCACCGGTGTGGAATGTGGATCTGTGGGCTTTGTGTGGACACCTTTTGGTGGGGCTGGTTCACTTCTCTTCGCTTTCACGTAACAGGCGGAACGATGCCCTTCTCACGGGGTGTGTCCTCCATCAGTGGGGATCCTCTGTGCCCTTCCCCGGGGATCACTCGATGAGCCCATTCTTCTGGGAGTACCCGGTGGGCTTCGCCTGGACTTGGTGGCCGCAGAGTGAGTAGGTGACACAGTCCCTGCTTTTAGGTAGCAAAGTTAGAGCGCCCGAGGAAAGGGAAACAAGAGCTGGGGAAGTCAGGGAGGGCTTCCTGGAGGAGGCCAGACCTTAACGTTCAGGAGGATTCGGGAAGCAGGTGGGGCAGGCAGGACTATAGAGACACACCTGGTGGGGGGGGGGTGGTGTGAGCGAAGAGCACGCAGCAGCACAGGGCAGGTTGTGAGCTTCTGAGAGGCACAGGAGGGCATCTAGGTCAAGGCCCAGAGAGGCCCCAGTCCTGGAGCCCTGGTGTGGGAGGGGGGTGGGGAGTTGTCTCTCGGGGAGGCTCAGAGTTGAGGGTGTGTCCAGGTGTCACCAGCTCTGGGGTCTGCAGCCCCGGCTCCCTGGACAGGAGACGCACGTCCTCCATGGAGCCGGTGGCCTCCGCTGGGCCCCACAGGGAGCCTTCCAGCCGCAGGCCTGCTCTGGCCTCCTCGTCACCGTCACCGTCACCGTCACCGAGGGAGGCTTTAAAATCTCAGCCTCGAATTAAAGCCTATGAGTGCTTCAAAACAATAAAAAATTTCCCTAATAAAAGAGGAGGCGCACTCAGGCATGTCCTAAATGAATGGAGTGACTTGGGGATTAATCCAGGATGTATGGGAGGGCGCCCAGCCGGGAAGAGCTCGCGGTGGAGATTGTAACAAATTGTTTGCTCGCAAGAGAAATAATTCTTGATGTGCGCCAGCTGTAAGCGGAAGGCACCTTGGCCGCTCCTAAGCTGGTCCTGAGCGGTCCTGCTAGGGCGGCCTTACCCCCAGGCCTGTGCACCTGCAGGGACGACCTCCCAGCCCCACGGCCCCAGGAGCCAGTTGAGGCGGAGGGAGTGGGCAGCTGGTGAGGCCTTCGAGCGCCTACCCCAGGGCCTTTGAGCGGATGGGAGGGGCTAAATAGTCTCTTCACAGACTTGCCTCAGTTTACCTGTCAGAGCTCGGGCAAGTGCTTCCTCCCCAGAGGCCTGGCCTTGGGCACCGGGTGGTGGGCAGCGCTGTTCTCCCCAGCCAGCTCTCCCAGCCTCCTCCCTTTGTGCCCAACCTGGTGGGGGGGTGGCGGGGATCGAAGCCAGTCCACGCTCTGGAACATCCCCTCTGAGGTGCAGGCCACGGAGACCTGGGTTGCACTTCCCACCCCGGGCTGTGGTGCGGCCCGCGCAGGGACAGGAGCACCCAGGCACCCAGGCCGCGCCGGAGTCTTAGGTCTTCCCCGGCTTCCTCACCCCCGTCCCCCATTTCCGAGAGCACAGGCTCACCCGCCCCCGCCGCCCTGCCCCGCGGTGGCCCTAGGAAGCCGCCCTGCACCACCTTGTCAGGCGGCCGCAGGAACAGGCCAGGTGAGTGGTGCAGGCCGTGGGGCCCACCTCTGGGCCTTGGGGTCCCTGGAACTGGCTCCTGAAGTTGTTTAGAGGAAGGGCCTGGGGTCTTGGGTGCGGTTCTGCAGGGCTCGTGTGCACCTGCTCCCTCGCAGCTCGAGGCGGGGGCGGGAGGCACTGGGCAGGGGGTGCCCCGGCCCCCCTCACCAGCCGCTGCCTCAGAGCCCACCTGCCCATTCGGTCCTCACTGTCCCGCTCCTGCACATTAAGGGGACACCTCCCGAGCGCGGGGTGCTGCCCCAAGTCCTGGACCGGCACACGCGCCGCCTTTGCCCTCGGGGCGGGGGGGGGCTCTGCTCTCGTGGGAGTGACGGTGAGCGGGGGCCACAGATACGTCGGATGAGCTCAGACTGCGATGAAACTGGGGGGGGGGGCAGGGCCTGAGCTAGGGAGTGGCTGGGGGGCTGGGGGGCTTTGGAGCAGGAGGCGTCCAGGCGGGTCTTTCGAAGAAGAGGTGACACTGAAGGCGAGACCTCAAGTCTGAGAACAGCATTCTGGGCGGGGAACAGGTGGACAGGGGGGCGGGGGGGGGGTGCAGGGGGGAGGGCCGGACGGCCTGGGGTGTCGGAGGGTGTCAGAGGCACCTCCAGGGGGTGTCGGGGCCTGGGGAGGCCTGGACAGAGCTAAGCAGGAGCCCGCCGGGAGCCATTCGTGCTCTTGGCCCGCGGCCACGTGGGACAGCGAAGTAGCACCGGTGGCAGGGACCGCGGGGCCGTGGCCGTGGCGCAGGAGAGCCGGGGTCAGGCCAGGGTGGCTGCCGGGCGGTGAGACGGGGCTGGGTGGGGAGACGGGGCCGAGGGCCTGGCCGGAGCCGCAGCACGGGTGGGGGCACCCCGTCCCGAGTGGGGAACCAGTGCCGGGCCGCCAGGGGTACACACTCCGGAGCCCCCCCCTCCGTGCCTGGCGAATCTTCCCCGGCCCCGCTCGCCCCGTCCAGGCCTCAGGCTCGGTGCCGACCCGCTGGGAGGAGACGCTCAGCTCGGCCCGGGGGGACGGACCCGGGGAGCCCGCACCGTCTCCCGCTGATGCCCCGCGTGTGCGTGTGTGTGTGTGGGGGGGACACGCACGTGCGCGCCCGCGAGCATGCGCGGTGTGTCAGGCCCATTAACAAACAGAGAAATAAATTAACAAGTATTCAACCCACCAAATGTTCCTTCTGTTCTGTATAATAGAGCACGGGAACATAATTTTCCCCTGGAGCGAATTGCTACAGCTGAACCTGCGCCTCATTTTCCTCCAAAAACTGCTTAAAATTCTGGAATGCGTGTTGATTCCGGGTCCTTTCCTTTTCTGCCTCCCGTCCCCACCCCCCGCTGCTTTCCTCGCCTTTCCGTCCCCTGGGGGGGCCTGGGGCGCGGGCTCCAGGACTTGGGGTGTGCTGAGCTGGAGTGAAATGCCCAGGGGTCCCCGAGTGGCCCGCCAAGCCCCGTGGGGCTTGCTGAGTGACTTTGTGCATGCCGCTGCCCTTTCTGGGCTTCAGAGTCCCCCCGGAGAGCGGGTGTGAGCACGCCCGCCATCCCCGTGGACACACCCTGTGGTGCACAGGGTGCCGTGTGAACGCGAGCCACCTCGTCCTGACGATGCCACCCACATTCAGGGAGCGGGTGCCCCCCTTGCCCTCTTGCCAGGCATTTCTTTGGAGCCTTTGGATTCGGGGACTCTGGCCCCGCTTCTGAAATCCTCCAGGGCACTTCTAATTTTCTTAAAGCAAATTAATTTTAATCCACTTTAATTAAATGTCTTATAAAAATGTATATGTATTTATAGCCCTTCTCTGTCTGTGTATCCGAATCATCTCTGTCCTTCAGAGCCCGGCCCAGGCCTCCACGTGCAGGCAGGGTGGGAACCGGGGGTGGGGGGCACCCCTGCACGCTGCCTTCTGGCTGCTTGGGCCGCTCACGACGACGACGACGCTGAGTTCCCGTTCTTGGTGGCGGGAAGGGAAGCTGGGAGCCTGTGCTCAGGAGCCATGAAATTCCAACCTCCGGGGACGCCCAGGGGGGCTCAGCGGCGGAGCGTCTGCCTTCGGCTCAGGGGGTGACCCCAGGGTCCTGGGATTGAGTCCCACCTCCCCCGAGTCCCCGCAGGGAGCCTGCTTCTCCCTCTGCCTGTGTTTCTGCCTCTCTCTTTGTGTCTCTCATGAATAAATAAATAAAATCTTAAAAAAAAAAAAATTCCAACCTCCCACCCCCGTCTCTGAGAGTCTGGCGATGCTTCGTGGAAGATGCAAGGTTCCATCCGTCCTGCAGCCGCCCCTGTGTGGCGGGGGGAGGCTAAGCCGTGGCTGGGGCCCGTGTGTGGCCGCGGTTCCAGCTGGCAGGGGTCTGGCCTGTCTCAGCCATAGCACAGCCCCTGACTGCCTCCTCCAGGAAGCTCCCCTTGACTTCACCGTGTCTTAGCCTGCCTGGCCGCTGTAGCGAAATACCACGGCCCGGGAGGCGTCGCATCGGCCCTTGGGGTCTCGCGGCTCCGGAGGCTGGAGGTCGGACACGGGGGTGCACAGGGTGCCGGCGGTCGGCTTCCGAGGAGCCCTCTTTCTGGCTGGCGGGGGCTGCTTCTGTGTGCCCGCGGGACGGAGAAGGACGGAGACGAAGACGTGTTTCTGCCGTCCTGTCTTTGTACGATGCTGATCTTCTCAGACGGGGACTTGCTCCCACGGCCTCCTCTATCTTTGATTATCTCCTTTCTCCAGACACAGTCATGTTGGGGGTTAAGGGTTCAGCGTATGAACTTCGGGGGCCCCAGAGCGGTCCCCAAGGCTGTCTCTGCTCTCCTGTCCCCTTGGGATTGGTTGTGGGAGGTAGGGGGGCCTCCCGACGTCCTCACCTGCCACAGCCTTGCTTCAGTGGCCCACCCCTGCTCAGCCCCGCTGGCCCTGCTCTCCCAGACCCTTTGACCCTGGCCCTTGCTCCACCCCCCGCGGAGCCTCCTTTCCTGTCCTCTCCCTTGTCCCCAAACAGGTCTTATTACTTAGTTCTCTGTTTCTGTACCTGCTGTTCCTCTTGCCAGGCATAAACTATCTCCTCATCCACTCGGGAAACTCCTACTCATCCTGCAAAGCCCCCCCAAGCACGGCCCTCCCCAACACCTCCCCTCCCCGCAGACTGAGTTGATCCCGCTCTGCTCTGAGCTCCCATGACGCTCTGGGTTTCCCTGCCCCTGTGCTTAACACCCTGGACCTTGTCAGGGGCTGTGCCTAGTCCTCCGAGGGACCCAGTACGTCCTCAGTGCCCGGCTTCTTCGTTATCTGTGGGGCGAATGAACGGGTGGATATGTGTTGTGTGCCTACTAGCCACGGGGGACTGGCCCTGGGAGGCTGGTCACCAGGGAGCTTACGTTCAATGAGATGCATCAGCGGCACACGTATCACGTTGGTGATGATGTCAAGTAGGAAAACAGTGAAGAGGGGAAGGGAACTGTGAGGGGTGGGGGTGCCCCACCGAGAAGGTGACTTTTAGGTGACGACCTGATGGAGGTAAGGGAGCCTTGAGGATACCTGGAGAGAGCGTTCGAGGCGGAGGGAGCAAGGCCCCGGCTGGGAGCGTGCTGGCCTGTGTGCAGAGCAGGGGGGAGGCTGTGGCCATAGCGGGAAGGGGAAGGGGAAGGGGAAGGGGAGAGAGGGCTGGGAATCCTTATGGGAGAGCAGGCGGGATCAGAGCTTGCAGACCTCTGTAAGGACTTTGCTTTCGTTCTCAGGGACACCGGAGTCCCTGCAGGGTTTGGACAGAGTGACGTCTGTGGGTTTTCAGGGTCCCTCCGGCTACTGTGGGAGGCAGGTACCCGAGGGGGAGGCGGTTGCCGTAATCCAGGAGGGCGGGCTGCGGCCTTGCCCTGGGGTGGCGGCCGTCGGGGTGCTGAGGGGTGCTCAGATTCTGGATAGATTTTGAAGGTAAACCCAACAAGACTTGCTGGTGGGGGGCGGGGGGGTCCATGTGGGGGTGAGAGAAAGAGAGGCGCTAAGTGCTGACCTCAGGTTGTGGGGGCTGGGTAGCTGCAGACTCTACTACCTGAGCTGAGAAGCCGGCAGGATCAGGCTTGGGGTAAAATGAGGCACTGAGCTGTGATCATGGGGGCGGGATGCACCTCTAGGTCTTCTAGGAAGGGTGTTGACGTAGGTCACGGTGTCTCCCAGACATGTCCAGGTCCTAGTCCCCCAAACCTGGGCAAGTTACCTTGGATGGAACAAGTCTCTGCAGACGTGACTAAGTCTAACATCTTGAGATGGGAAGATTAGTCTTTTTTTTTTTTTTTTTTAAAAGATTGATTGATTCATGAGACACAGAGAGAGGGAGGCAGAGACACAGGCAGAGGGAGAAGCAGGCTCCATGCAGGGAGCCCGACGCGGGACTTGATCCCGGGACCCCGGGGTCACGCACTGGGCTGAAGGCGGCGCTAAACCGCTGAGCCACCAGGGCGTCCCAGGGAAAATTAGTCTTGATCGTCTGCAATCACTTGTGTCCTTAGAAGGGGAGGCGGAGGGAGCTGGCCATAGGTAAGAGAAGGCCGTGTGACCCCCGAGGCAGGGACTGGTGTGATGTGGCCACAGGCTGGGGGGTCTTGAGAGTCGCTGGAAGCTGGAAGAAGCAAGGACCGTGCCTCGGGAGGAAACCAGCCGCTGACGCCTTGATTTGGGGCCACGGAAACCAGTTTTGGAGTTGGGGCCTCCAGAACCGCGGGAGGGTAGGTTCCTGTTCTGAGTCGCCTGGGCTGGAGGGGGGGTGAGCCGAGTGTCCTCAGTGTCCTGGCCCAGGGGGAGCGGGGTGCGTGCCCTCCTGCAGGGTGTGGGGGCAGGAAGGCCCCTGGAGCGGGGTCACCCCGCTGTGAGGGCAGCAGTCCCAGCGGGGACAGTGCACCGCCTGCCTGCCCTGCACTCGGTGCTCCCCGAACCCTGGGAGGGGCGGGGGTGCTGGTGGGCGTGGGGGGTCGGGAAGGCTGCAGGGAGCGCCCACGCGTGTCGGGCCTCTACTCTTATCTCGGCGGGGAGGGACTTCTGCGGGGCGGGCCCTGGGAGTCTCCCCGGGCGGTGGGGCTGCCTCAGCGGGCCGGGCTGGAAGGACGCTGCAAGCAGAGCCCTTACGACGCGGGCTCTAGGGCCAGCCCGCCCGGCCTCGGATCCTGGCTCCTCCACCTGCGAGCTGCGTGGCCTTGGCTGTGCCTCAGTGTCCTGTCTGTGCATTTGGGTGCATCAGCGGTGGCCTCTGGGGCCATCCTGAGGCTTACGTGATTACGTAGAAACACGCGAAAACCTTTAGAACATGTCAGGGCTTAACCCTCAGGCCTTGGGGAAGCCAGGGCTGTGGTGAGGAGCTTTATAGTCTGTGGTTTGGGGTTCGAATCCCTGCTCCCTCACAGACCAGCTGGGTGACCTCTGTTTGTATCTCTTCACGCTGGCTGCCTGCAGGGCGGTTGGGAGGAGGCCTTGGTGGCTGATAGGAAGGCGGCCGTGATGTTGGGGCCCGCAGCTGTGGTCAGCCAGGGTCAGCTCCCTTCCCTCGTTCCCATCAAAGCCCTGGGCAGGCGACCCCTCCCCTCGCCCGCCTCTGCTGGGAGCAGATCCCCTCTCAGGGCTCGAGGGGCGGCGGGGGGCGGGGTGCATGGTCGAGGGGGTGCCGGGCCTCCCTCGTGGCCCTGGTGTGGCAGGGGCTGGCCAGGGCAGCCAGAGTGAGGCCTTAATGCATCCGCTAACCTGCCGCGGCTGCGGGTTTGTGGTTTGGCGGCGGCGGCGGCGGCCGCGATGGACTCAGGCCCCGTTAGAATGTGCAGGGAAACATGTGGTGGTATTTACAGCCCAAATCTCCGTCCTCATAAAGGGAGGCGGTGGCGGGAGGTGGGAGGGGGAGGGAGGGGCCGGACTTTCTGATAATGTCATAAACGGGAGTCTGTCTCCCTGGAAACGGCGGTGGCGGCGGCGCAGGCTGACAGATGTGCACGCGGTAATATGTGCCCGCGGTGGCAGTGGCAGGGACATTGGGAGGGAGGGATGGGCTGTAGCTCACCAGGCCTGGGGCTCGGGGACAGCCGGGTATAGTGAGGGCACGGTGGGGATGCCGATGGACGGATGGGGGTGGGATGGGCATCCGGGGCACACCGGGGTGCCCGCTCCTGGCCGGGGCCTGGGGGAGACCCTCCGGGCTCGGGCCTCTGGCCCCAGGCCGACCTCAGAGATAAGCCAAGCTGGCAGGGAGACGGTTCAGAGCTACAGGCCTTCCCTAACTCTCCAGTGACGGAGTGGGACCACCCACCCACAGAATGTTGGTTGTTCTAGGCTAGAGAGGCACAGACACCGGTTGGGGTGCTGGAGAGCCACTGCAAGGACGAGGACTGCGACCTGCAAGCTGGAAATGGCAGGCTGGGGACAGCACTTGCTGTCCAGGGGTCTCCGAGGGGCCAGAACCCTGCCCCCAAAGCCTGGCCTGCAATGAGGCCCAGCTGCCCCGGAGCAGAGCCCAGTCCAGGGAGGGGGATTCCAATTAGAGTTACAAATGCACAGGCTGCTTCGGGTGGTAGTGGACTTGCTGTCATCAGAAGTGTGCAAGCCGGAGCTTGGTGGGCATGGCCAGGGAGACTGAGGGGGAGATCCCTGGGGAGGAAATGGAGAGAGGGGCAGGTTTGGGGCCTGGCCTTCTAGGCCCGAGGCACTGCAGCCTGAGTTCTAGGAGGTACGCGGGCCCATGACCTGAGCCCTGCTCCGCCACCTGAGCCCCAGGTCCAGGGAAGGGGATTCAGATTAGAGTCACGGATAGGCAGGCTGCGTATGACTATTCTGGTGCCGGCGTGGCCCCGGCTTCTGAGTGACCTCACCTGGCGCCCTCGGCCTCTCTGGGGCTCAGCCTGGCGCTGGGCGCTGACTCCGCACCCCCTGGGCCGCTTTGCTGTGTGCACACCTGGAGCTGGGTGGTGCAGCGTGAGGCTGGAGTCCGGGCGCGCCAGTCCGTGTCTCTGTGGCCAGGGCCAGGGCGCGGCCTGGCGTCAGCAAGCTGGTCCTCATCGGCTGCCGGCGAGCGGTCCGCCCCATCACCTGCTGGCCTTACTGACGCGAGCGGCCCGAGCCGGGGGGCACTGCGCCGTGCGTGGGGTGCGCGGTGTCGGGGGCTGGAGCCGGCCTCTGCCGTTGGGGGTGTGAGTGGAACCTAACCTGCTGTTTACCGGCCAGTGTTCGTCGGCGTCAGCTGTACAATCTAGGGATTTGACGCTGCGGTGCTTCTGTGCGTTACTCGGTGCTCATCGTGACCGTCGTGCTCTTAATCCCCTCACCTACTTCACCCATCCCCCTACCTGCCCCCCGAAAGAACCCAAACCCACACCAGCCCCTTGGAAGGTGCTTGCGGGGCAGTGGCCCGGGGGCGGGGGGGCTCCCCGTCTGGGGCCGTGTACCTGCTGCTCCGGCGGTCAGAGTTCAGGACGGGTCGTGCGCCCACCCGTGACTCCGTGGTCCCTCTGGCGCCGAGGAGGGATACGCTTGCGGGGGCTGGAGGAGCCTGAGCAGCGCTCTCGAGAAGTAAGGGAGGGGTGGGTGGGGCTTGACCACCGAGGAAACTGAGGAAACTGGGCAGTGTGAGTGTGGGCGCGGGTTGGGGAGGGGGATTTTGAGCACAGGGGGCACAGCGGCTCCCAGGTAGGGTCTCAGGGTGAGGACGTTGGGGAGCTCTGCTCCGGGCAGGGCCTCGGAAGGGGGGGCTGGCCGCCCCAAGTGAGTTTCCAGGAGTGAGGAGTGGAGTCAAGAGCCCTTTTCCTATATATATGTATTTTAAAGATTTTATTTACTTATTCATGAGAGAGAGAGAGAGAGAGAGAGAGAGAGGCAGAGACACAGGCAGAGGGAGAAGCAGGCTCCCCATAAGGAGCTGGATGTGGGACTGGATCCCAGACCCCAGGGTCACACCCTGAGCCGAAGGCAGAGGCTCAACCGCTGAGCCACCGGGCGTCCCAAGAGCCCTTTCCTTAAACTCCTCATTCTCTTGGGCTGCGCGCCCCCCAGCGAGTGCCTTTGCCCCTTCGCATCGCCACGTGATATTTCCCATCTCGCAGGGCCTCTTGTGCTGGAAGGTGCCGAGAGCTGGGGAATCACTGTTCCTTCCTGGGTGGGGCCGGAGTCAGGGGCTGGGGTGCCTGGGCTTCCGGGGAGGGGGGTGGGAGGGGGCTCAGTCTGCTGCCTTTGTGTGGGTTTCACCTCTTAGCTCCCACTGACTTGGCTGGGGCTCGCCTCCCCATCTGTTAAGGACTTTGGGAGGGACGCCCCACGGGGCTCTGGCGTCAAGATTGAACGAGCCCATTGGGTCAAGCCCTGCACACAGCAGGTGCTCATTAAATGTCCGTCATCGTTATAACCTCAGAATTGAGAGTACTTGGGGCTCCAGGCGAACCCCCGCCCCCGCCGGCCTGCTCTGTCTGTGCCGGAGCCTCCCTGGAACAGAGTATCGGGGCTCCGTGGGGCCCACAGTCACATGGGCCGGGCTCCGTAGCTCAGGGGTGGAGACCGAGGCCTCGAGGGAGAGCCACTACCGCGGGGACCGGGCCCGTGACAACCAGGTGAGGCTGAGCTGTGAAGGCTGGGAGGGGGGGAGGGAGAGATGGAAGCCCGCTGGGGGGGGCGACCCCCAGGGCCAAGCTGGTGCCTCTAATTAGCACCTCGACACCCCAAGGCCCTCTCCCCGCTGCTCCCAGACAGGTAATTACAATGAGGTTTTGGCTTCTGCGGGGGGGGCGGGGGGGGGCAGCTGGAGGTGGTGGGGGAGAGGGCTTTTCTGGCTTTTTTACCACCCACGGGGATTTTCAGACCTACCCACTCTCACCTCATTTGGAGCAGGGAAATAAAAAAAGTGTTAATGGACCTTTTTCTGCAGCTGAGAGGGACAGTTTATGACAGAGGTGACAAACTTCATTTTAATGAGAGGCGAATTCCGCTTTAAACTCCAGATGTCACCCCCTCCTCGTCTGTGGATCCGGGGCATCGAAAGTGGAAGCCGAGGCGTCGGGCTGGGAGGAGGGAGGCCTGGGAAGAGGTCCCCTCCTGGCCTCCTGTTTCCTCGGCTCACACACGTCCCCCTCCCTTTAGGGGCGTGCTTATGGCCTCCGCGGATGGGAGGGGAAACTGAGGCAGAGGGAAGTTCAAAGGCTTGCCCCCCCCCCACTGCTTCAGTGGTGAAGGAAAACCTGAATGATATATATATTTTTTAAATTCATGTTTATTTTTTAAAAAGATTTTATTTATTTATTCATGAGACACACGGAGAGAGGCAGAGACCCAGGCAGAGGGAGACGCAGGCTCCGTGCAGGGAGCCCGAGGCGGGACTCGATCCCGGGACCCCGGGGTCACGGCCTGATGGAAGGCGGTGCTGAACCGCTGAGCGCCCCGCGCTGCCCTGAATGATATTTTCTATTTGCTTATGCGGTTGGCGTGTGACATCTGAATCTGGGTCGACACCAAGCGGTGTCCTCTTACCCCCCGTCTTCCTGCCTGACCTTGGGGGCGTGGGAGTCCAGCCAGGTCACTCCCAGGGGGGCAGGGAGCACGGGTCAGGGAAGGTGGGCCCGCTCCGGCCCAGAGCACCTGTGGTCACCCCGACCCAGGGGAGGGCCCCGGGGTTCCTCTTTCCACATGGAGGAGGCTGCTTGAAAGGCATTTGGAGGTGGGGTTCACAGGGGAGGTGGGCTCCCCATCTCCCTGTGGCCCCTGAGTCGGAGGGCGGCCCCTCTGAGGGTTGTTAACACCAGACCTGGAAACCTGGCTGGCGGGGCATGACCCCGTGCACTGAACAGAGAGACTCAAGGTCGAGGCGACAGGTGGCCTGCCCGGGCCCCCACCTCTGCTTAGAGCCAGAGCCGGGCTGAGGGCAGCCGCCCCGTACCGGGATGTGGACCTACGCCTGCAGTCTTCGTCCCCGTCGTACCGCATCTGTGGAATGGGCCCAGTCACACCCCGTTCCCGAGGAGGCGGGGCGGGCAGCGGCTTCTGGGGTCAGTGCCAGCCCGCTGCACCTCTTGGGCCCCACTGCAGGCTTTCAGGGCCCAGAGGTCAGCCTCACTAGCTGCTGCTTGGGGGTGTCGGGGGATAACTGGGAGCTCTTGTCTGTCGAGCTTGGAGAGCCAGGGTCTTGGAGGCAGGGCCCGAGTGGGGGATTTTTCCTGCCCTGTCAGAGCTCTCCGTGGAGAATCCTGGGACTGGGAAGTAACGGCTCTCAGAGCTGGATCAGAGGAATCTGTTATTACAGCCCCCGCCCCCCAAACCCGCTTGTGCCCACCTGGGACACTGTGAGCATGAGGACGTGTGCGCAGTGGCCGTAGTCGGGGCGTCAGTGAGACCCTAGCCCGCCGCTCATCCCTGGGGCCCTTGAGATCCCTGTCCTCTAGGAGAAAAGTGGGTTAAAACCCGCCTCCTGCTGGGGTGTGTGTGGAGGCCGTAAACAGGATGCTGTGCCATGTCGGAAGCATGAGATTTCCAGAAGCGTGGGATGTTAGCATCAGGGACCTCTGGAGGTACGGGGTCTGCAAACATCAGGGAATCTGGCTCAACCCCGCTCTAGAAGGGGGCTTGCCCATCCCCTCAGGCCTGCGATGTTGTCGCCCCACCTCTGCTTGTCCTCCCCTCTCTCTGACCCTGGCTCACCCACCAGGTATCTGTGGGCGGAGAGGGGAGGGCCTGGGGTAGGAGTCAGCTTCCTGGGTGACCGAGTGCAGGGAAGGGCTGCAGTTTATCCCTTCGGGGACCTGAGGATGGGGACCAGTCCACTCCTTTGGGGTCCTTTGGGGTCCATCCCTCTGACTGGGCTGGGCTGGGAAGGTGGTGGGTGTCTGGGTGCCCCCTCTGGGCCGGGCTGGGAGTGCCCTGGATAGCTAAGCCCTGCGCCCGCCGGGCCAAGTCGAGGGCCTGCCGAGTGCGGAGGACATGTCCTTCCTGGGAAGGGCCTCTGGGTGTGGAGTCAGGCTTGGGTCTGAATCTGCCTTTCCTAGTGTATTACCCGACTGAGTCCCTTAGCCCCTCGGAGCCTCAGTTTCCCCATCGATAAGTGCGGCAGTGAGCAGATCCTCCGGGCATCATGAAGATTCACGTAGCACTCAGCACTTAGTGGGTTCTCTCCCTGGGAGGAAGGCATTGGTTTCAGGGCCTGCCTCTCTGGGGGTGAGCCTGGCGAAAGGTGCCACGGACTCCTCTCCAGCTGAGAGCACCCGGGGTTATATTTGATGGGGGTGGGGTGGGGGGCACAAGGCCAGTGGATGGAGCTGCCCAGCTCGGGCGGCCAAGGGCGCTGCCCACAGTGGGGGTTATGAGGAGCTGGCTCCCTTACTCACCCTGTCACCACGGCAGTCCCTCCGCCTCCATGCTTGTCCCTAGCTGGTTTTGACATCGTTCAGCCCAATTTTGGGGTATAGTTGGGTGGGGGGAGGACTGTACCCCTCTCCGTTGGCCAGCAGATCTCCCAGAGTCCCCATTATGTGCGGGAAGTGGGGGGAGGAGGAAAGGAAAAGGCCCAAGTCACGGGGGAGACTGTGAGGTCATGGGAGGCTGGTTGAGGGACTGACCTCAGGGGGACGTGCAGCAGGTGAACTGGGCTGGGGGAGGGAGGCCCCTTAGCAGGAGCCTGGGGGTGGAAGAGGCCAGGGGGGTTCCCTTCCTGTCTGTGAGCCCTTAGCAGAGTCCCGCTCCTCCCAGGCCAGCTGCAGCAGGTTCCCCTGGAGGCTCTTGCCGGCCGGGTGGCAGCTGGGAGAGGCCTCCCTCTGGGACGGCCTCCTCTGTGCCCATCGGGACGCCGCTGAGTGGTCCTCGGCTCCTGACCCGGCAACGTGCCTCCGGAAGCCTGGCCGGGCCCACACGGCAGGACCCGTAGATTGTTCCTGAGAGCAGTGGGAGCCGCCCAAGGGTCTTGAGCGGGAGAGGCCTGAGTGAGAGCCACGCTCAGGAGGAAGGACGGGGCACGAAGACGCCTGAGGGCGTCCTGCACCCACACCCTGCACCCCTCGCCCCTCGTGGCTGCAGGGCCGCATCTGACCTGAGTGCGGACTGAATGGAGGGTGGCGATCCCCTGGAGAGGTGGTCATGGGTTTCTGTTAAAGGATCGGGCCGTGGTTTCTCTCTCCTGCTGCCCTCTGACAAGCCTGGCTCCGCGCGTGGCCGGGGCCGTGGGTAGGGAGCAAAAGCGGGGAGGCTGGGGTGCAGACTCCCTGTCGCCCCTCCTTGCCGCCCGTTCCCTTCCTGTCCTCTCCAAGCCCAGACATGGTGCCGCTGCCACCATCCCAGCCGGTCCCTCAGCGTCACTGTTTCTGAAGGAACCGGAGGTCTCCTTCCACAGACCTGGTTCTCCTCCCTCGTGGCCCTTCCTTCAATTTGTGTTTCCTGCTTTGCTTCCTGCGCGGCCGCCTTGTTCCCGGGCCTGTCCCTGGTACCTGGGACCGAGGAGATGCTCAGCAGCTCTTTGCTAGTCTGCTGGCTTGGGCACGCCCCTGACCTCAGGAAGCAGACCCCCACCCAGGGAGCGGGGGAGGAGGAGGGGGAGGAGGAGGAGGGTCTCCCCGTTGAAAGGACTCGGGGACCTGCTTTGTCCCCCTTTGGGGCCCGGGTGCCAGGGGTTGAGACCTAGCAGGGGCAGAGGTGGGGGCCACCAGGAGCCTGGGCCGCAGGTGGGTGGGGGAGCTCAGGACACTGAAGGTTCACAGCTGAGGATGGGGCAGGGGGAGTTTCGGGGGGGACGCGGCCCCGCTCAGGTGGGAGGAGGCAGTTTTACTGCTTTGTGACACGCCTTACAGTCCCCTGCCCTTCGCTGGCCTCCTGCCACCCCTCTGAGCAAACCCTTTCAATTCTTTTCGTGGATTGCTTGTGTGCGTTACTTCCCTCGTCCTAAATAACCGGCTTATACAGCTGATCTTGGATTTCTCCAGTTTCAGGTGTCACTGGATGACTTTTCCCGTGGAGGCTGAGGATTTAGGTCCCTTTGACCACCTCCCCTCCCCCCACCGCCATGTTTTTGATTGGCTGAGCCTCCTAGCCGAGCCACGTACAATATCTGATACTTTTCCTTCCTTTCTTTCTTTTTTTCTTCTTTCTTTCTTTTAAGATTTTATTTATTTATGAGAGAGAGAGAGAGAGAGAGAGAGGCAGAGACACAGGCAGACGGAGGAGCAGGCTCCATGCAGGGAGCCCGATGCGGAACTCGATCCTGGGACCCCAGGATCACGCCCTGGGCTGAAGGCAGATGCTCAAGTTCTGA
The DNA here is from genome assembly GCF_003254725.2 of Canis lupus dingo. NCBI lineage: Eukaryota > Metazoa > Chordata > Mammalia > Carnivora > Canidae > Canis > Canis lupus. The sequence continues at coordinate 38,866,949 of NC_064272.1, forward strand.
GCCACCCAGAGGCCTCTACTTTTCCTTTCTTGATTCGCTGTTTTCCCTGACATTGATAATTGTATTTTTCTTGGGGTACGGGAGGGGGCTTAGCGCTTGTTTTTTATGCTCTCCCTCAGTTTAATGAATATAAAGTGCTCGATGTTAGTAAACACATGCGGTCCTCTATCAGCTTTGCCTTGGAGGATCCCCCCTGAGGCCTCTGACCTCTCCTACCCAGTGCACCTGAAGGGTGGCCGGGCCGCAGGCACAGCGGGTGGCCCACCTCCATTGCTCGGGGGTCCGGGGGTCCGTTACTCAGCTCTCGGGGCCTGGACCTTTTGCTTCCTGATCCCACTCTCACTTTGGCAGAACCCACCCCCCAACGCCTCGCAGAAAAGGTGCATGGGAGGGGTGTTGGGAGAGCCGCCTGTCTGGAGACTCTGGTGCCGCCCTTCCCCCCACCCAGTGATAGTTGGGCTGGGGATAGAACTCCAGCTGGAGCTCTGCACCCCAGAACTTTGCTGGACGCCCTCCCTTTAAAGCCGATGCTTTGCTGGTGCTTACAGGGCTGGTGTGGGGGCTGCACCGCTGCTGGGGCGTCGATTCTGTGCGGGCCACCTGGGCTTTGTCTTTCTGGCAGCCCGTAGGACCCGCTGTATCTCCGGCTTCTGATAATCCACCGAGCTGTTCTCCAGCTCCGGGAAAGCCTGTGGTTTCCTGACCTCCCCTGTCTCTGTTCTCTCTGGAACCCCAGGTAGCCAGGTGTCTCGCTTCCTGGAGGGACCCCTCACTTCCTCGTCTCTCCCCTCCTTCGTCACCTCTGTGTATCTTCCTGTCGCTGTTTCGGGGAGGTCTTCCCTGTGTCACCATTCCACCCTTCTCATAGAGTGGTACATAAATTTTTAATTTCAGAGATTCCTTTTTATTTGCTGAATGTTCTCTTTAAAACATGCTGTACCCTGTTCTTGTTTCAGGGATACTATATTTTATTTCTGCGAAGATAGTAATAGCTCTCTCTCTTTTTTTCTGTTCAGGCTTCCTTCTGTCTGCACTGCCTGTTTCCTTGTTGGCTGGCTTGTTTGGGACTCTGTCTTTCCTGTTAGAGCTCTCCTCAGTTAATTCACTCGGCAGAAATTTATGGAGTGCCTGCGGTGTGCCAGCCCTGTTCTGCAGCCTTGAACAAAATGGTCGGAAGTCCCTGAGCTGGTCTGGCGATGTCTGGGGATGGTCAGATGGTGGCTCCTTTTTAGAAGTGGGCACCAGAGGCTGATTGGCATCCCCGCGTGTGGGTGGCCCCGCAGCCGCGCTTCCCAGTGGCTGGCCCGCCCCGGCCGCCTGGAATCAGCATCTGCACTTTCACCTGCCCCTTCTGTTCTGTGGGGCCCCTCCCTCCACCTGGCCTGCTGTTTCCAGCCTTCCCTGGGCGGAGCCAAGGATGGAAGCTCCTGGGGTTTACCTGCTACTTACCTGGGGCCACCAGCTCCTGAGCCAGGTAACAGGACGGGGACCTGGGATGCCGCGGTCTCAGCTATGCCAAATCAATCACCATCCACCCATTTGCTTTGCCGACTTCCAAAGTCATGTTGCTGTTTTCTCTTCCATTCTTTGTCCTTGTGGGTTTTTTTTTTTTTTTAAGATTTTATTCATTTATTCATGAGAGACACACAAAGAGAGAGGCAGAGACACAGGCAGAGGGAGAAGCAGGGTCTGCACAGGGAGCCCGATACAGGACTCGATCCTGGGACCCCTGGATCACACCCCGGGCTGAAGGCGGTGCTAAACCGCCGAGCCCCCAGGGGATCCCCTGTCCTTGTGGGTTTATGTACAGAAGAGATCCTTTATGGGTGTAACGGGGTTTTGGAAAGCAGTGAGGGTGAATGCATGTGCCCAGTCTGCCGCCGTGAGCCGTCCCCCCCGTTGGCCGTCTCCTCCTGGGGGACCTTCAGAGCATCTCCCCGTGTCGCTCTCACCGACAAGGCTGTGGGCATTGTGTGTTCTTGTGCGCTTGTGGGAGGGTTTCCCTGGACTGGCATTGCTCGGTGGCAGGGTGTGTGCATCCTCAGCTCTACAAGGTGAGGCCCGATGATTTCTCCGGATGCCTGTAGCGGCGTCCTCGGCCCCCGGCGATGCCCGAGGGGTCCTGCTGCCCCGCAGCCCCACAAGCTCTCAGCACTGCCTTTTTGGTCCCCACCCACCGCGGGGCACAGATTGTGTAGTTTCACTTGGCGGTTCTGGAAACTCTTTCGTGCTGAGGCGGGTCTTGTCATGGTTGTTGGCCCTCCGGGTCTCCTCATCTGCCAAGTGCCTGTTGCTGTTCTTTGCCTTTTAGAAAAAGGGGGCGATTTGTCTTTTTATTGATTTGCCGAGTTCTTTATGTAGCTTGGAAGCAAATATTTTTGTCAGCTGCTTGTACTGCAGGTGTACTCTTCTGGTCCGTCGATGGCTTGTCTTTCCCCTTTGTGATGTCTTTTGTCACACAGATGATTTAAGTTGTAACAAAGTCAAATTTCTCACCTTTATGGCTTATGCTTTTTTACGGTTTATTGGGAATGAGCATTTTTCAGGCTTTTGATATATATTGCTACATCGTCAGTGAGGAAAGTTGTCCTAATTTGCTCTTGGAACGGGCAGGGAGTCGATAGGTGCGCAAGTGGTGGGCAGGACTGCAGGGGGAGCAGGGATCAAGGAGCAGGATAATTAACGAGCAGCTAAAGTGCGTGCATTGCTCAAGGCTTCAAAGTGCTTTAGATGGAAATGCTTTGCTTGATTCCTGACACCGTCCTAAAAGGCCCTTTTCTTTTTCTCCGTTGGAGGTTGGAGAACGGAGGTGGCCGCAGTGCTCCTGGCACAGGTGGCCGTTTCCAGCGGTGGCGACTGGGCTGGGCTTGGAGGCGGCCCCGGGAGGGTGGTTCACCAGCGTCCAGGAGAGGTCCGACGAGCAGCCCACCTCTCCCGTGGCCGGGGCCCTGTGGTGCTGCTGCGGTGGAGGGTTCGTGCCTCCGGAACCTTGCCGTCCGGGCGAGCAGAGGGGGCTCTGGGGTCACGGAGCCTGGGGTGCTGCCGCTGAGCAGCGTGTGATGGGGGCACGGCGTGGGCCTCGCGGAGCCTCCCCTTCCTGGTTAGAACGGGAACAAGGCTGACGCAGCCCTCGGGTGCCTGGGAGGGCCCAGAGACGATGACGGCAAAAGTACCTGAAGCTGGAAAGGTTTCTTTAGGTGGAAGGTCCGTTCCTGGCTTGGAGCGGGAGAGTGTGGACGCTGGGGCGTGGGGTGGGAGTGGGATCTAGTCAGGGGTGGGGAGGAGTCGACGCTCAGAGGTTGGTCCGTGGGGCAGGCCCCACTGGTGCTGGGTGGGACCTTTGCCTTATGAAAGGGCCTTTTTGAGAAACTCTGACCTTGGCCCAGTGAGTGGGCAGATATACGAGGGGAGGAGTGAGCTGTCCACTGGCAGGGGTGGGCGTGGGCAGGGGTGGGGGGAGTTGGGGCCCTGGGAAGGTGCCAGAAGGGAGGAGTGAGCTGTCCACTGGCAGGGGTGAGGGTGAGGGGGTGTGGGCAGGGGCGAGGAGGGGGTGGGGGCTGGGGGAGGTGGGGCCCTGGGAAGGTGTCAGGGGAGGAATGATCTGTCCACTGGCAGGGCTGGGGGTGAGGGGGCATGGACAGGGCTGGAGTGGGGAGGGCATGGGCAGGGCTGGGGGTGGGGGGAGGCCAGCCCCTGCCAGCCTCTGCTGCGGGGTGTCGCCCCCCTGCGTGTGCCCCCAGGCCGCCCCGCCTGCTGCCTCCTGGCGCCCGGGCCTGAGGGGTTAATTTTGCCGCCTGCGCAGCTTGGTGTGGCGGTATGCAAATCTATACACTTTCATAAACTGCTTAATTAGGCGAATGTTAATGAGACGTTAATTACTGTTGTGCCCGCGGATCCCACGGAAACGGAGATTATGTTTCTCTTCAAACATCCCGTCTTAATTATAACTTGTGCTTAATTCTGTAGCTTGTGCCAAGGGGGAGGGTGGGGTGGGGTGGTGCCGCCTGCGGGGGGGGGGGGTGCCCTGGCACCTCCCTTCGGGGCGGTTCTCTGGTGCTTGGCGCCCTGGGTCCCCCACTCCCCCCTTAGAGCAGGCTCAGCACCTCTGGGCGCCGGGCGCCGTCCTGGAAGCTGCTGCTGGGGTGCCGGCCGGCGAGAGGGTCTCCCTCGGGGGCTCCCAGCCGGGGGTGGCAGCTGTGTGTGCAGAAGGCGCAGGAGGCCCGTGGGGCTGGGGAGGAGGTGTAGGCGCAGGCCTGCCTGGCCTGAGCGTGGCCCCGGGGAGGAAGCCGTGCGGCTCTTGGGGTGAGGGGTCAGAGGGCCTCGTGGAAGAGGGGGCCCAGGAAGTGGGCGTCCCCCAGGTAGGCCGGACACCTGGCTTCGGGTGGGGGCTCCTTTGGGCAAAGACCTTGCGCTTGGCGGCTTGACTACCGGGGACCTGCCCCGAGGCCTTCCTGCCCCTTCTGCGCACACAGTCCCGTCTCCGGAGGCACAGGTGTCTGCTCCATCTCACCTACCCCGCGGGCTTGTGGGGACAGGGGTCCCCGTGCAGGGAGGGAGGAGGTCAGGGGAGGCCTCCTGGAGGAGGCTCCTCTGGAGCGAGACTCTGTCTTGCCCTCGCACTTGAGTCTTTGGGCGTAAGATGCGCTTGGATGTGTCACGGCCCCTCCCACCCGGGCTGAACGGCCACCACCAGGGGCCTGGAGGCCTGTCCTCCCTCGGCCTCCCCCCACCTTGCAAGGCCTCCGGTGCTGCCTCCGCCCTCTCCCCGTCCTCTTCCACCCCAGGGACCAGGAAGCTTCGGGCTGTTGCGGCCGCTGCCAAACATGCCCAGGTGACTTCAGGGCTGGCACGAGAGACTCCAGAGGACACAAAGCCCCATTTCACAGATGGAGGGCGCGAAGCCAGCGGGGGGAAGGGCCCGGCCTGGGGCGCAGAGCCTAGCTGAGAACTGGGTCTCGGGGGCAGTGAGAGAAGTGGAGGCAGAAGCCTGCCCGGCCGGCCTCACTCCATCACTTATGCTCACTTTGCAGACGGGACAACCGAGGCACAAAGAGGTCGTGCGTCGTGATGGAAGCCCTCGGGGCTGGGCGCATAGCAGAGGCGGCAGTGAGCGCACCCGGCGCACTTCCTCGGGCACCGCTGGGCCGGGAGGGGGGCGGTTCCCGGGCACAGGGGCTGCGGGCAGCTAGGCAGGGGTTGGCTCCGGGCCCTGAGGCCGGGAGGCGGCCTGGGCCCCCCCAGCCACTCCCCCGGTGCCCTGTCGGAATCTCGCTTTCCAGCCCTTAATTACAGTGGAGGATCATTTCCCTCCCGTGTCTTGTGTCCGACCTGGACCCGATGAACGGTATCAAACCAGAGAGAGTAGTCGTAGCACAGGAAAGCTTGTAGCTCATCACGTGTGTTTGAACGGAGACGACGTCAGGCCTGTAGACCGGTCACCGCGTCCCCAAAGATGAGAACAGAGCGCGTCCGTCCTGGGTCCTGCAGCGTCAGCGAGGCCGTGGGGACAGCCCGTGAGTCTGGCCGCGGCCCTCCCAGTGCGGTGCTGGGCCTGAGCCCGGTCCCACCCCATGCACCAGAGCAGGCGTTCGGTCTCACGGGATGGCATGAACTAAAAATGGATACTTGTGAATAAAACCTTTGACAATAAATTCTGTGGTTTGTACGTTCCTGGATTGTATTCCTAGCTTGGGTCGAGCGCCTCATCCCCACCCCCCTCACCCTGCTGCAGATGTATTCACTTCCTCTTTCTCTTGTGCCTTGGTTTCCCCAGCCCCAGGCTGAGCGCAGGGGGCCTGATAGAGACGGAGAGACTTGCAGCCCCAGCTCCAGATGCCTGGCAGTCTCACGCCCCAGAAGCCCGGCTGGGGATGGAAATGAGTGAAGCGGGCCGGGTGGGACTGTGGGGAACCAGGGTCCCGGCTCCTGGCTGATAGTTGCCACTGTAGGTCCTGTGTGGCCAGATCAGGTTTTTCCCAAGAGGAGCCGGAAATCCAGATTTCCATGATATTTGTCAAAAAATTGGCGACTGCTCCGAATCTTTCAAAAACCACGGAGCAGGCGAGTGACCGGCGTGGTGGCGGGTTTGTGACCCCTACGGTTGGCCGAATGTTTGCCGTGGCAGACGGACCCAGCGGGGCTGGGGGCTGGGCCCGGGACCCCCTCAGGGGCCAGGCTCCCACCAGCTCCTTGCCTCCCCCGTACCCAGCCTGGGCTGTCGGGTGTTCCTCTCCTCACCCCCGGCGGGCCCCGGCCCTCCGCCTCGGGGTGACGCCGTCCTGAGGGGCCTGCTTGAGTGACACACAGAAGCAGGTGCCCCGGGGAGACAGGCGTGAGTCACTGCCGAGCTCTCTTTGGAAAAAAGAGGAAAATCAGCTGCCTCAGAACTGTCACCCAGGCTTGGGGACGGAGGGAGGGGGCTTCTAGGGCCTGCGGGTCACTTTCTGGGGTGTCCCCATCACCCGGGTCCTCTCAGTGATGGGGTGTGGCTCCGATGCTGGGGTCCCCGAAGGTGTGGCCGGGGAAGAGGGTTCGGCATGTTTGTTCAGCTATGACTTTTATAAATGACACAGGAGCAATGCAAGAGTTCCGTTAACGTGGCAGTTAACCAATCAGCATGCTTCAGTAGGACGCCCAGTTAGAGCGGGGTTTCCAGCAAGCGGACGCCCCCACGGAAGCTGGTCCCTTTCCCTCGGACGCTGCCTGCAATCTCTCACTGCCTTATGGGGTCTCCCGTTCCCGCAGGACATGGGATGGAAGCTGCTTTCAGCCCTCCCTGCACTATAGGATCAGGGGTGGGGCATCGGCCTGCGGGGGTGCTGGGGGGCCTCTGCGGGCCTCTCCCTTGCTGCTTCTGCATAGGCCCCACTTAATCTTTACAACCGTCTTGTGCAGTAGGTATCATTGGTTCCTTTTTTTTTTTTTTTTAGGATTTTATTTATTTGGGGTGGGGATGCAGAGGGAGAGGGAGAAGCAGACTCCCCCACTGAGCAGGACCTGAGGCCGGGAGGGGCAGGCTCAATCCCAGGACCCTGAGGTCATGACCCGACCGAGCCCCCTAGGCACCCCAGAAGAGGTGATGGGGGCTCTGCGGGTGACCTGGCCGTGACCCGTGACCCCAGGCCCACTCGGGCAGGTTGGCCCTGGCAGTGCGGGGTTAGCAGGCCCGAGGGGTCGCTATGCACCCTCGCAGCTGCCCTCTGGTCATCGAGCTAAGTGGGCCCTTCGTGCCAGCGCACTCTGGGGCCCGGGGGGCTGGGGGTAGCCAGGAGCTTGTAAACTCAGGCCGGAGGCCACAGAGGGGAGAGGAAGCCGTGGGAGAGGTGGTGTGTGCGAGTGTGTGCGCACGAGGGCAGCGTATTTCATAGGCTGCACCCCCCACCCGCTCCGGCCGCACCCCCACCTGCTGTTTTCCCATGTACCCCGCTGCAAAGAGCTTTGCCAGGGCTCCGGGGGAGAACTCCCGCGGCCTCGGGCAGGGGCCTGGGGGACGGCTGTGGGCTGGGCGGAGCAGATGCCACCCCGGGACACCTTGGACAGGTCCGGGCCGGAGCAGAAGTAGGGATGAGCCCCGGGGGGACTCAGGTCACAGTGACTTCACCCAGATATTTCCTCCCCCGTTCCTGCTTGTCCACCCCTGGTGACGGTGATGCTGGGATCACTGCTCAGCTTCTCTGTGCCAAGGGGGCGCGCCAGGGCTTCTCATGGATGGTGTCCCCATCGGGTCCTCCCGAGGACCCTGTGGGGTAGGCACTCATGTCATCGTTTTTCAGATGAGGAAATGGGGGCACAGGGAGGATAAGCAATCGACCAAGTCCCCAGAATAGATGGGAAAACGGGGGTGTGAGTCCAGGCGTCTCCGCCCGGAGCTCAGGGCTAGGCTGTTCCCCTCACAGCCCCAGGCTGCTCCGAGCTCCCTCCGAGCTCTGTGTCTGCAGCAGAGCCCAGGTCAGGCGGGCTTCTGTCTCCCTGGAGCCCGCAGATGGACGGGGGGTGAGGAGATGCCCGGGGGAGGCCAGCAGGACCCAGCTGCAGCGGCCGCAGGGGACCTGGACTGCGTCTCGTCTGCCCGGGCCCCTGCTCCCTGGACAAGGGAACGGGGCCGGAGAGGGGGCGCTGGACCTCCTGGTCCGCACTCCTGCTTGTGCACCCACCAGTGGTGATTCCACTTCAGGGACGGGGCCAGGTGGAGGCTGAGGGTGATGCCAGAGGGAGACCCAGCCGAGATCCCTCTCCCTCCGTCGCCTCTGCCCCTCACACCGTGCAGGCCTGTGCGGCTTCGACTTTCCTCCCATCCTTCACCTTCCCACAGTAAAAAAAAAAAAAAGAAAGAAAAAGAAAAGGAGGGGCAAGCCTTTGACATAAATGTTTAAATTAGCCTCCCTTTGCTGAAAACCGGGTGTCAGGATAAATCCAGTCCTACAATGCCATATCTCTTTTCCTGAGTGGGAAGCTGGTGAATAAATGAATGTTATTCCTGCATTACTATGGCCTGACACAGCCGCGCAGGGGAGGCGGCCCCCGGTGATTAATAAGCAGGTCTTGGCTAATGAGCTGGAGCTTGGGCTCCGTACCAGGGGCGGGCGCCCTGGAGTCTGTGCCCGGGGTGCGGGCTGAGCCCCGGGTTCCGGGTGGTGCGAGGCAGCCCTTGCGGCTGAGAGGCCCGTGGCCGTCCGTCTCCTCTTCCTCCTTCTCTAGGGCGACTCCTCCTTACGCTGCCTCCGTACCCTCTGTCCTTCCCTCTGGGCGCTCGGCGTGACGTCTCTGCTGCTCCAGGTCCACCGAGGACCCTTGTTGTGGGGGGAATAGAGACTTCCCTGAGGACACCCCGCAGGGAAACACCACGAGACCCTAATACCCATGTGGCATTTTGAGGTCAAAAACCACGTTGACTTGGTCTACACAACGTCCCCATTGATGAGGAAACAGGCACAGAAGTGGAGAGGGCTCCCGGGGCGGCCCGGCCTGAGCCGACGTGGGTGCAGGGCCATTCCCTGGGCACGGTCCCCTAAAGGGGCACCTTTGCAGTCCTGTCTCGACTTAGTGTGTGACATAGCGTTCTTCTTTATCTTTTTGGACATAAGTGTTCTTAGGACTTAAAAACGTGCAGAAGTAGGTGAAAGCCAGACAGAGAGAGAGAGAGAGATGGATGGAAATGGCCGTGAGTTCGCTGCCTCAACTGGGGGAGCTGACCCTGGGCTGCCACCGCGGGTGGGCCTTCCCCTGCACGACGTGCGCATGTGCTCGGAGGCGCGTGGCTGTTACTGTGCGTCAGTGTGTCCGTGAGCGAGCGTCTCTGTGTGTTTTGTGTAAGCGCGTGTGTACGCGTGTGCATGACTGTTGTGTGTTAGCGTCCTGTGAGTGTGACTGTGAGCGAGGGTGTCAGAGTGTCGGAGCACCTTGGGGCCCGTGTTCCTCAGGGACCCCAGTGAGACTGTGCTCCATGCCTGCACGCAGGGGCCATCTGCTCCGAGCACACGAAGAGATGTCCACGCGGAGATCAGGAGCCTTCGGAGCAGAAAGTGGGCCCGGCCGGGCGGGGTCTAGCCCGGGGCCTGCCCTGGCCCTCTCCTTGGACGGGGACGCACGCTCCTTGTCCCCGGGGCTCTGTCTCCCCAACCCCGGCCTGGAGCAGCCCAGACCCTCCTACTGGCTGTCGTTCGGTCACGTTGTGGAGACAGGACAAGGAGGAGGCCTGTCCTGGCCCTGGAGGGGCCCCTGGTCCCACCCTAGGGACGGGAGAAGGAACTTGGGCGGCGGGTAAGTGTTTAACCACACCGAGCCGGTCGGAGAAGGCTCCCTGGAGGTGACAGGGCTGGAGCAGGCCTTGGCAGATTGAAATGTGGCTTTGGCTTTGCAGAGGGGAGGACGGAGGGCGATCCGGGTGGAAGGAACAGCAGGAGCAGACAGTTGGCATCGGGAAGGAGGCCAGAGCGCGGAGGAGCGAGGAGGCCGGCCAGCTGGGGCCGGGGTCCTCACGGAAGAGGAGAGTCAGCAAGGTGGGCAGCAGAAGGCCCGGCGCCTACTAGAACCTCAGTAAATACTGGTGCCGCGAGACCGAGGGTCTAATTACGGGCTTTTCAATGTGACCTCAGGGAAGGCGTTAGATGGGAAGTGTGACTGCAGCGTAACTAACGGGAACCGTTGTGTTTGTTGGCACCTACAGTGTGGGCAGCACCGCGAGCCGGGGGTGTCGCTGCGTCCCTTCCCGGATTGGGAAACGGAGGCTCTGGGAGGCAGTGATGCGCTCAAGGTGACGGCACAAGTAAACGGCAGTGCTGGGATTCCCCCCCCCCGCCGGGCCTTGGTTTGCCCATCTGCGTTGTTGTCCGGGCTGGGAGGGGATGACCTTGGGTTTGGCCACTCTCCAAGGATAGGGGCTGTGCCTTGCTTTGGGGCCTGAGCCTCTTGGGGCTGAGCCTGCCGCCCCCAGCGTCCCCTCTCGGCCCTGGTTCTGCGCCTGGTCAGGTCCCTAGGGCCGCCGGCATTGAGGCCGGGGTGGGCCCTGGCCCAGGCTGGGCAATAGGGCTGCTGTTGAGAGCTCGTTGGGGCATCTCCGCGCTCCTGAAGGGGACTGAGGACGGTCCAGGGGGGTCCTGGCTGGGGACTGAGGACGGTTTGTGCCTTTGTGGCCTTCCGGCCCCCGTCCCCCGGGCCTGGCAGCAGAGGCAAGGGGATGTCCTCCTCGTGCACAGCCCTGCTGGGATCGAAGCCCTGCCACCCGCACTGCCTGCCTCGAGCTTCACGGCCACCTTGGGATTCTCTCCAGACCCTTTCTGTGGCTGAAGAAACCGTTTCTTGGAAGCCTCTGAGTTTCCCTGAGGTGTGCGCTGACGGGGACAGAGCCGGGGCGAGCCACCTCCGGGCACCTGACTGCCCACGGCCTGGTGCTGGCCTGGTGCTCGCCGGGGCGGGGAGGCTGCACCTCCCGACGCAGAGAGGGCGGCCCTGGCCCCTGGAGGGGGCAGCCAGACGCCGGCCCCAGAGCCCGAGGGGCCACTCGGCTGGCCCGTGCTCCTCAGAGCTCCCCGCCCGGGACACCCCACGCGCCAGGCCGGGACTGCCAGCCACGGGGTGCCCTGGAGCCCGCGGAGCCCTGGGCGGAGCATGTCGCCCTGTCCCAGGGAGGCGGGTGTGCCTAATGATTTAATTAATGTTGGCAAAGCACTTGGAGATCTGGGGCTGAAAGGTGCTCCGTACATGCAAATCAGAGTGATTGTTATTACCCATAATTACGGAGTTTCTGCTGGAGAAATTATTCAGAAGCGGACGGTGCTGGGCCAGCACGGGGCCCTGCCAAGATCTGCTCTTCACGAGCAGTGGAACCTGCCTTCCTCTCCCCCGATTCCTGCCTCCCCTCCCCCTCCCCTTGCTGCCCCCTCCTCCCTCCCTCCTCCCCCCTCCCTCTCCTCTTCCACCTTCCCCTCCCTTTCCCTCTCCCTCCCCCTCTTTCCCTTCCCCTCCTTCCTCTCTCCTTTCCCTCTCCCTCCATCCCTCTCCCTCTCCCCTCCCCCTCCTTCCCCTTCCCCCTTTCCCTCCCCCTCCATTTCTCTCCCCGTCGCCTCCTCCTCTTTCCCCTCCTTCCCTCCCCCTCCCCTTTCCCTCCCCATCCATCCCTCTTTCCCCTCCCCCTCCCCCTTCTTCCCCTCTTCCCTCTTTCCCTCCATCCCTCTCCCTCCTCCATCCCCCTCCTTCCCCCTTTCCCTCCCCCTCCATCCCTCTTCCCCTCCCCTCCCCCTCCTTCCCTCTCCCCTGCCCCCTCTTTCCTCCCCCCTCCCTTCCCCTCTCCCCTCCCCCTCTTTCCTCCCCCCTCCCTTCTCCTCCCCCTCCCCCCTCTTCCCCTCTCCCCCTCCTTCACTCTCCCTTCCCCCTCTATCCCTCTCCCCTTCCCCCCACTTCCCCTCCCCTCCTTCCCTCTCCCCTCCTCCCTTCTCCCCCCTCCTTCCCTCTCCCCTTCCTCCCACTTCCCCTCCCCTCTCCCCTTCCCCCCACTTCCCCTCCCCTCCTTCCCTCTCCCCTCCTCCCTTTCCCCCTCCTTCCCTCTCTCCTCCCTCCTCCCCCCTCCTTCCCTCTCCCCTTCCCCCCACTTCCCCTCCCCTCCTTCCCTCTCCCCTCCCCCTCCCTCCTTACCTCTTTCCCCTCCTCCCATCCTCTTTTCCTCCCTTTGTTCCCCCTTCCCTTTCTCCGTCCTTCCTCCCATCCCTCTCGCTCCCACTTTCTCTCCGCTCCGGGCACGTTGCCCGCTCCTCCATAGCACATGCCTTCTTTGTCTCATCTCTCATGAAGACAAGCACCTGGCACAGTTTGGGGAAGACGTGGATCGGGCAATGACTTCTCACACTCTGGAAGTGAGAAGGATCCAGGAACCCATCTCCAACGGGGCTGTGAGGGGTTCCCTGTTCCTCCTCGGGTGGGGGGGCGGCGAGGCAAGCGTGGCAGCGCCTGGAAAGGCACTCGGATTGAGAAGCTCGACGCCTGTGAGGCTTGGCCGCTCCTGGCTGACATAACATCGCTGTGTGTGTACTCGCGTGTGCACAGGTGGCGTGTGTGCGCTCCCAGCCCCTCCTCCGCCAGACCGTGTTCTCCGCGTGGCTCACCGGCTACACTGCTGGTCCCCTAGCGGCCGAGCTGCGGCTGGGCGTCCTCCGCTCGCGTGGGCACCAGGCCCCGTGCCGCCCGGCGTGCCCGGCCCCAGCGAGCCCTCTGCTGCCTTCCCTCCCTGCCCCCGCGGCCCATCGGGCCATGAGCTGCGTCCGGCTCAGCACAGCCCCAGCAAGTGAACAGAACCTCAGAGGTCATTTCAACTCAAACCCTGCCTTGACAGACCAGGACACTGAGGCCAAGAGGATGCCAAGGACTGACCCAAGAGCACACAGACTCTCACTTTAGGGCTGACCGCAGCCCTGCTCTCTGACCCCCCCCCCCCAATATCCTCCACTGCAGTGCATGGAGGCTTTGGAAGGATTTCCTGGGGGTCTGTCAGCACCGCTTCTCAAGCTCCTACCGTGTGCCCCTACACCACGCTCCACGATGGCGAGGCAGCGAGGAGGCCAGATCTCTCTTCCTTCCACATCAGGACCTGCAGGTCAAGAACCAGAGCCACCACAGGGAAAGCTGGGCACGGCAGACACTACAGGGCCACGGGCTTGATTTTGTGGGGCCCAGAAGAGCTCCGGAGACTGGAGGCAGAGCAGAATGGAGTAGCCAGGAAGGCCCCTTGAAAGAGGAGGCACCAAGCCTGGGGAAGCAGAAAGGAGGGGGAACCAACATGGTCACCCGAGAGGAGGCTGGCAGGAGGCCACCTGCGTGCGTGGGGGTGGCGAGAAGCTCATCCGATGGGCTTACGGCAGCTGGCGGCGCTGAGCGTGGGCAGGTAGGCAGTGGCCGTGCCGCGGGGCCGGTCTCTGTCCTGCGGGCACAAGGGAAGGCTGCCCATCACCATGGACACCCCGGGATCGCGCCTCGGCTCTCCAGCCCGGCTGCACCAGAATCACCGCTCCCCCCGCCCCGCCCCCCGCCTTCCCTCCTTTACCTGGAGATGGCTGATTTCGTCCAGAAGCGACAATAGGCATGAGTTCTCGGTGGGCCCTTTGTGCCTCGCTGCTCAGCCTGTAATCTTTCCCATCCAACACTGGCTTTTTTCTCTTCCCCGGCATCTGTCAGAAAGATGGGACGGAGCCCCAGGCCCCGTGGGGAGGCCGGGCCAGAGCTGGCCTCTTGCTGCCCATTGATTTGCTCTGCTGTTGCCAGCTGCCTGAGCGTGTTGGCTGGACACCGTGGGGCTGTGTTGAGCTTCAGATAATGAAATAATGTCCTCGCTGAGGAGAGGATGGAGTCTCTGCTAATTAGCTCAGCTGCCTCCTTTGAGGACAAAGTCTTCACTGCTGTGTTCCTAGGGCTGGCTGAGTGCGGGGCTCTGCAGGGGACCAGGGGGTGAGCACGCACCGCGAGGGCAACAGGGGAAAACGAGAGGGGCCGGGGAAGCAGGGTGCTCAGACAAAGCTGTCCAGGAATGCTGTCTCCTTGGCCCTGTGCCCCACAGCAGGTGCTTCCCGGCTTAGGGGGCGGCATGGGGTAAGGAAGGGCCTTGGCTCAGAGGGATCTGGGTGCTGTCCCCAGCTCTGCCTTGTGACCTAGGGCAAGTTGCAGTTGACCTCTCGGGGTTTCGCGTCCTCTGAGGAATGGGGCCACAGTAGTCCCACCGTGTGAGAGGGTGGCTCTTTGGGTCGAGTAAGATAATGGAGCACCGTGCTTGATGCGCAGCCGGGATTTGTTGGTTCACCTTATAGTTCACCTCTTGGGGTGGTGCCCTTAGTTGGTGCTGTCTCGGACCTTATCCATCTTGGGCACATATATCCCACCTCTCAGCCACGTGAGCCCTTAGAAGGATAAAGTCTTCATCTCATGCCTCTCCTGGGGCTCGGGAGGCAGTGGAGGCCGATTGAATGCCTGGATTTGAAGGCTAAAGCTCTTGAAATGCTCCTTCCGTTACAGTCTAGGCTCTGGGGCTGGGGTCTTCCGAGGGCCTTGTGGGAAGGTGCTGGAAGGTGAGCAGACAAGAGGGGGCTGGGGTGGAGAGGCCTGAAGCCCTGCCCCGTCTCCAGAAACCTCTCCAGCTGGAGGCTTTGCTTCCCTGTGTCGAGACTTTCATTGTGTTCCCCCTAGGGCCGTCCCTCCCCCGAGTCCTGTGGGTCCTACCATCCCTCCCGTTTCTAACGAGGCCCTTTCTAGAAGTTCTCTCCTCCCCGGGTCCATTGGCTCCTGGGTGAGGTGGATGACAGTACCGGCGATAATGCAGTAATAACGGTAATGGTAAAAGCAGCTAACTCTTACCGAGCTTGCCGTGTGCCGGGCCCAGTTCACACCTCTCTACGTGCGATCGTGCGATCGCTGCTCTACTGCAGGGAGATGGGGTCAAGTTTACTCTCATCTTACAGAGAAGGAACGTGAGGCTGGAGCGGGTGAAGGGGCCTCTGAGGGCACAACAGGAGAAGTGGCGGAGATGTGTGTGACCTCACATGCGGCTCAGGTCATGTCCGGCTGACGATCCCGGACGGTCTCTAGGGACACGGAGAGATGATGGGACGCTCTCGGGCCCTCAGGGGGCTCACAGTGATGATCCCCCCCCCCCGCCCCCGGCTTTTCCTGTCCGTCTTGACCTCCTTCTCTTCCGACTCAGGTGGCATCTGTGACTTTCCGCCCCTTGGCTCGGCCCCTGGCTCTGGGCTGTCTTTGGGGGTGGGGGTCCCACAAGGGCAGAGGCTCCGATCTTGCTGAAGCGCTGCTAGCACTTACCAGGCGCCGGCGTGCAGCTTAGTGGAGGAAGGAGGGTCACACTGTGCATGTTAAGTACTTGGCCCTCAACAAATATTTATTGAATGAACAAATGTCTTTGGGTGGAATGAGGGAGGTGACGCTGTGAGTGTCTGGCCCGCAGTAGGCTCCGCACTCGGGAACAGCAGTCAGGGCGGCCTCCCTTCTTCTGCAGAGGGCTGGGTGGCCGGGCCGGAAGCGAGGCCTGCGAGGAGGGGAGAGAAGCCAGGGACAGGCAGGGGCCGGAACTCGCAAGAGGACGACAGCAGGGAGGAGGCTGCTTAGCAGCTGGGGCCCCGACACCCACTCCGTGTGGAGCCGAGGATGGGAGCGCGTGCGTGTGTGCACACGTGTAGGCGGGTGTGTGTGTGTAAAACAAATAACTGGAAAATGAATTTAATTATAAGGCACTTTTAATAGCTATTTATATTTAATCTTGCTAATTCTGTGCCTTGTGTAGCCAAACTGTGATTCTATTCTTCTTACTCATTTGCTAGTGAGAATGGAGAGAGGGAGAGGGAGACGGTCCCACAGGAAGGCAGCAGACGGCTGCCCCCTCCCCCCCAGCCCTGGTGTGGCCGGGCCAGCTTTTGACCCTGAGGGCAGGGAGGGCGGATCTCGCCGCAGGGGGAATCTGGGAAATGGGCCCAACCCTGGTTCCTTCCATGCTTGTGTTCCCCCAGCACCTGGGGCGGGGGCGGGGAAGCGATGCGGAGAGCCCGGCAGACGCAGGTTCCTGTCCACGCGCCGCCCCGTGCCTTAACCTCAGAGAGGCTCACTTTTCCCCACCCGTGCCGTGCCGTGGGCATAGTAGAGCCCTCCCCGGGGCGGTCAGGGGGATTAAATTAGAGAGAGCAAGGCTGCTGCGTGCTCGGACCTCTACCCTCCTCACTCCCAGCACCACGCACCAAGCCGGCCGCTTCTCGGGGTTTCAGCCTCCCTTGACTCGCCCACACCGCCCCTAGCTCCCTGGCAGAGAGAAGGTGGTGGCCAAGGACCCCTGGGGTGGTGGTGCAGGGCGGGGGTGGTTGGAGGGCCCGGAGGCCTGAGGCGGGTTGAGGGTGCTCTTCCGGCCGGATCCCAGGTGCCGAGCAGCTTCAGGAGGCAGGGAGGAGGCCTTGCAGGGGCTGCGGGAGGGGGCGAGGAAGAGCTGGCTCTCAGGAGGGACCCCAAGGCGGTGGCCTGGGCAGAGGGGCCCTAAAGGAGAGCTTTGGAGGAGCGAGGTCAGGAGCTAGAGGCCCCGGGGCCGGGTGTCGCTCTGCTGCAGGGACGCTGGCCAGCCACCCGCTGAGCCTGTCTCCTCTGGGCCTCGGGCCAGGCTGTGGGAGGAGGAGGAGAGGCCTTGAGCCGGGAGTGGGGGGGTTGGGGATTGGGGGGAGCCATGCTCACGGGGTGGCGGGGTGGTGTGTGTGTGGCCTGGCAGTGCTTCCTGCGGTCACGCCCGGGGCAGGGGCCTGGGGCAGCCCGGGAGGGGGCCAGGTGGGGATTCTCAGGCCCCCAGGGAGGGCCTTCCTCCCCTCTTATCCTTGCTCTGCTCCCTCCTCTGACGGCAGCCAGCTCGGGGTTCCGGGCCTCCCTGAGGGCTCCTGCGGGACGTCCAGGTGGGTGGCTGCACCCAGAGGCAGAGTAGGCTACCCTGGGGGCGGCCCCGAGCCGGGCTCTGTGCCAGGCTCCTTCTGCATCGCCAGTGGCATCCCTGCGCCGACTTGGCAAGCTAGGTGCCACTCTCTCCATTTTACAGAAGGGGAGGCTGAGGCCCGCACAGTTGAGGGACATGATTAGAATTGGGGTCACCTGATTCTAAAGCCAGCTCCGTTTCCTCCTAAACCCTAGTGGTCCCGGGGTGGCGGTGAGGAGTGGCACGTCCAGGGGCGGGGACACAGGGAAAATCCTGCCTCACGAGGACGAGGACGGCTGGGAGCGCCGGAGGAGGGCTTCAGTTCCTGGTTGCGCACACCTGGGCCCAGAAGCTCTCCCCGGGGCCCTGCAGGGCTGATGGTGGAGGCCAGTAGCTCATCCTGCCAGGGGAGGCCCCGGGGGCTCAGGGAGGCAGCCACAGCGCCCGTCTGGATTGGGTGGATGGGGAGCACCTGGCCTCGGGCCACCCGGGTTCGGATCCTGGCTCTGCCACTCTCAGGCTCAGTGACCTCTGTCCCGGCGGGCACTTGACTCCTGGGCTGCAGCGTCACCACCACGCGGGCTGGAGCAGGTGCCCGGTGCCCTCCCCTCCCCTGCATGCTTCCTCTGCCGACTCTGGACATGGCCCGTGACCCAGGCCCGTGACGATGCTTCCCTGTAGCGGGGACACTTCAGGCATGCGGGCCGCTGTGGGGGGCGCGGGCGGGGGCCTGCCCGGCTCCTGCCCTCTCCCCCCCACCCCGGGGCTCCCGCTGCGCTCCTCACAGGCAGGCCGGCGGCTCCTCGGTCCGGCGGAGGCACTTGTCGGAGCGGCTGGAGCATCAGCCCCTGGGAGGCCGGCCTGGGAATTGGTGGGCATCCCGACGCCCGCAGACCGGGCCGAGCGCCGCTCTTCTAGGCAGTGAGTGGCCACTGGGCAGAGGTGCGGGGCCGCGATGAACCCAGGGGAGGGAAGCCGGAGGGGTGGGCCTTGGGCAGAGGCCCCGGGTGGGTCTCACGGGGCCGTTGACACGACCCCTGGGGCCTGCTGGCACCTGCCGTGGCTCATCCCGGCTCCTCGTCCGCTCCGTCCTACAGGACATGCCTCTGCGCCCCGGGTGCCCGCCGTGACATGGCCCTGCTGTCGGCAGGAGCGCAGGGGCAGACGGGCTTCTAGCCCCGGCCTGGGCCTGGCGATGGGAGGGGTTAGGAGCTCTTCTTGGAGGACTTGGCAGAGCTTGAGGGCAGAGGGGATTTGGAGAGGCCCCTGGAGGGTGCGCGGCCTTGAGGGAAGGGCCATGTGATCTGAGGTGAGGGGCCTGGGTTCTAGTCCACGTTCTGAAGTTGGCTCCCTGTGTGACGTTGGGTAAGGCCCTGCTCTCTCTGGGCCTCAGTTTTCCCATCTGTGCAGTGGGAGTTTTGATCTGGATGTCTTTTGTACCCCTGTCCCTGATTCTGAGAAAGCCTGGGCCAGGGGCTGCCCTGGGGGTGGAGGTGGGCTGGGAGCACAGGGAGGGGGAGCTGGAGGGGGGTGGGAGGCAGATGTAGGGGCTGCCGTCCCTGTGGCTGGCACGTTCACTACGCACCCAGCTCACCTGGCACCTGAGCCTCGGTTTATTTCTTCCCGAGTGGGGTCATCCTTCATGTTAGCTTTGCTGCCCGAGGGCGTGGCTGGCTCTGGCCTGAGCCTCCTGTAGGTCAGGTGCCTTGGTTTCCTCCAGGCAGGGCTCCCCTCACCCCTACCACGCTCCCGTATCCTTTACCCAGGTGGCATGGGGCAGTCCCGCCCTCCAGTCTGCTCCAGCCCCCCCGCCGGACTGCGGGTCCAGGCTGCTCGAAGGGCTGCTGGGGCAGTCAGGGCTGGCTTCTTGCAGGAGGTAGCAGTACCGGTTCTAGACCTTTAAAAATAGCTGAGTGGGAATTGGACAGGTAGGAAGAGGAGCAGGTGCTGTCACATGGGGTTGGGAGAGGGATGGATGGGAGGCCATGGGACAAGTGCAGGAGGTCCCTCACTGGTGCCTGTTCCTTATGGAGGACACCCAGGCCGTGCTTGGTGACCAGTTGGCTGATCCCGTCCCCAGTTCTTGTAATCTTCTGTTGTTTCAGGCTCAGGTACCCTACAGCCTTCTCAGGAAACATCAGGGGACCTCACATGGCCTTCATCCACACAGTACCCCCCGTCCAGCCCTGCCAGAGGCATGTGGCATAGGGCAGATTTTGCCCCCAGCCAGCTACGTGGCCTTGGACAAGCCGCGTCGTCTTTTGGAGCCATAATCCTGAGAATCGTCAGGTGTCACTGCAGAGAGCGTACGTGACGGGCCCCAGAGTAGATGGGAGTTCTGTGGGCAGAGGCAGGTCGGGTAGCAATGATTCTAGGTCGGAATGGGATGCCTGGGACCGCGCCGAGGCACCGCTTCTGGGCCAGTGTCGCGATGAAGGACGCAGGCTTTGCTCCGTGCATCCCGGCTGCCCCACTTGCAGCTGTGCGACCCTGGGCAAGGCACCCACCTGGCTGTGTCTTGGTTTCCTCCGGGAGACGGAGGACGCTGCTAGCACCTACCGCATGGCGCTGCGTTGGGTAAATGAGGGCACGCGTGAGTTCTAGGATAACGAACGCTGCGTACGTCGGTCCTAACTGCTTAACAGAAGTCAGCTGCTGTCGTTACTCTTACTGGGGCTCAGAGAGAGGAAGGGACTTGCCCACGGACACGGCCTGCGATGGAGCTTCGGGACCCCGGCCAGAGCCCCTCCTCTTTCCTCTCCTCCGGGCGCTGCTCGTGTCTGCCGGAGGCGCCCGGTGTGCGACCCGCGGGGAGGCCTCCCCTGGGGGGCGGAGGAGGCGTTGGACCAGGCTCTGCCCCCAGCGTGTTCTCTTCCAAGATGCTTGTGGGCAGGACCTTGTCCGTCTCGTTCCCTGAGGACCCCAGGGCCTGGTACACAGTAGGTGCTCAGAAATTGCTTGCTACTTGGCCGGCTCGCTGGCTAAATCAAGGCAGGGCAGGCCAGCGGCTGCTCCTGGGGCTCCCGGTGCTCACTCCCCCAGCTCCCCCACACCTCCAGTTTTTGTGCCTGATTGGCAGGGTCCCCTGGTTTGGCCCCCCCTTGGTTGCCCTTGGCCCCCACACCCCGCTCTGGCCCCCAGCAGCACCCCCTTGTTCCCCACCCCCTCCCCCCTCCCCCCTTTGTTCTGGCCCCAGCAGCACTCCCTTGACCCCACTCTGGCCCCAGCAGCACCCCCTTGACCCCACTCTGGCCCCAGCAGCACCCCCTTGGCTCCCACACCCCCTCTGGCCCCAGCAGCACCCCCTTGGCCCTCGCAGTACCTACCAGCTGCCCACCTTGCTGCTCTTCTCCCTGGGAGCCTGAAGGCTGCTGGTTCTGCTCCCGCCACCCCCCCCATCCCGTCCCCGCCCAGTCCCAGCACATCTTCAGCTCCTCTCTTGCATTTTCCTGTCCTCCCCACTTGCTCGTTAAGATGAGAATAACTCCTGAGCTTGATGTCTCTGCCTCTGCTTTTGTACCGAACTATAATTTGACTGTCTAAAGGTTCTTAGAGGAGAGAGCAAAGAACCCGCCCCCCCATCCAGGCTCAGAGGAGACTCTGTGCAGGGGCAAGGGGGCCGACCCTCTTTAGACCCAGGACACGGGGCACAAACCCGGGGCCAGGAAGCCCCCTCTGCCGGTGGGCGCAGGAATCTGTACCCACTGGGCCCCTCGGCTCCGCTGGGTGGGATCAGGTCGTGCTTCTCCTTTGACAGAGGGGGGAGAGGGCCCTCACGCTCTGCCCCCCACCCCCTCCCCACCCCAGGGCTCCCCACAGCCCCTTCGCACTACCCTGTGGGCTGCGGCTAGAGGTATGTTAGGGATGGACAGGAGTGATGGGGGGAGGGGGTAGGAGCCCAGAGGGGAGAAGGGGCTGCCTCCTTTATGGAGACCCCTCCTGGTGGGGAGTTTGGGGGGGTTGGAGGGGCGGGGGAGGGGGGCTAGTCAGGAGGGCCAAGGCAGCAGAGCGGCCAGGACAGCGCTGCTCCCCCACCCTCCCTGCCCTTCCAGTCCAGCCGCCAGAGAGGTCAGTGGTGGGCTGGGGTCCTGCCTGTCTTTCTCCATCTTTCCATCCTGCCCCCCTCCACCACCACCTCTCGGGACTATCTGGAGAGCCCACACTCCACCCCTGAGGCTTCTTACACCTGCATCTCTTCCAGCCTACCTGCTGCTGGGCAGCAGCCTTTCCTCCGGGCTCTGTCAAAGGTGAGACTGTCCTCGGAGCCCCGTCACCCTTTGCAGTTTGGTTCATCTGGTTGCCTTGTGACCTCAGCTCTGATGGGCTGAATAGAAGTTGGGATTTTTCAGGTGGTTTGGCCTCTTCTCTTTGTTATGCTGGGAACGATGCTCTCTGTGGCTTCTATCCAGCCTCGGTTTCCCCTGTGCAAGGTCGCACACTGTCCCCTCAGGGAACGCCGGGAGGGTAGGTGAGCTGCTAGGCGGGCGGTGCAGAGGGTGGCTCCTTGAGGCCCTGGCCACCCGACTGCCCCCCCGGGGCATAGGATGCAGAGATGGGGGCCACCCCTGGTGGGGAAGCCAGGGTGGGGTGCTCCCTGGGCCTACAGACTCCTCCTATGTCTGAACCCCGATTTCCTCTAGGACCCCCTCCTCTCCGAGTACAGCCGAGGTCTCGTGAAGCCTGGCGTCTGGGCGAGGCCTCCCTGGGCTGCATGGGGACCAGGGCAGGGCAGGGCTGGTTCCACTGAGCTTCCTATGTCTCCAACCGTCCCTGGTGCCCTAGAGCCCGAAGCCTCAGTGGGCTGCACCGGGAGGCCAAGGCGGGAAGCGACTTCGTTATAGAGCCCCAAGGTCAGCCTGCGTCTTTGTGCTTCCCCTGGCAGCGGTGGGCCTTGGGGAGAGGGCCTGGCTGCAGCGGAGTCTGTATCCAGGTCTCCCCAGGACCTGCCGGGCCTCCGCTGAGGACCCAGGGCAGGGTTAGTGAGGGGCCCTTGCAGGTGAGATCCCTTAGGCTCCGATGTGTCCTCGGCCCAAGGGGGCTGGGAGTGGGGTGGGTCCTCGGGGCCAAAAACCAGATGATAGAGACCCTGAGTCTGGCCAGAGCAGGTTCCCCGAGTTTCCCAGCCTCTGGGGACAGTGGAGTGGGTGGGAGGAGGTTGGTTCCTTCAGGGCTCAGGCTTCGGGGGTAGACCCCCGTTTCCAGGAGCCCAGCCAGGCCGGAAGCCCCGAGGGCCAAGGAAGCAGATGTGCACGAGGCATTGCTGGGCTCGAGGATGTGCCCACGGCACGGCCCGCCAGTCCAGCCAGCGTCTCCTTCAGGTGTTCTTGCTTCCCCCGCCCGGGTTCAGGCTCCTTCTCCAGGCTCTGTCCCCCTCCCGTTAGCCACGCGGTGCTGGTTCTGGGGGTGGGGGTGCTGGGGGGGCAGTGACTGCCTATGGGCACAGAGGCTGCTCCGT
The DNA here is from genome assembly GCF_003254725.2 of Canis lupus dingo. Lineage (NCBI taxonomy): Eukaryota > Metazoa > Chordata > Mammalia > Carnivora > Canidae > Canis > Canis lupus. Next base: position 38,889,334 of record NC_064272.1, read on the forward strand.
ATGGCCCGGGGCGGGGGCTGTAATACCCAGCCCCAGGCCAGCGTGCTTGTGCCAGTGTGGGAGCCCACGGGAGTGCTGGGCCCATGAGTAAGATTCGAGCTGAACTTTGCAGCGGGGGCCTGGGGTTGAGGAGCTTCTGGGGACAGAGCTCAGGCTAGGAAGGGCCTTGAATGCCGCATAAGGAGTCTGTGATCTGACCTCCCTCTAGCCAGAGAGCACCAGGGGGAGGCCTCAGCTGGGCGGTGTGTTCCTGAGAGCAGACCCTCCGTGTGATGCCGCGAGGCCTCCCCGCACAGCCCCGGCCTGGTGGTCTCCTACTTGTCCTTCCAGGATGCTTCCTCGGGGAAGTCCCGCGGCCCCTGTGTGTGTTAGAGTCCCCGGGCCTCTCTTCTCAAGCCCTCGCCCCGTGTGAGCGCTGGTTGCCCACCAGGCTTTCTTTAAGGCCCCTGAAGGCAGGAATCAGAAGGGCTCGGTTGTCCCCTGGGTGTCCAGCCCCCAGCCCAGTGCCTGGCCCAGAGCAGGTGCTCAGGAAATGTCGCTTGAAGATGTGAATGCCTGCAGGGGCACGGAGCCCAGGGCTCCAGGCCAGAGCTGCCGGGCTGCTGCGGGGGAGCTGGGCTGATGCGGGGAGGCCTCCCGCGTGAGGTGGGGCCACGCCCGGGCCCCAGCTGGAACTGTGCTCCCTTTGTGTGTCATTAGGTGGCTCCTTAAAGAGCTGTTTGCTGGAACAAAGGCCGCCGCTGGCAGCCCTCAGCGGGTGGGCCAGGCCTGGCCTGCTCCCTTTGGTGGCGCTTCCGGAGCAGGTGGACTGAGCCAACTTGTCACCCCCTGGCTGGCTGGTGACTCTGAGGAGTGGGGGCCGCCACGGGGTGGGGACCGTGGAAGGCAGGGCGATTGGCGGATCCGGCCCTGACCTCAACAAAATTATTTTTAAAACCTGCAAGAGAAAGGGGATATTTTTAACCTTTGTTCCATCAAGACATCCCGAGGGGAAAAGAAGGGGGAAGGAGGCAGGTGAAGAGTGTGAAGCGGGGCCGGGGCCGGGGCTTCTGTGGGAGGGAGAGGCCTGACGACGAGCTCTCTTGTCCCTAGCCCTTTTAAATTTTTTAAAAGCTCCAAACAGCAAGAGGGACGATGAAGTTCATTATATCGAGTTATCTCCTCTGTTTCAGGCAAAGATCAATCTTCCCAGCCTCGCAGCTTCAAGGGGGAGGGGAGGGAAGAGAAAGAAAACGAGAGGCAGAGGAAAAAAACTCCCTGGACCAATTTCCGCCGGCTAACGCGATTACTTGGCTGCCTGGCAGCGGCGCCAGCTGTTGGCAGGCCCCCTGGCCCCCTGCCAGGCACGCTCGGTCGCCGGCTGCCCCCAAGGCTCCCTCCCGAGCGGGACAGGTTGGCAGGTGCCGGGGCTGTGGGCCCCCGGGGGGCAGGGGGTGCCAGGCCTGGCGCCCCAGGGAGAGCTGAGGCTGCTCTGCTGCCGCCCGTGGCTCGGCCTTGGCCCACGCCCTGCCTTTACCCGGAGGGTCCTGTCCCGCAGGGTGTGCCCTCTGGCGCCTCCCCATTTCCTCATATGAGAGGCAGTTTGTGCAGGGAAGTAAGAGGACAGGCTTTGGAGCCAGATGGAGCTGGCTCTGCCCATTCATTCATTCGACAAACTTTTACTGAGCATCTACTACGCACCAAGCACTGCACATAGTACAGAGGGGGCTGTGGAGCCGGATCAGAGGGACACGGTCCCTCCCCTGCCTTGCAGACCTTATGTCATGGTGAGGAGACGCCTAAGAGACAAGGACACACGCAAATAGCGGGATAATGGCGGGTGGGCACAAAAGCAATGGGAAATGGGAAAGATTGGGGTGCACGGGGACATTTGTCCTCGGGCGACGGAGGAGGATAAAGGAGGTCCCATTGAAACCCGGATGATAGGAAGGTCTGGGGAGCCCTGGGGCCTCAGGTGTTTGGAGGCGAGGGAGGCGCGGGAGGACGAGCAGGAGAAACTGAGGCCTGGGGGCCCCGGAGATAGTGTTTCCCAAGGGAGGCCGGCGTCAGCCGTGTCAGGCACGGCCACTGGGTCTGGCAAGACTGAGGGTTCTGGGAACCTTGATACTGAGCGGTTCTGTGGAGTGGGCGGCACCGAGGCGCAGCTGCAGACGGAGGGAGGGCGAAATGGGACGGGGCTGTGGACGCTGGGCCGCTAAGTAGAGACACCTCTTGAATTTTGCAATAAAAGGGAGCAGAAACACGAAGGGTACGTGGGATCAAGGGCCCTCACTCCCTCCTCCTCCCTCCCCCACCTCCCGCAGCTTCCCCACCTCCCTCCCTTCCTTCCCAGTACTGAGGCCCATCCACATGCCCCTCGCTGGCTTTGTGACCTTGGGCGGGTGGCCTAGACTCTCCGGGCCCAAGTTCTACTTGTGCAAGATGGAGACGTCACTGGATCTGATGCATAGTAGGTGCTCAGCAAACGCGAATTGTTCTTAGTAAGAACAGAGTAAGGGTCCACCTGGGGAGAAGCGGCAGCCCGGCGTCGAGATAGACATTTTTGGAGAACAGCAGTGACAGCGAGTTCAAAATTTAAAACGCAGTCCGTCCTCTGAGCTACCCTTAAGGAGTCCTTGCACACGCGCCCCTAGAGGCAGGGGGTCTTTTTCTAGCAAAGGTTTGAAATGAAAACCGGAAGCCGGGAAGCAGCGGGCCCGGGGGTCCGGTTAGATGGTGAGGGTGTGCCCCACGCGGAGGCCTCGGTGGGGGAATTCAGTGTCACTCTGGCCGCAGTCGGGCCGTCGGACGCTGGCGGATCGTTGGCTCAGCCACTCCTGGCCACGTTAGCAGCCACACTGTGCGCTCCGGCCTGCTCCTCTGCAGAGCTGAACTGACACCAGGGGTTGTCATGAAGAGTAGGGGGGTTGATACCTGAAGTGTTGCACACGGTGTGCGTCATCCGGCAGGAGCTCCGGGAGGGCAAGCAGTGACTCTTCTTAGCTTTCTCTGTGGACAAGGAAAGTCCTCCAGGCCCATCGTCAAGCGAGGAGCATAGTCTACACCAGCACGGAGCTCTGATCCCGGGTGTGGAACCCCTCTGTGCGTACGTCCCTGCATGTGTGTGCAGGTGTGCCGTGAAAGTTTCATCCCAGAGGGATGGCAGTCGGGGCCTCAGGAGGCGCGGCTGGGAGTGCTTGCGGGTGCCTGCACTTGAAGGCTTCGTGCTGGTTTGTGTGATGATAAGACTGTAGCTGAGATTGTCCGTTAGGCCTTTGCCTCCTGCAGGCAGTCCTCCGTGACTGCACCAGCCCGTAGCTCGCCCCTTATCAGATCTCCTAAGTGGGCGGAAGCCACATTTCCCGCTGTGGCTGCCGTGCCTGTGTGCAGACCCCTCAGCGGGCCTGAGCCTCCCTGAGGGTGTGTGCTGTGCGCTCTGCAATCCAGACACGTCTAGACTGGTGGTTCTCAAAGCGTGATCCCAAACGGCAGCACAGCCCCTCCTGGGAGCTTGCTGGGAATGCACATTCTCAGGTCCCACCCTGGACCTGCTGAAGGGGAAATTCCGGGGGTTGGGGGCGCAGGACCCGGCACGTGTGTCTTCGTGAGCCGTCCGGTGACTCCGATGTGCCTGCTGGTACTGTTCAGGGAAGTCAGAGCAAAGTGGGACGGGCCCGGGGTCGGGGCCACTGAGGTCGAAGTCCTGGTCAGAGGTGAAGGTGGGGACCTGGAGGGTATTTGGTCCCAGGAGGGAGGATGTGGGGTTCGGTGCCAGAGCACTGCCCCCCGGGCGTGGGCGCGTGTGGGTAGGTGCGGGCGGGGGCTCCGTCTGCTGCAGGGCTTTGGGCAGAGCCCGGGGCGGGGCTGGTCGCAGGACGGGCCCTACGGGCAGGGGGTCTGCAGGCCCCCCCATCCGACTATTGTCTCGTCCCTTCCCCACTGTCCCTCTGCAGGTGTCCTGCTTAGAGCCCCTGCACCTGCTTGTCCCCGTGAGGTCAGCAGCCGCTGCCCAGGTCGGTGGATGAGGTAGGGGCCAAGGGGGTATACGTAGGGCAGGTACTGGGGTCACCGTCTTGCCCTCCTCGGCCCTCTCTCTGCCAACCCTTCCCTCTCCCATCTTCTGGAGCTCCCTTCGCCCTCCTCCAGTCGCTTCCTGGGGCTGTTGAGTCACAGGGTGAAGATGGGGTGAGGAGGTTTGGGGATGAGCCTCAGGAGGAGGGGGGGAGTCTGACTCCTCTGATGGGATTAGGGTCCTCAGTGCTGGGGAGCCTCTGGAGAGCCGCTGTTGGGACCCTGGGGGGCTTGGCCCAGGCACTGGCAGGAACAGGGACCCGGGGCAGGGGACAGAGCTGTGGTCCCCTCAGGTGAGGTGCATCTGCCTGTTGGGTGGGGGGCAGGTGCTCTGGGTGGCTGGGCCCTGGCCGCAGTCAGTGATGAGTAAGTGTTTGGGGGACATGCCTCCTGTGCCTGGAGGATGTGGTCTGATGAGGGGCTATCAGGGCAGTTCCCGGAAGTCTCGGGGGGCAGACGGGGCGTCCTCGGCCCAGCTCCTCCTCCCCGACGTCTGCGTGTCCGCGGACTTCGGCTCCGAGGAGGCTTTGCTGAGCGGATGATTTCTGGGAGGGCTTCTGGCGTTAACTTGGCGGCAGGGCCTCTGCTGAGTCAGCCTCACCTCCTCGGCGGGAGCAGGGCGGCGTGAAGGGGGGAGCCTGCAGCAGCAGCCCCGGGCCTGCAGCAGGGCCTTGCAGGGGGCCCCGGGTCCCCACCCTCATCTGGCCCAGCCTGGGTGTGCAGCTCGGGGCGCGGCTTCGCTGACACGGGGGTCGGGGTTCGGCCTTGAGCCCGGCTCTGTGACCCAGGCCCCCACACCCCCTTGTGTGTTCTGGGGCCCCTCGGGGGCATCCCTGGGGGGTGTGGCGTGGGGAAGGCCAAGGAGGGAGGCTGGCGCCGCGAGTGTTGAAACACGCACCAGTTGCTTTGCAGCACGACCCGGTTCGCGCCGGGTGGGCCTGGTTAGGGGCGCTCGGCCCTGCGCCTCCGGGCTAGAGGGAGCGGGGCTGCGCAGGGCCCTGAGCTGGAGCCGTGGGGCCGCTCTCCCAGTTCCTCGGGGGCACAGCCGCCCGTCCCCGCCAGGACCCTCTTCCCTCCCTGTGCCTGGCTAACAGCCCCCCTGCTCAGAGTCGTGCCCTCGTGGAAGCTCTCCGTGTCTCCGCTTTCTCATCGGGACGAGGGAGGATGATCGTAGACCCCACCTCCCAGGGTCATTAGGGGCCAGCTGGAGTGCTCGCGTCGTGCGTTAGCAGTGACGCCTCCTGAGTTGCATGTGCTCAGCAAACTCGGATCATGGTTGTCAGTGTTGTTAGCAGGTGTGGAATGTTCTAGAACGAGAGCAGGGCCCTCCCGGTTCTTTTGTGCAACCAGAGGCCAGAGCCAAGAGGGGCTGGGCTGAAGTGTGCCTCAACCTCCCCCTTGCCCCATTCCCCCCTCCAGACCCTGGGAGCGGGGGTTGGAGCCTGGTGGGAACCCTGGGGTGGGGTTGGGGGTGGCGCAGGGTCATTGTGTCATTTGCAGCTGGTGCCCCGGGCTGAGGGAGGCCGGATTTGATGAGCAGCAAAGCGGGCCTGATCTTGCTGGGATCCCCACCCCCTTCAGGGCAGAGTCTGGTGCGGAAGGGCTCTCGCAGGGCGTCTCTTCCAGACGTGGAAATGGGGGCCCAGAGGGGAGTTTTGAGTCCTTACTGGGTGCCAGGTGTTCGGAGCCACCATCCGCTTCCTCCTCCTCGGTGCCCTACCGAGGGCGTGAACAAGCCGGGGCTCTGAGATGGACCCTGAACTTCCCCGGGGCCCACGCAGCTGGGAGGAGCCAGCCCTGCACCCAGGCCTGTCCGGCCTCGAGAGGCAGAGAGCGAGCGTTCCTTCCTCGAGGGGGCGGCCAGCCAGGGTGGGGGCAGCATTTGCACAGCCATCCACGCACCCCGCAGAAGCTCAGGATTTAGGGAGTGGGGGGCAGATGCTTGATCTGGGTGAGGGGGGCTGGGCGGCTCCAGGCAGGGAGACCCCCCCCCCCCCCGCCGCCTGCACGGGCGTGATGCTGGGGCACAGGGCAAGGATGGTGTGGGTTGGCACTGGGCACCACGGCTCCCGACGCCTGTGCCCCTGCCAGCTCCTCCGTCACCCGCTGGCCCCCGGGGTCTCCTGTCCGCCCGCAGGGCAGGTCCTGACACCCGTTGCGCTGCTCCAGTCCTCTCCTCCAGAACTCTCAGCGGCTGCAGCTCCCTGCGCCCGGCCTCCCTGACCCTCCGCCCCGAGCCGCTCAGCTCTGCCGGCTTCTCTACACTGCACGTCCTCCGTGGTCCAGGTCTGCAGGTGCCCATGGCTCTGGGTGGTCACTGGGAGCTCCAGCCTGCCCTCCCCGGCCCACGGCCTTCTGCCCCCCTACACCTCGAGGTGCTCAGACACAGGATGGAGTCTTCCTTGCTCCCCCTGGTGCCGCCTGGATTCCCAGGGGGAGAGGGGCAGGGGCTCCATAAAGCCTTGCAGGGAAGGAGGGGCAGAAAGGGGCATGGTTCCTCAGTGCCCAGGCCTCAGGACAGCCCCATGGAATAGGACTCCAGCAGCACACCCGCAACCAGCCCGGCCCACGCTTCTGTAGTGCCCGCTGGATGCCAGGCACCTGCCAGGCAGGTTACGGATCTCTGTTTAATCCGGACCACGACCCCTGAGGCTCTTCCTACAGAAGGAGCTGAAGCAGAGCGGCCACGTCACTTGCCCAGAGCAACACAGCCCCGATGTGGCCCAGGGGAGAGCTAGAAGGGGAAGGGGCCTACCTTTCACTGTGCTTCCGTTACATTCCGAGCATTTGGCACCTGCTATTTCCTTGGCTCCTCCCGACGGCCCGTCCCGGGAGCCTGGAGGAGCAGGCGTGAGCCAGGTGTGAGGCCACAGGAAGCCTTCCCGGTGGGGCCATCACTTGGGCCCCGGCGCTCGGTGAGGCTTTGGCCTCCGGTCTGGGAACTGGGCGGGCACTGGGGGCTGAGACTCCTGCAGGTCCTGGTGCCACCCCCGGGCCCGGGCCGCTGGGCGTGTGGTGTGGCCGCCACGAACCCACCACCTCCAGGCTTGGCTGGACGGGGAGGACGAGGGGCAGCCAGAGGCCGTCTCCGCTGGCAGCTGGTTGGGGAGCGGGGCCCAGACTGAGGGAGGAGACGCAGCCTTGACCTGGGGGTCCTCTCTGGACAGGCTCAGGTTGAGGGACCCCCCCCCCCCAACCATTTGTATATCTTTTTTTTTTTGGAGAAACGTGGATTCAAATCCTTTTTTGCTCATTTTTGATCAGGTTATTTCGGCGTCGAGTCGTAGGAGGTCTTTGTGGCTCCGGGTACCAACCCCCTTTCCGCATGTGGTCTGCGAGTGCTCTCTCCCGTCCCACAGGTTGCCTCTTCGCTCGGTTGGTTATTTACTTTGATGTACGGGAATTTTTAAGTGTGATCTGGTTCCGTTTGTCTGGTCTGGATTGCGTTGCATGTGCTTTTGGCGGTACAGCCCAGAAATCGTTGCCAAATGCGACGTTGCGAAGCTCTCGCCCTGTGTTTCTTGCAGGGGTTTTATGGTTTCCGATCTTACGTGTAGATCTTTAATCCATTTTGAGTCAATGCTTGCATATGTCGTAAGATAAGGGTTCCGTGTCATTCTTTTGCGTCGGATGGCAGGAAACCAGACGTAGCTCACAGCAGCTGCAAGTTCGCCTCTTCTGGGGCGCCGTCTGTCCATCCGAGTCCACCGAGAGCAGGGACCACATGCCTTCCTCCTGGGGGGATGGCTGTTCCCCGGAGCTCTTCCTCCCGACTGCTGCAGGCCCTGCTGCAGGCCCAGGCTGGGGTCGGGGTGCAAGGCTGGCTTGGGGTGTGAGCCAGCCCAGGGATGCAGGCCTCTGCCCCTCCGTCGTCCGGGCCGCGGGGGCCTCGGGGTGGGTATCCAGGGCCAGTCCACTCAGGAGGATGGAGGCAGACCAGGGGGCCAAGGAGAATACCAGACACTGGTCGGTGGGAGGAAGGCCCCTGCAGAGCATCTTGGGGCCCTGGCCTACCGTGCCCCCATCCTCTCCTGGCTCACGTGAAAGCAGAGAGTCCCACGTTTGCCAGCAAGAGGCAGTTCTCGCCTTGGGTGCTCAGCCGACGGAAGCGCTGGGCCAAACCCCGCTAAACCAAATAGAATTCTAGAGCCAGAAAAAGGAAGTTCTGCGCTTGGGCACAAAAACTCGCAGGCCAGGGGGGTGGGCACGGGAGCGGGGACCGCGCGGCTGCTCCCGTGCACGCTCACCAGCGCAGCCGTGCGGCAGCCAGCTTGCACGCCTCCCTCGCTCATGCACCCACTGCCGCTCGCTCAGGGACGTTCTGAGCCGCTCGTTCAACACGGGCATCCCAGAGGTCCCGGCCTTCCCGGGCCCGGCAGAGGCGGGCGGCCTGTGATGGGGGCTGCCGGTGAGGCTGGGGGCTAACAGGCTCTCCCGCTCGCTCTCTGTGCAAACTCGACAGGCCTCTTCCCTCCTTTCCCTCCTTGGGCCTCAGTTTCTCCATCTGTAAAATGGCCGTGGTTTCCGTGACACAGGGGAACTTTGAGGATTCAGCGAGATGATGGATGTAAGGACGACTCCTTTTGTGGGGAGTCAGCCGTGCTCAGAGTTCTGGATCGGGCACCGCAGAGGCCCCCCGAGAACACTTGCACTGCGTAGATGGTGAAGCAGAGGGCCCCAAGCTCACGTGGCTGACCTAGAACTCAGACCCCAGTCGCCGAAATTCCCCATCCAGCATCGTCGTCCCACCCAGGCCCTGGGGAGAAAACCAGCAAATTCGTTTGCACCTGCGTCCAGACGGGGCGCATCCAGACCAGCTTCAGGTGCCTGGGAGGAAGCCCTGCCGTGTGTGGACAGGGTGGAGCACGGGGTTCGGTGCTCCTGCCGTGGCCTGTGTGGCCCGTGGAGGGTCGGCGGCGGCTAGGCCATATTCCCGGGCTCTCCCAGGAGGGAGGGAAAGGTCCGCCTGCCCCCTGGGAAGCAGCTGGTTCCGCTTGCCGCGGGCTGGCCGTGCACTTTGTGGACACAGGCCGGGGTGGGGTGTTGGGGGAGCGGATGAGCCTTTGGCCGTGAGGCTGGAGCTCTGGCCCGGTCAGGGCCCCGGCCAACGGAGACGGTGGGACTCTGGGGTACCTCCTGCCCTGGGACTGGGGGGCCTCTTCCTCATGGGATGGGGGAGCTCGTTGCCTCGTCTTGTCTGGTCTTCACGATCGCCCGGGGGCCTACCGATGAGGAGGCTGAGCTCAGCGAGGTAGGACGCGTCCGGGTAGGACTCGCGGGTGGCTCTGGGCCTCGCCAACCCCTGAGACCTGGGTCCGCGCGGCCGTCGTGGGTGCTGTGTGCACCTGCGTGTGCGGGTGAGGGGTGCCTGGACGGGGCGGGCGGACGCCTGGGGCCACGGGCGAGGGGAGGCCCCGTTGCCTCGCAGGCCCTGCTCCGGGGGGCAGGGTAGGAGCAGGCCGGCGCAGGGTCCGTGCCCACTATATATAGCCCCTCAGACGCGCACGCCCAGCTATTTCTGTGTCCCTCCTCCTACTGAGGCAGGGGGAGGGGAGAGAAAGTAGTCCATCTAAAAATATAACCCGGGGAAAATATCACAGCTCCTGAGCCCGAGCCGCGGAGATCTGTCTCGTTCTCTCGCCTTCCACCCCCGCGCCCCAACTTTACCTCACAGCCGCCTCGGCTCCGCTTGGAACCTTCGGAACGTCGCCTCCTCCGCGGCCCGTGCCACCTTCCTCCGGGCCCGCGGCTGGGTCGCTGCCCCGTGTCGCGCGGAGGAGCCAAGGCCCGCGGAGGGCTTGCTGTGGGGCCCTGCGGGGCGTCGGGCCGGCTCTGACCTCCGCCTGCTCGGCCAGCAGGTGCAGGTGCAGGTGCAGGTGCAGGCCGGGCCGCGCTTACGGGTGTGGCAAAGGGCACGGCCATCCAGTGGTCCTTGTCGTCGGCATCACCACACCTGCAGCAGGCACGCGTGTCCCCCCCTCCCCGTCCGCAGGGGCCCGGGTCTGCTGGGCCGGGTTTCCTGTGGCCTCACAGGGGCCGCGCCACTTAGAGGATGTCCCGGGGACTCCCGGGGGCGGGGGGCTCCCAGGGCCGAGGGAGGCGTGTGCCCAGGTGTGATGAGGCACCTGCCACGGGCCTGCGGGGTGGGAGGCCCTTCGGAGAGGAAGCCCTGGCCCCGGGCGCCCCTGCCTGGCCCCGCGTGGAGTCTGCAGCAGGCTTCCCCGGGGGGCTCGGCCCGACGCTTCCTGCTGGTGCTTCTTGCCCCGCGGGGCCGGCTCCGAGCGCCGCCCCCCAGAGGCTTCTGCAGCCCGGGCCTCACGCGGGCCGCGTGGTGCTTCCGTGTGGAGACGGCAGCCCACGCAGGAGTGGGGACAGGCTGCCGGACCTCATGCTCCCACCAGCAGGCGTCGGCTCGTGACCAGACTTGTTTCTTCTGTGCCCGCCCACTCCCCACCACCACTGGGCTATTTTGACATCGTAAAATTTTATCCATTAACGTTTCGGTGTTGTACGGCCCTAAAAGGAAAGGACCCTTTAAAAGATGTGACCGTGATGCCATCGCCACACCATAAAACCCAAATGTTACCTGGCATGGGTGTCTGTTACCCAACTCATCCCTCCCAGTAGCCCTGGGGGAAGTCGCATTTGCTGTTTTATAGATGAGGAAAGTGGGGGCGCAGACAGGCGTGGGCACTTGGCCTGGGGTCGCACGGCCGATAAATGGCTAAGGAGGGATTTGCACTCGAGGCGCTTGGCTACAAGGCCCGCGCTCGTTCCCCTTTCCCCCGTCACCCCCAAGGTTGCCGAGTCTCGGGGCGCCCGGGGGGCTCCAGGCACGTCTCGCCGGGCAGTGTCTAGCTGCTGGGCCCAGGCTGCGGGGCTGTCCAGGCCGCGGCGGGGCCAGGAGCGAGCTGTCTCTGGCCAGCGCTGAGCTTTACGGGGCATTAACGAGCCATTTAAAAAGCGCTGACAACACACTTTGTGGCTCCTATTTAAGATGTACTAAAAAATAAGCACCTTTTCAGGGAGGAAGCTGCAGGATGTCGGGTTAAAATATGTCCGTGGTGTCACCTACGCACATGTCACCCTGCAGGTGCCTGTGGGGGAGCATCCAGCACTCAGCTGCACCCCTCGGTGGGTTTGCAGGGTGGCGGTTTCTTGATGAGCGGGTTCATTTGTCAGCAACTCCAGCTCTGCAGGGGGAAGGGGAGGGAGGTCTGAAGCGTTGGGGGTGTTAGGTGGAGTGGGGGTGGGAGGGGAGGGCAGACGAAATTACCTGCTCCAGGCAGCCCACTTTGCAGATGGAAACGCTGAGGCCCAGAGCAGAGAAGGAAAGGTCCGAGGTCACCCGCCCTGAGAGTTGCCCCCAGCAGCTCTCAGCACCCCCAGACCCGGGGAGGGGGGCACCGCACCCAGAGAGCATCCTCCAATATCTCCCTCCTCATTGCATGTCGAAGAGACATTCTCAGGACGTGGGGCGGGCCTGGGCTCTGCGTGGGGTCTCTGTGACCTCCGGTGCACCCTGCCTCTCTCTGGGGCCGTATCTGTAAAATGGGTAGCGCGGTGATGCCCAGATGGGACGAGGGACGAGGGGCGTGGGGAGCTTCCCAGCTTGGCGGGGCCCCCTCACGGGGCTTAGGACAGTCTCCTGGAGAGCTCCCTGGAGTGGGGGGGGGGCTCCTGCTCCTCCCTCCTCCCTCCTCCTCCTCCCTGCTCTTCCTTCTTCTTTTCCACGAGTATTTCTTAAGTGCTTGTCACGAGCCAGGCACTGTGACGGGCGCCGGGGTACAGCAGCGACCGGACAGTGTCATCAAACACACGCACACACACAAGGACGGAGTCTCCAGCCACTTCACGGAGCTAGTAGTTGTGCGGACGAGGCCAAAGCTGGGTGTAAAACCACAGCAATGTGGTAAGGCTGCCACGTACCTCCTCCCATGGGGCGGACGTGCGGTGCCATGAGAGGGTTTAAGAGGGGTTGACCGGGCCGGGGAGGTTGAGGAGGGCTTCCCTGAGGAGGTGATGCCCGAGCCAAGTGCTGTGGGATGAGTGGAGAAGCCAAGAGGGGCAGGGGGCAGCAGGCAGAGGGAGTAGCATGTGCAAAGGCCCTGTGGTGGAAGCTCAAGAGGACGAGGAAGGGCCAGTGTGGCTGCTGTGGGGCGGGCTCTGGGCAGCGACCGACGGGGCTGGGCCAGGCCTCCTTGAGGCCCGGGATGGGACAGCGATACACTTAGGATTGGGGCGTGGACGGATTTCTGGTTGTTACGTAGAGGAGTGGCCTGAACATGAGTCGAGGGTGGAGTGGGGAGGTGGATGGGGGTGAATGTGTGCATCTGGGCGTGGACCAGGGTGGTGGCCTCAGGGTGCCCGCTGTCACCCAGTACTCCCCGGAGGCAGGCTGACCCAGTGAAGTCCCCGTGGGTGTTTGGGAGGGAGGTCCGGGGCCCTGGGACTGGCTGTTCAGCAGGTGGGCGGTGGTCTGAGGGCGCCCCTTCCTCCGCTGGGGGCCGGGGGGCCGTGCTGAGGCCAGGCACACGAGGCGCTGAAATGCAGCTCCAGAGGCCGCGGGGGTGTGCCCTGGGTTCCCGGACCCGGGGAGCACCGGGTGCCCCAGAGGGGAGGGGAGCGCGAAGGAACGAGTGGCTTGCCCTCCCTAGTTCTGACTGATGGTGACAGCTTGCATCTTTAGTCTGAGAAGTATCTATGGGATAAGGACCGCTTTCCTCAATCGGGATAATTATGTTAATTAAAATGCTTTCTTTATAGCGGTTCTGATTAATAAAAACAGTTCCACTGCTCTCTTTAAACACTCTAACCTTCTGTTGCACGGGGAAGGAGGTCCTTTCTCAGCAATTTACGGCTCTTCACGCAGATTCCAGGAGGCGACCGCCGCTGGGGTGGCCCGGTGGCGGGCACTTGGCTCACACACGTGTGGGGACGGATGCACACGCAGTGGCCGTCGCGGGCGGGGATGGCGCGGAGTCTGCTGGAGAGTAAAAAGACCACTAATTTCTCTAATTGCTGTTTATTTGCCTCGGAAAAGCACGGGGATAATTAATGAGCTCCCGGTTAAGAAAAAATCACGTGTGGGGTAAAGAGGGTGCCGGGGCTGGAAGTGGTTCTGGAGTTGAAGGGTGATGGTGGGGGAGCTCGGGGGGGGGGGCTGGGAGGAAGCAGAGGGGTGCCCTGGTGGTGGATGCTCTGGGCTGGGGGGTCGGGGAGGGGGTGCTGGAGGCAGGGAGGGCAGGTGGGAAGGGGGACGACGGGGTGTCTCCTGCCCCCGGAGAAGGTGGACACTGGGTTCCAGGGCCGGCCTCCTCTGACTCCCAGTCCCCCAGCTCTGACCCTTGATGCCGCCGCTCCACCCACGTCAGAGGGCCCGAACGGGGGCCCGGAGGTGGATCTGGCCCACAGACGTGTGTGAGCGCGAGCTCGGGGGAGAGCACGTGCGTGTGTGCAGGTGTGAGCACAGGTGCGGGTCTCGGTATGTGTATGTGGCCCAGCGTGTCCGTGTGAGAGCGTGAGAGGCGCCCGTGTGCCTGTGGGCTCAGTGTGCACGTGTGCGTGAGAATATGAGCGTACATGTACGATAGGAGCGTCCGGGTGCGTGCGTGTGTCCATTCGCGACAGGATTCGTAGTCCTTAGATTCCGGAAAGGTTGGGAGGTGTGCCACGAAAACCAGGCGCCGTGCACCTCTTGGAAAGTCAGAAGCCCGGACCCCGCGCCCCGCAAGGAGCTCCGGGTGGACACGGGCAGCGGCAGCTCCTGCTGGTCTCGCCTTCATGCCCCCTCCCCATTTATATTACAGTCTGACTCGGGATGGGGGGCAGAGGGAGTAGCATGTGCAAAGGCCCTGTGGTGAGTTTTCAACCCCTGGTCTCGGGGAGGCACCCCGTGACTCCGTCAGGGCTGGCAGGATGGTCTTGTATGGAGAAGGGGGTCTAGGCCCCAGAGAAGGCGGGGGATGTCTCAGGTGACCGCTGTCCCCTTCTCCTGAAAGGACTGAGCACATGTGGGGTCACGGAGGCCCCGAGTCGGGGTGCCCTAGGTGCTGGAAGGAGACTGTGGGGTTCCCCAGTATGTTCGCAGCCCCGAGGGGCTCAGACAAGGCGGCGGGGGTGGGGGGCGACTCTCCCAACAAGGCAGAGAGGAGGGGCCGTAGGAGACGCTGCAGCAACCCGTCCCTGTACCCGAAGCCCCGGCTCTCTGCTGGACGCCCGTCCCCAGGTCTTTGTCGCTGCCGCCCTCTTGGCCATGCTCCTCGTGATGAGGGTGGCTAAGGCCCCGGGGCTGAAACTGGAGGGTCCCCACCACCCACCAGAGGAAGCCACGCTGCTGGCTCCCTAGACCCCTGGCCCTTCCTCATGGGAACGCCGCGGACCAGCCCCTGGCTTGCCTGAAGCCCGATGTCGGGGCCCAGAGGCTCCCGTTGCATACGGGGGTGGGCGCTCACACATGTGCATCCCACGTCTACGTGTGTGCAGGCGTCGACAGGACCTGTGTGTCTGCACGTGTGGGTGCTCCTGCGTGCACGCGGCCCTGCTCACGGCAGGTGCATGTGTGCGCCTCGGGTGCAGCTCCCGGCAGCCCCGCTCCTACATCGTCGCACGGGGGTGTCTCCCCACGTGGGTCTGTGTGTGCAGCTGGCGGATGTGGCAAGGCCCGTCCTTCGGCCCCGGAAGAGGGTGGCTCTCTAAGCAGGTGCTGACCAGGTGGAGGCTTGAGCTCTGGCGCATGTGGGGACCATCTCTGGGTGCCGGGAGTGTCCCGTTGGCTTCTGGGTGGGCCTGGATCCCCGCCCCGGGCTCCTGGGCCCCAAGCCCTGGCAGGTAGAGAGTGTGAGCTGCACAGACCTCAAGACCCCACTGCCCAGGTGTGCTGGCACAGGTCTCCGCACCGCCTCCGGCCATGGCCAGGGGCAAGCCCTTCCCTGCGCGGCCGAAGCAAACCCAGGTGTGCTCTGGGGACGGGGCTGCGTTGACAAGGACCTGCCCCCCCACCCCCCGTCCGTGCCTCCAGCAGCCCGGGTCCTCGCCCCCGCCCAGGCACACTGACGAAGGTGGAAGTCACCTAAGCTCTCCGGGCGCCTGCCTCCCGTCCCCATCCCTCCGCCCGCCGTTGTCTGACCGGCCCAGGGCTGGGCTGTGGCCGTCTCCCAGGAGGGCCAGACAGGGCCAGTCTGACCCCTCAGACGCCGTGACCTACTGGGAGTGACGCTGGGGGCACCCCCCTCGCCTCGGGAGGGGACCTGCCTGCCACTCCCACCTCGGCCCGCCCAGGGTCCCCCCCTCCCGCCTCCACTGTATTTACGTGTCTGTTTTATGATTTCAATTTTTAATGCCTCTGCTCTTTGAAGACGCTTAATGCTTTCGAGTGGAACATTTCCTTCCAGGACCCGAGCGCAGATTGAGGACAGAGCAATAAATCAACTAATAACTGGAACCTCATTTTCTGCTCCGCGGCGGAGAGTTAACCCCCGCCTCCCTGCACTCCTCTCCAGGCGGCTGCGCGGCCGCAGGGGGGAGCGGGGGTGCCGGGCGTCCCCGCACCCGCTCCTCCTGGGCCTCTCCCCTCCTTGCCTTTCTTGCTCCTCTGTCTCTTCGTCTCTGTTTGCTTCTGTCCTGCTCCAAGCAGGTCGGAAGAGAGGGGGTGTCTGCAATTGGGGATCATGGGGGGGGCCCCCAGGTGGCGTGAGAAGGCGTTTGTCAGGACCTGGACTTGCTGCACGAGCTCAGGGGTGTCCAGCCCTTCCCGTGCCACCGGGTTAACAGCTGTGCAAGGGGATCTGAGCACCCGGACGGGCCCGCGGAGGACGGCAGCGCTCAAGAGCCTTCCAGGCCCTGCCCAGGGGACACGCTCAGGCCACAGGACCAGGAGACATGGCTCTTGGCTCCTCTTATGCGCACAGTCTGCATGTGTCCTGCCTGCCTGGGCGTGCACGTGTGTGTGTCTCACGTGCTCATGCGTTTGGGCCTCCAGGGCCAGGAAGCACCAGCGCCGTCCTCCTAGGGTGACTCCTGACCCCCCGTGGGACGTGCGGAAGGGCCCACGGTGCACAGCCGTGTCCGAGTCGACAGCCCGGGTGCGCGGGTCCAGATTAGGAGCCCTGACTCTGAGACTGCGCTGCCTCGGTGCACATCCGGCTTCGCCACTTACAGCCGCGTGTCCCTGGGTAAGCCACTTAACCTCTCTGGGCCTCAGTTTCCCCATCTGCAAACCAGAGATAACAATAGAGCCTCCCTGGGGCTCCTGGAGGGCACAGTTGGTTAAGCATCCGACCCTCGGCTTCCACTCAGGTGGTGATCTCAGGGTCGTGAGTTCGAGCCCACGTCGGGCTCTGTGCTCAGGGTGGAGTCCTGAAGACTCTCTCTTCCTCTCCCCCGGCCGCCCCCCACCCCGTAAAATAAATAAATAAATCTTAAAAAAAATTGTGCCTCTCTCATTACTTTTTGGTGTAGGTTAAATGAGTTAGTTCCTTGTAAGGCGCTGGGTATGCATAAGTGCTTGCGGTCATTTTTGTAAGACGCGCACACAGAGCACGCCCCCCCCCCCCGAGCTACTGACCACAGGAGACCAGAGGTGCAGTAGTCACAGGTGCCCACACCCACCAGGCTCCCTCGCCTCGTGTGCACCACAGCCTGCGATGAAGAAGAGGACGGTGTTTAGCAGAGCAGCCGGGGTGGCTTCCTGGAGGAGGTGGCACCGGCACCAGGCCTCGGGTAAATAGAGGGGAGCACCTCCGTAAATTGCCCCCGGCACCTGTTGGGGAAGGGCAGGAAGGGTATCTGGAGAGCGCCAAGGCCCAGAGGGAGGCGTCTGGCTGGCTCTGGGGGGAGGCAGGAAGGGGACAGGCCACGTTCACTGGGCGCCCGTGTATATTTTGCGACGCGTACAAGATGCAGACTCTGTGGCACGTTGACGCCGTGGAGCCGAGGAAGCTGCATCTGAGCCCCCGCACGCGGCTTGCCCAGGGTCCCCCCCGCCGCCAGGGGCAGCGGCGAGAGCTAGACGTGTGCCTGGCTCCGCGCAAACCCCTGCTCGTCCTGCCCGTGGATGATGGGGGGCCTGGTGATGGGGGCTCTCTACCTTTCAGGACGGCTCAGGCCGTGTTCCTGCGGCTCCACTCCTCCCGGGGCCGTGCCCTGCGGGTCCCGGCGCCGCCAATGGGCCGCCCCCCATGCGTGGCGGGAATGGAGGGCGCCCCGTGCTGAGCTCCTGCCGTGTGCCGGCACGACGCGTGGCCCTGCCGCATCCACACGAGCCTCGCTCTCCGCGCGGAGGAGGTGAGCCAAGCTCCGGTGCCCGCCCGGGGGGTCGCGCATCCCGCATCCCGGACGGCCAGGCCCCCCAGCGGCGCCCGGGCAATCGAGAAACACGCTCGGCCCCGGGAACTCGGTCTCCAGAGTATGAAGCAGAGGACTCCGCTGGGTTATAATTCTAGCACATCACGGCTGACGTCTTCTTGGGGCCATAAAAGGGCAGACCCTCACGGCGGGAAGCCGCCCCATCACGTCATCGAGCCATCCGGGGATCGGTCACTGCCTGGGGAGCGTGGGGCGTGCCGGCCTTTACAGACGTGTGCG
Organism: Canis lupus dingo; assembly: GCF_003254725.2. NCBI lineage: Eukaryota > Metazoa > Chordata > Mammalia > Carnivora > Canidae > Canis > Canis lupus. The sequence continues at coordinate 38,906,968 of NC_064272.1, forward strand.
CCCTCCCCCGTGCACAGGCGAGCCAGCCTCCACCAGCCGCCGGGGAGGCCGGGGAGCTCGCGTCCGTGCGGGCGACACCTCTCGTGCGAGCACCTACTGGGTGCCACGTGCGGACTGTTCAGGCTCCCTCGGGCTGGTGGGTAAAGCAGACGCCAGTAAAGGCAAACGGGGAATTCGAGATTAATGGTGCAGTGGCGGGATGGACAGGGTCGCCTGCGAGATGAGGCTCAGGCCTCCGAGGTGACGGGGAGCCCGAGGGAGGGTGCTGAGTGAGGACGAGGAGCCTGCATGGCGGGGGAGGGGGCAAGTGAGGGCACCCGCAGGGCACTCGGGCTGTGGGGGGAGCAGAGGTGTTTCCAAGGGGCGGCGACCAACTGCTGAGGGGTTCCAGGTGGTGGACCTGGAATGCCGGGGTGGCCGCCCGCATTCATGCCTTTAAAAGACCCCTGTGGCTGCTGCAGGAGGGGCCGAGGGGGGAAGCAGGGTAAGGTAGCCGTGATGGAGGCCGGGGCCGAAATGGTGACCCTGGTGATACAGGCACGTCGGAGCGGGGTGCCCGAGCCCCCGGCGTAGCTTCGGGTGACCACGCGGCGGCCCCGTGCTGCACACACCCCTCTGCCCCACCCCGCCCCTCCCCGAGCACCTGCTCCTTGCTCCTCCATCTCCGGGGCTCCGCTGCCTCCTGGGTGGTGCAGGAACGGGATCGCGCGGCGTGGAGCCTTCTGAGACGCAAGTTCCTAAAACTCAGCACAATGAGTGAGGGGGTTTTTAAAGGATGGGAGACTCCGAACCATGATGCTGATGGGGAGGATGATGGATCCACCAGGGGAGGCGAGGTGGATGGTGCCTAAGGAAATCATAGTGACGGGAGCCACCTTCCTGGGACCAGAGGCGACAGGTTCAGAGCCCCAGGGGACAACTCAGCTTTGAGGGGCAGCACGGCCCGTCCCCAGGCAGGGACAGGGCATGTGGGCCAGAGCAGGTGGGCTTCCGGAGCCTGCAGTGGGCCGATGAGCGAGTTCACATCCGCTGGTTCCTGCTTTCTCAGTGAGGACGGGTGGACGTGTCCGTTGGGAGTGGCCAGTCGGGTGGAGACGGGAGAGGTGAGGCCAGTGTTGCAGGGGTGACAGCGCCACCTCGGAGAGCAGGGACGCGAGTGGCCCAGGGCTCGAGGTCTGAGATCCCAGCTCGTGAAGGGCACAGCTCCGTGGTGGGCTCATTCTAGCCGCAGGTGCCAAGAGGGTGCCAGTTGGGTCCATCCAGATCAGGATGGGAGCACTGCTGGGGGGCAGAGAGGACGGTGCGTTTGGAGGGTGCAGTGGCACACGGGAGCCCAAGCGAGGCAGGGGGAGCGGGGACGGAAGAGCAGGGATGAGACGCGGGAGGCGTGGTGGTCCCAGTGCCCTGAAGGAGGTGGGGGGAGAGGGCCGGCGGGGGGCAGTGGTGGCCCGGGGGGTGAGGTGCCTGACCAAGAGCCATGGTGGACACGAGGCCCAGGCTGTGGCCCGGGGTGACGGCTGCAGGGGACGGAGGCCGGAGGTCCCTGGAGACCAGAGGACCAGAGGTCGGGAACCGTGAGCCCCGGCGCCGGCCATCCCTGGTGTGGATCGCAAGGCTTGGAGCTCAGAGGGAGACGGGACCTTGCTGTGGGTGAGGAGCAGGGGCCAGAAGGTTGGAGGGAAGAGATTGGGGGTGCGGGCCCCATAGTCTGATGGGGCAGGCATCGAAGGGACAGGAAAGTTTTGGTGGAAAGATTTGGAGCTGGGGTCTGGAAGGGGCCTAGCAGAGGTCGCCTACAAAGCCTTGCTCGGCGCCCAGTCCTCAGATGGGGAAACAGAGGCCCAGGGAGGTTACACACGCTTCAGAGGTGGCGGGAGCCTAGCCAGGGCCTGCTTGGAGGTCAGCGGAGTGGGGAAGAAGGCGGATTCTGGACTGGCGTGTCGCCCGGGCTTAAGTCCTGCTGCTTCCACCCGTAGCTGTTTTTAAGGTCTTTCCAGGCCTTTCTGAAATGAGGCTCTGACCAGTCTGTCCTGCAGAGGTGGCCTCAGGATCGAATGAGTTCACGCATCCCGCTTGTGCACCGCGGGGCCAGCCTCTTACACGTAGGGAACTGGAGCCCCCGAGAGAGGAATTGGCTTGTCCAAGCCCCGGTGGCCCCCAGCCTCCCTGCCGGGGCCATGCCCTGCCCCAGGGGCACCCCACCCCACTGCATGGACCCCGTTCCCCCCAGAACACGTGGTCTGTCCAGGTCATCCTGGGTGCTCCAACAGTCCCACGCAGGAAGCAGGACGAGGGCCTCACTCCCATTTGACAGATGGGGAAACTGAGGGCGAGACGGCGTCTTCACCCCCGTGTCTCCCAGCGTGCCGGCGGAGGCTGGAGTCTTTATTAGCAGCCAGTCCTCACTGCGGGGAACACAGACGCGACACACATGCTGTTCTTGTCCCTGTGCCACCGTCACACAGGGGAGACGGGACGAAATAGCAAGTAGAGGTAGAGCCATTAGACAGTGGAAGGAGCCGGAGTTGAGGCCTGGAGGATTGCGGAGAGGGGAAGGGAAGGCTGTGGCGGCCGTGGAGGAGCTGGGATGTGCAGGGTAGGGAGCTGGCGGGAGCGGAGGGCGCGGGGCGGGGAGGGAGCTGTGTGAGCAAAGGCCCCGCGCGGGGCTGGGGACGGGACAAGGGGTCCTGCTGGAGCACAGAGGCGGGCGGGTGGGCCCTGTGGGCTGGCGCCTCCCTGCGGCCTCAGTCTTCTCCAGGGACGCGTGAGCCAGATGCCCCAGGGCTCACGGACCGACGCCAGGGGTGGGAAGGGGGCCAGCAGATCGCCCGTGGCCCCCCACGCGTGCAGCCGCCAAGCAGGGGACGCAGGGGGACCGGCGCCAGGGTGCCACTGGCCAGGTGCCCGGGACCCCGAGCCAGCCGCTCTGCACACAGGTGGTCGTGGCGCCCGGCTCCGTCGCGGGGGCTGGACGCAGCTGCGGGCTTGGGGCTCCCTGCCAGGGCCACCCGACAGAAAGCAGGGCTCTGGGGGAACCTTTGACTTTGGGGGGTTTTGGCGTCAAGCGGGGAGGGAGCAGAGGCAGCCCCGCGCACTGACACCGGGCTGGCGCCTCGTGCATCGGCTGCCTCGGCGTTCAAAGCTGCACCTAATTAGAAGGGGCCCGACTCTGTGCCGGCCGGTGGCCCATCGTCCGCTGGACAGGTCGCAGCAGGTGGCTTCAGAGCTCCCGTGCGTCCCCGCCGGGCAGCGCCCATCACAGCGTTGGGAGCCGCGCTGCCCTGGCCGGCGAGTGTGCCCGCGCCAGGGCCTCCACTCGCCTCCCAGCTCCGGCCAGACACGGGTGGGGGCGCGGGGCCCAGAGGCCTGGAAGGAGCCAGAGGAGACGCAGGAGCCACTGCCGTCCCTCGGCCACGCTCCCTCCCTCCCTTCCCCTGCCAGGCAGGGGCCTAGGACGGGGCCTAGAATGCAAGCCCGAGGCCACACTTGGCCTGGGGTCACCCCCGGGGGCTCGCTGGCTGGTCTGAGCTGCGTGGACCCTGGGTCCCCAAGGAGATACAGGGTCCTGCCTTCCCCTGATTTTGATGTGCACCCCCCACGCCCCGTGCCCGGGCTTTGCACACAGCGGGCGCTCAGTCAGGGTCTATCAGCCCGTGTGGCGCCCGCCTCGCCCGGTGACTGCACCCGACACGCACGTCGGAGGCCATGGGCCGCGAGGCTCCCTCGGAAGCGTCCGGTTGGAGTTGGGCTTTCGGCATTGAGGGCACGTCCGCTCTGGGACAGCGGGGGACAGGGAACCTGGACTTTTCTCGGCCGTCCAGGACGGTGAGCGAACTGCCCCTGGGAAGGCAGGAGGTAGACTCGGGGCGGCGAGCCCGAAAGGGCCCCAGGCTGGCAGCCAAGATGCCAGGATTCCGGGCCGGGGTGGCCACCGGGCGCCGGCTCTCTGCCTTCCGTGGGCCTCAGTTGCCAAATCTGTGGGTTGGGAATGGCCGCTCTGTCTTGGCCGGTTTCTTGGACGTCTCGCGGGGGAGTCAGCGCCAACCTGCCCTGGCAGCTGTTGAGAGTGGTGGGGGGACGAGAGCCACCCCTGGCTTTGCTTGCACGCCCCGGGGCTGCTGAAACGAATTCCCACAGACCTGCTGCCTCAGCACGGGGCTGCACTCGTGGTTCGCGTCCGCAGTGGGGGAGTTGGCGGGGTCACGCTCCCCCCGAGGGCCCTGCAGGAGGGACCCCTGGCCTCTCCCAGCTCCCCGGGGCTGCTGGCAGTCTTCGGCGTTCCTTGGCTCGCGGAGGCATCACGCCAATCTCTGCCTTCGTCTTCACGTGACGTTCTCCTGTGTGTGCGTCTGTGTCCAAATTTACCTCTTTTTATAAAGACACCAGTTGTTAGATTAGAATCCACGCTAACCCAGGATGACGTCACCTCAGCTGCTTACCTCCGCGGTTACAAATACCTGTTTCCAAATAAAGTCAGTCTGAGGTCCCAGGCGACGCGGCGGAGGGGGCGGGCGGGGGCCGGGGGCCGCGGCTCAAGCCAGTCCACTCGCTCTCCTTCCTTCCCCTGAGCCCAGACTTCGTCTCCTGTGACTTCACGCCCGCGGGTCCCCCACTGCCCTCGCCCAGCCCCACGCCTCGACAGGGCCCCAGCACGCCTTCGAGGCTCCCCTCGGCCTTCGGGGACACTGGGCGCGCCGCCGCTTCTCTGGCAGAGGCCCTGTCTGACCTCCCAGGCCTTGGGGTGTCTCCGGTTCTTCTCACCTTTCGGGTTGGGGACTCCACGGCTGCGCTCCGGGACTCAGCCCCGGTCCCGCCAATTACCAGCCGCCTTGATGTGGAGCACCGTAAACCCCGTCACCTCATTATAAGGAATTTCTTTTGAATGGCCTTTAAAACCCGTCTCATTACACAGGAGGGACTGTAATTACCTTGCTCAGGACGGGGGTTCTGGACAGGCGGTTGCCTGGCGCCGCCGAAATCGCGGGACGGCGTTCACGACCGGCTGGCTTGGCCACTACAGCCGAGCCCCTGCCCCCTCCCCGGCCCCTTGTCCCCCGGGGTCTGGGCCCCTCGTCCCTCTTGGAGGCCCCAGGAAGTCAGAGCCTCCCAGAGAAAGAGCAGAGCTGCAGAGGCCTGGGTTGGGGACATCGGTGCTCACGTTGCGATGCTCGGAGCCCCCCCCCCCACTTTCACTGGGGACCGTCCAGCCTCTCTCCGAGCCCACCCGCCCGGAGCCCGGTGGAGCTTGCCTGCTGGTCCCAACAGGCCCAGCCCCTGCCCTCGGCCGCTTGCCCAGCCGTCCCCGGCACCCCTGAGGAGGGACCCCGGCCCAGCTCCCTGGGATCATCTTCCCCAGAATCAGGGCTTCTGTCCAAGCTGTGCGGGGAGTAGCTGCTGCCGCCCCACTGCGGCCCCGATCCCGGCTGTGTGACCTTGGGCAAGGCCGTGGCCTCCCTGAGCTTGTTTCCCCGCGTGCAGGATGATCAGGATTGTCTCTCCCTCAAGGGCTGTGGTGAGCAGGGGCTGTGGCCACGGGTGTGGGATGCCCGGTGTGGGGCTCGCGAGGGCAAGTGGACCCACACTGTGGCCCTTGCCCCGAGGGGGCCGAGAACGGCTCAGGGTCCCTCGGTAGCCCTGCCCTCCCCTGTGCCCCGTCCCTGCTCCCGTGTCCTGGGCGGTGGCTTCCCTTTCCCATGACCCCACCCCATCCTGCCCACTTCCCAAGCCTCCCCCGCACCCGCCCCAGCGAGGGCGCCAGCATGTGTCAGGGGAGCTGTAGGGGAGAAATGAGGGCCGTGGGGTGCCCCTCGCTGGATATACCCCCATGGGGCTTTTTTTTTTTTTTTTTTTTTTTTTGCTGTCCTGACCTTTCCGGGGTTTGGCACTGTGATAGGTTGTGGTGACCACTTTGGTCCCCACTGACGAGTGAGCTGGGCCCCTGGGAGGGGCTGGCAGCTTGTGGAAATGTCAGTGACGCTGCGGAGCCTGGACCCCTCTCCCAAGGGAGCCGCTGTGCCCGAGATGGGATGGCTCCAGAGAGAGGCCTGGATCCCGGGCGTCAGCCTGGTGGGCGGGAGCTGGAGTGGGCTGGGGGGCAGGGGGAGTTGGTACCCACCTGCCCCGCACCCACCCCGGCCTCCTGAGCACACTGTCCGCGCAGACCCTTCCTAGGGCACGTCTGGCACCAGGATCCCCTCCCCTGTCCCGGTCCCCCCAGCCCCTCCCCGGCCTGCACTGCTGCCGCAGGCTGTGCTCCCGTCTCCTGTTCACCCCTCGGCACAGGCGGGCCCGAAGGTGCTTTCGTTGGTATGGTCGCCTCGCCCAGTCATGGTCACTCAGGAGCCAGGTGAGGCTTGTTCAGCCCACACCCCCAGGGCCCGAGTCTGGCACACATCTATGCCGTGATTGAATGATGGGAGGCTTAGGCCTCTGGCTCTGTGTCCCAGGGGACCGTACGGTCCACCCGCCTCCGGGACCATCTCAGGTAGCCCGGGTCCCCTCCCCGAAGCCCGTCGCGCGGGCCTGCCCGGGGCCGGAGCAGGAGGTGCCAGGCGCTCACCGCACACCTGGCCACGGTTGGCTGCAGGCCCTGCCCTGCCCCGAGCTGCACTGACTCCTCGGGGGCTCTGCACGGCGTCCTGGCACAGCCACAGCCGTGGGCACTGGCCAAGGAGGCAGAGCCGGGCCGATTCGAGTGTCTGCGCCCACCGACTCCTCTTCTGGGACTCCAGAGGTGGCTTCTGGGGCTGCCTGGCAAAGCAGCGAGGGCACACTGTCCCGACTGCTCCCGAGTGATGAACCTCAGGGGAGGATTCCCGTTTGTTGAGCAAGGAGGGGCCAAGAACATCCGTGCCTGGAGGAGTGTTGGCGCTTGAGGAGCTAGAAGGAAGGTCATGGAATGGGAGGACGAGAGCCAAAGGAGGTGGGGGCTGGGTGGGCGGCAGGGCTGGGCCCGGCACAGCGCGTGGACCACGGTAAGGAGGGCAGGTGCGTTTTGTCCTAAGAGGAAGCTGTTGGATGTTTTTTTTTTTTTTTTAAGATTTTATTCATTTATTCATGAGAGACATAGAGAGAGAGAGGCAGAGACACAGGCCGAGGGAGAAGCAGGCTCCACGCAGGGAGCCCGACGCAGGATTCAATCCCGGGTCTCCAGGATCTGGCCCTGGGCTGAAGGCGGCGCTAACCCTCTGAGCCACCCGGGCTGCCCTGATGGATGGTTTTGAGCAAGGAAGGGACCTCGTCTAACTTAGGGCTCAGCGATCCTGCCCTGGTCACTGTGGGGACGCAGAGGCAGAAGGAAGACGGGTGCATCCAGCGGGTGGCGGTGGGCCTGGCGGGGGAGGAGGTGCAGAGCAGGTTGGAGATACACTCAGGACCGTGCTGGGCTGCAGGAAGGGGGTTGGGAAGGGGTCCCAGGGGCTCCCCGGCTTCTGGCGTGTGCAGCGGGGCCAGTGGGGACATTCGCAGAGACAGGGACGCTGACAGAGGGCGAGGGCCTCGGGGAGGACGGGGAGGAGGTGTGGGGGGGCTGTCCCTGGGGGACGGGACAGGGACGTCAGGGTTTTCGTGGGAACAATCAGGCAGCTGACGTATTCTTATCCCCGTTTCGCGGATGATGGCTCTGCAGCTCAGGAAGGCCACCCAGCTGAGTGTCTCCCCAGCCAGGACATGGACCCAGAGCCGTGGCCTCTCGAGGTGACCCCCCACCCTCGTCTAGGCTTACAGTTGAGAAGAGCAATGCACGAGCTGTGAACGGTGGGATTTTAGGTGGGTGGCATCTCCCAGTGTCGCCGGCTTGGTCTTCACTCAGGGCCGCATCTGGGTTCAGTTCCTGACCCTCCCCTTGTGCTGCACTTGCGGTGCTCTTGGTCCGGGGGCCTCGGCCACCCTGGGATGGTGGGAGGCAGCTCAGCTCTGCAGCCCATAATGCCAGGAAGGATCTAGAAAAGTCTTTCAATCGTTCAGCCTGAGAAGCGTCTAAAGTCAGCCTTGAGTGGAGGCAGAGGAGCCCCGGACGGGCTGGCTCCCTGGGGCTCTGCTACCTCCTACCCCCTTGCTGGACATGGGAGGGGGCTTAGGACTTGCCGGGACTTGTCTACGGGGGGCCCTCCTCTGCTGGCTGGCTGGGGCGGTCAGAGGTAGCAAAAGCACCGGGCCAGGACGGGAGTCTTGGGGCTCCCATTCACCCCCAGTGACCTCAGGGTCCCCGCCTGGACAGACAGCCCAGGAAATGAGTGAGGCCTGAGGCTTCTTCCCTCAGGCATTCCAAGCTCTCCATCTTCTGAGGTCCGAGAGGAAAAACATACCAAAGGCCGCGACGGCAGGCTTGTGGTCAGGGGACAGAACTGGTCGGGGTGCCTAGGAAACATGGCCAGGGTGATGGGTGTGGAGCTGGGGGCGGGGGGGGGGGGGGCGCCTTCCCGGAAGGTACGGGGAGGGTGTGAACCGGAGGCACAAGGGACCAGGGGGCACACAGGAATGGGCTGGTTCATGTGAAAATTAACCCAGCAGGTTTTCCACGAGAGGATGGGAACCCAGCAGCCCTCCTCGGGGCCGGCTATGACATTGGCCTCTGGTGTGGACTGGACGCAGTAGCTGGTGACTGGGGCGGGGCTCGGTGTGTGACCAGGGCCGGGGCTCATGGAGGGCAGGATCAGGGGTCAGTAGGTGAGCAGGATGGGGGCTCAGTGTGTGGGTAGGATCAGGGCTCAGTGTATGGGTAGGATCAGGGGTCAGTAGGTGAGCAGGATGGGGGCTCAGTGTGTGGGTAGGATCAGGGCTCAGTGTATGGGTAGGATCAGGGCTCAGTGTGTGGGTAGGATGGGGACTCAGTGTATGGGTAGGATCAGGGCTCAGTGTATGGGCAGGATCAGGGGTCAGTAGGTGAGCAGGATGGGGGCTCAGTGTGTGGGTAGGATCAGGGCTCAGTGTATGGGTAGGATCAGGGCTCAGTGTGTGGGTAGGATCAGGGCTCAGTAGATGAGCAGGATGGGGGCTCAGTGTGTGGGTAGGATCAGGGCTCATGGGAGAGCAGGATCAGGGATCAGCAGGTGAGCAGGATGGGGGCTCAGTGCGTGACCAGGGCCAGGGCTCAGGCTCTCTGGTGGAGGCCCCTGGGGCCGGCCCCACACCCTCCACGGCCAGGCTCCCTCTGGGCTCCCAGGGCTCCCCTCCCCCAAGGGGCTTATTACTTAAGTGCCCAAGGCCGACATCGCTTACTCTGGGCCTTGACGTGCGAAAGCCAAAGCGCTGGCCAGGAATCTGGTCACCGTGTCGGTGGCTTGTCCAGAATTGCCATGTGCCGGCCCCTCTGGGTGCGTTTTATTCTTGGAGACCAGGAGACTGGGACTCACAGAGGCAGAGTGACTCAGGTCAGGCAGCTCGTCCCGCGGTGGGGCTGGGAGCAGGGTCTCTGTCCCTCCCCCCTTCCCGGGCTCCCTGAGCACCCCCGGGGCAGCGAGCTCTCAGCAGAGCCCTGCACACTCAGGCCCACTTGCTCCCTTTCCCGTGTGCACGGGGTGGGGGTGGGGGGGCTGTTAGTTCAGCCTCCCTCGGGCTGGGGCTCCCGGGGGAGGCCGGCTGGGCCTGAGGACGGACTAGGGATCCTCCTGGGCCAGGTCCTGTCCTCACGGGGCTAGGACTGGGGGGGGGGGGGGGGGGCTTGCCGGTGGGACCCCATCAAGCCCAGCAGTTTGGCTTTGCCCCTTTGTTGGAAGGGAAGGGAGGCGACAGTCCGAGTGGAGGCACTGGGCTGCCGTGGTCCTGAGTTCGAGAGCTTTGGAGGGTCCTTCCCACCGCGCTGGCATCACCCTACAAGCATTTTCCTGTTTTGCCTCCTTTAGGAAATAGTGTGAAGAGGGCCACCCTGCCTCGTGGAGGCCCGGACACCTCATCTACGGAGCGGGTGGCGGAGGCCAAGAGAGGAAGACGCTTGCGCCACGACGCTGGGTAGGTCCTCAGAGAGGAGGGGCCGGAGCCCCAGGGCCCTGTCACCTGCTGCCAGTGTTCCTAGATGTCCCCTCTCCCGGGCTCCTCACCCTGGTGGAAACCGGACACTCACGAGCCCACAGAGGAATCACATTCTAATAATGGGATTCTGAGCCCCGGGCCAGTTCTCTGGGGGCTTCCTGGCCCTTCTGTTGGCCTCAGGCATCTCGGTGATGAGTCTGCCCGTTTGTGGGCCATTCGGACAATCTGATGGGGAGACGCGGTGCAGGATTTGGGTGAGGTCCCTGGAGGGCGGGGTGGACGGAGGGTCAGCAGCCCCCCCCGCCCCCCCTGCTTACAGGCGCTGTTCTGGAAACCCCGGCGGGCCTGTGAGGCGGATGGGAGCGGCTCTGTCCACGCTGGGGCACCTGAAGCTCGGTGGGGCGGCGGAGGGGACGGTGACGGTCCTGCAGTTGTCCCCCCGGTTCTCACGCACCCCTGCCGGCTCCCAGGCCAGTCCGTCCGTGTCCCAGGCTGGGGCCTAGAAAGGAGAGGGAGACAGCTCCCGCCGCTCAAGGAGCTGCTGAGAGGAGGAGCACGAGCCGATGATGCTGTGTGCTCTGGTCAGGGCCGTGCCAGGAGCACAGGCGGGACGGGGGCACCTGGGCAGGGGTGAAGTCTAGAAGGAGGAGGGCTTGGCCACGGATGGAGCTGCGGCTGCGCGGGGGGGGGGGGGGGGGGGGGGGGGGTGCAGGTGGAAGCCTGGAGCCACGGCCAGTGCTGGACGAGCTGCGCTCCAGGGGCCTTGTCTGCGCCTCTTCCTGGACCCCTGGGAGGGGCCCTTCTCACGCCGGAGCCTCGGGGTGCTCTCCTAGCAAATGGGGTGCTGCTGCTGATTGCGTCAAGGCCTTGTTGAGAGGCTAAGGGAAGGCCTGGAGGATGGCGCCGGGCTCACGGCCCGCAGTCAGCTCAGGCGTGGGGAGGGGTGGCATGTTGGGGGCCCCACCAGCCCCGTCAGGTGTGCGCCAGCCTCTGCAGACGGGGCACCTGGGGACCAGAGAGGGGATGACACTTGTGCCAAGAAGCATAGTGTGTTAGTAGCGGAAGGGGCCACCCTCAGGGCCCTCTCTCCCCCGGCCGATATTCCCGGGTGGTGCCTCGCCCAGGCTCAGCATTCTGGAAACTGCACATTTCTGAGGACTCAAAGGGATGATGCTGCGCCTGCGGGGGTCCGGGCACTGCAACCCCTTCTCCTAGGCCTTCCCGGTGCTCCTTGTCCCTGGGCCGCAGGTGGCCTTGTCGTAGCTCTGGGCGGAGTTTCATCTCCCTTTAACCACACCCCCAGCCACGTGCAAGGGCCTCCTAGGTGCCCCACCCACCAGGGAGCTGGGATGCTTTGGGGCAGGGGTGAGTGGGGCAGAGGGCTGCTGGAAGCCAGAGGAGAGACCTCTCTCACCCTCTCCTGCCTCATCTTCTCAAACTGCCCCATCCACCCCCCACCTGCCCCGCCGCCACCAGCCGTGGGTACGGGACGACCTGCAGCCACTGGGAAGGGTGTCAGGAAGAGTTTGCCCCTAAAGACCCGTCCTGGGCCTGCTGACTGCTTGACACGCCCTCCACCTTCAGCCCCGCGAGCCCTCTTGGCCTCTGACATCCACCTCCGGGTCCATTCAACAGACAGTTGTAGGTGTGAGTCCCGGTTGTGACCTCGGGCAAGGAGCACTACCCCCCGGAGCTTGATCCCTCATTAAGTGGGAGTAGTCCCACCCTCCGGGCTACTGTGCAATTCCCGCGTAGACACACACACGCACACGGCGCGGGCCACAGCTGCTTGCTCCTCTTCCCTCCTTCTCCCTCCACCCCTGCCTGCTTCGAGCCCAAGGACTTCTGGAACCTGGCATGTGGGTGAGGTTGGTCCTGGGAGGGCAGGATGGGGGAAGCGCAGGTGCAGGCCACACTCAGCACCGCAGCGAGGGCCGGGTTGAGGCGCCGCCATCGCAGCCCTGCGCAGCCCCGACCTGGCTCTGGAAGCCTCCCTGCCCCTGCAGCCCCGCCCCCACTCCACTTACTCAGCTCCGGAGGCTGGAAGCACCTGGCGCTCTCCCGCCACCAGCCACTCCCACCTTGCCTGCCACCCAACACCAGCAGAAGGGGGTCTAGGAGTGTGCCAGGCTTCGCCTCTTCCCTGCCTCCATCTCTGGGCACCAGGTGCTCACACAGGGCCTAGCGCAGACTGAGCGCTGCACGTGCTTCAGCTGTCATCATTGGGAGGAGGGGGGGAGGGGAAGGAGGAGGGGGAGGAGGAGGGGAGGAGGAAGAAGATGGGAGGAGGAGGAGGAAGAGGGGAGGAGGGGGAGGAGGAAGACGGGGAGGAGGATAGCAGTCCCATTTCGTGGAAGAGCAAGGTGAGGCCTGGAGCAGTTAAGAAGCCACCACCTCTGTGAAGCCTCCCAGGCTCCGCCCCTTCTCCCAGGAGTGGATCCTCCCTTTTGCCTTCTGTCGGTTCCTCCCAGGGCTGTAGCTGGGGCAGGGCCAGGCACGCGCCGGGTGGGGTGGGCGAGGGGCAGTTGGGGGAGCAGCTCGCAAGACTGTGCATGCTCTTAGGGGGCCCGTGGCCGTGAGGCCCTCCCCCTGGGGGCACCCCAGCCCCCTTCTCACCCCCCTCCACCTGGCAGCTCGCCTGATTGTTGAGGAACCCTACAGTGTGGCGAGAACCGGGCCCCCCACGGCCGCAGCCCCCACCTCTTCAGCATCCCCCCACTTCCCGGGCCCCCCGCGTGGCCGCCCTCCCGGCCACTCCCCAGCTGCTGGGCACTTAAACTCGGGTCAGTAGAAGTCAAGGGAGCAGAGGCGTCGCGAGGCCCCCGGAGTCTGCGGGGACTGGCCCCCGCGTGGCCGAGGGGCTCTCGGGCCGGGCCGTGGCAGCAGCCCTGCTTGCCCGCCTGCCCCGTGCCTCCGGGGAACCTCCTGGGCAGCTCTCCTGGCTCTCGGCACCACCCCCCACCCCCCCGGGACAGAGTGGGCGCTGCACAGATGCCTGTTGCGCTAGTGAACCCAGTCACGAAGCCCCGGCGCACCTGCTCACCTGAACGTGTGCGATCCGAGCAGCTGCTGGATTTGAAAAAGACTCGAGCACGTTGACGGCGCCGTCTGGGCTGGTGGCCCTTGTGCTGGCGGGGCCGGTGCTCCCGTCCCACCACGTCGCCGCCGCCTTCGCCTTCGCTCTGCAGGCTTGGCCTCCCAGGCGCTCTTGCGCCCGCCCCTCCTCCGCACCCTTTGCCTGCCCTGGGCCCCACCTTCCCTCCCGACTCCCCGCTCCCTGTCTCCTCCTGTGTAGTCCGTCCTCACTGGGCCCTGTCACTACCCACTTAGAACCAACCCTTCAGGCTGCCCGAGGCTCTCCAGGTTAGAGCTAAGGCCCTGCCTCTGCACCCAGGGCCCTCCCCGAGGGAGAGGAGCGGTCTCCCCCTCCGCCCGCCGTCCATGCCCCCGGGCATTGGCACAGGCTGCCCCTCTGCCTGCAGACCTCGCTCCACTGCTTTTAAAGCCAGTTCCTGGGCAGCCTGGGTGGCTCAACGGTTTAGCACCTCCTTCAGCCCAGGGCGTGACCCCAGAGTCCTGCGTCGGGCTCCCTGCATGGAGCCTGCTTCTCCCTCGGCCTGTGTCTCTGCCTTTCTCTCTGTCTCTCATTAATAAATAAATAAAATATTTTTTAAAAAACTAAAATAAATAAACCCAGTTCCTTTTCCCCTAAGGCCTTTCTTCAAGGACCCTTCCCCTGGAAGCCCTCCTGGTTTGGAGGCCTCCTGCCGTTTCCCCAGCAAGCTGGGCTCACTCTGGTGCAGTCCCTGGATCGCTGGCCTTGTCTCCCTGGGGGCTCCATGTACGCACTTGTCCCATTAGGCTGTGAATGCCCTGATGCAGGACCTTGGGGGTGCTTGTACCTCTAGTTCACAGAAAGCATTAGAGAGCATTTGCTGATGGACTGACGGACTGAATGAATGAATGAGTTGCACCCCCGCCCCGCCGTGGGGACTCTGGGCTGGCCCTTCGGGTCTGCAGTGGGACGTGGGCAGCCCAGCAGCCCCAACCTACCCTGGGGGAGGCCTTCCCTCCTGGGGCCCCCTGGGCTGCAGTCACTTGTTCTGGAATCGCCCTCGCAGCGGCCTTCCTGGCCCAGCCGGCTGCGCAGGAGCAGCAGGTGTCTGCAGCAGAGGCTCCCCCGAGCCGCCCAGGGCTTTGCCGCAGACGACGGGCCGCGGAATCCCGAGGAGCGGGGTCTGCAGGGTCGCCCCCGGCTCCCCGCCCTACTGCCCTGCACCCCCCCCCCCGCCCCCCCGGCTGGAGTCACTTGACCCGTGCCTCCTCTTGGGCCAGCCCTGCCCCTCGTGCCCCCTGGGACCTCCTGGCCCGAGCCTCCGGCTTGTCAGCACTGTGCGGGGAACCCAGCCGCAGCCCCGGCTCTGTGCTGCTCTGCCCTGCCCCGGCCCCGCCTCGTGCCCTGACGGTCCTGCAGGCGGTCTGGCCACCCCCTTGCTCTCACGCACTCCTGCTTCCCCGGGCGCTGACCGCCTTCCTCTGCCTGTTACCTTCCAGAGCACCCGGGCCCTGCCTCTGAGCCTGCAAACCTGGGCAGAGCTCTGGGTGCCCCGACCTGGAAGGGGGCTTGGGGGACACGGGGCGAAGGATGTGCCACCCGGGCCCAGGGACCTGGGAGGGCTCGCCCGGCGGGTCGGACGCTGCAGGAGATACTCACGAGCGGTTCCTGGAGTGCGTGTGTCCTGGAGGAGGGGCTGCAGGGGCGGTGCGCTCCAGTGGGCAGAGCAGAGCCAGGCTGTCCTGGGCGCCTCCCCGCTGGGCCGGTGCCAGCCTCCTCCCCTGCCCGGCGCCGCCGCCCGGTGGGTGGCTGTTACAGCTCCGTCCAGAAGATGGGGGAGCAGGTTCAGAGAGGCTCGGAGGCCCCCCCCGGGGTCACCGGCCGTCCCCCCGCGCTGTCAGGCCTCCACCCGGGCTCTGGCACCTTCTCCGGCTCCAGAGTGGAGGCAGGGAGGCAGAGTCTGAGGAGGAGGGGGAGGGAGGCTGGCGCCCGCCAGAAGCACCCAACAGCTGCTGACTGTGACTTTCCGGGGAGGGGGTGTGGGTGGGGGGTGGCTTTCTGAGTTGGTCCTGTTCCTCCCTGCCTCCCCCCTCCCGTGGGAGAACCCTCACGACGAGAGGTTCCCGCCGCGCCCCCTCCCTGCAGAGGCCGGCGGTTTGCCTTTTCGGAGGATAATTCCCCATTAGACAGAGATATTTAGCCTAATAGAAGGCGACAGATCACTCAGGGCAGTGATGTCCTCCGGCTCGAGCGTCTAGATGCCGCGGCCTGAGCTCAGATTAAAGGCTCCTTGCCCGCGCCCCGCAACCACGGGCCTGTGACCTTGACTGCGGCGACGGTAGGTTTCTCCCGCCTGCTTTCCCTCCTCCTCCCCGCGGCTCCCTCCTCCCTCCCTGCCTCTCTCTCTCTCTCTCTCTTTCTTGGAAAAAAAAAAAAGGTATTTTCCTTCTTCAGGATTCAGCAGAGAGGCTGTGGCTCCAACCCCGCACGCTCCCGGGACAGCGGAGGGGCTCGGCGGCCGGCGGGGCGCGGGGACGCCCGGCCCTGCCCCCTCCCTCTGCCCGCCGCCCCCCTGCCCCGGGCTTGCACCCCCGCGACGGGCAACTCCCCAGGCGGGAGGCTCCACGTGCCGCTCAGGCCCGGACACCCGGGGAAGGATCTGGGGACGCCCGGGGCTGGACTGGAGGGCAGATGGCAGCAAAGTGGCACTTGGTGGCTTTCCATTGATCAAAAGGGTGACTTCTGGGCTGTCCCAGCCCGGCCCCTGCGGGAGCCACTTGTCAGTTCACCCGTCCCCGCCGCCCAGAGTCTTGCCCTTGTCCTGCCTTCTCGCCCCCGTCATCTGCTCACCAGGCTGCCTTCGGAGCTGCCTCGTACTCCTGTGCCAGCAACGCGGGGCGTGTTTGGCCTCAGCCGGTCCTGGGTTCGAATCCTGACTCCCAGCCTTACAAGCTGTTTCTGTTCAATTTAGTAGTTTGAATTTGGACGGGTTCCCTAATCTCTCTGAGGCTTCATTCCCTCACCTGGAGAGGAAGAGCATCCTGAGGGCTCAGGCCGTGGTGTGTGGGGGGGGTGGCACTAGAGGTGGCTGCCCTGAGAGACGCCCCCTCCGGAGGCTCCCACCTGCCCTGCCCGATGCCCTCTGGATAGGAGAAGGGCAAGTGGTCGGGGGGTGCCTGGCAGGGACGGTTCTGGTTCCCCCGCGCACGAGCCGCCCACGTAGGTGCGAGGAGAAGAATGAGGCCAAGGTGGAGGGGCCCGTCTCCTTGAGTCCACTTCCTGGGCAAAGCCTAGTGCCTGATTTGAAGGAAGCCACGTCGGGGCAGTGGCTGGACTCAGGGGAAGGAGTGGGGAGGATGGAAGACCGGGGCCCCGGCAGCCTGGGAGGATGGACCTCCCGGGCTGGGACTCCCCTCCCAGGGCACAGGGGGCCGAGCACAAAGAACCTCGAAGCGTCAGGAACGAAGGGTCTCGGCAACTGGATGAAACCCCAGGTGGCGGAGAGATTTCTGCTCCTTCCGGGGCAGGGGCGGTGGGGTCACCATGAGGGGTGCAGGCGGGGAAGGCCTCTGCTGTGGGGCCGTCAGCCCAGAATCTGGTGCTGATATGCTGTGGGACCTTCAGCTGGTCCCATTTCCTGTCTGGGCCTCAGTTGCCTCATCCTATAAATGGGTTAGTCACCCTGCCCTGTGTACCTCGCGGGATGAGCAGAAGATCCGGGTCAGAGAATATTTGGGAACGTTCAGTGATTTATTCTGGCCACTCGCTTGCTTTCCCTTCACTCTCTGTGGCTCCCACTTTGATCCAGGCAACCTAATCCTGCCTGACGCCTATGCTGCTAGAATTCAACACGCGGCTGAAAGCAACCTCTGCGTTTAGTGCAAAATTCCTGCCCAACATACCATGTTGCCAGACCTCTGCTTGCATGCCCCCAGGGACAGGGAGCTCACTACCCCTCATGATGGACAGGCATCTGTCCCCCCTAGAATCTCTTATTCCCTGGACTTAGCTCCACTCTCTGGGCATGCAAACGCTGCGTGTCTTTGTCAGGGACCTAAAATCATGACCAGGCCTTTTGAGGCTTCCCCGGGGAACATGGGTGCTAGGCCCGCCTCTTCCTGTCAGGGTCTCCGTGGGCAGATTTCATGTTATCACAGACCTTCTCGCCGGGACCTAGATGCCCGGGCGTGGCTTTCTGGAAGTGGCTGCGCTGG